>NW_006160165.1:7209401-7227304 GCF_000334495.1 Tupaia belangeri chinensis | reverse complement strand
CAGCGCGAGGCCAGACCCTCCACGTCTGCCCTGTCACAGGCTGGGGGACAGAGGCCCGGGACCCGACCTCCTCGCATACGTACTCGGCCGAGTTCCAACGGAGGCATCCAGGCTCCCGGGAAGGAGGGAGCTGGCAGCCACTGGCCCAGGTCATCTGGCAGCCATAGGCCACAGACAGAACAAGCCAGATCCTCGAGCTGCAGCCTCCCAGCACAGGCAAGGGCCAGCTGGGAGGCTCAGGGGCCGGGCGCGGGCTCTGGGCAGTACACTCCCAGAAGATCGTGCAGTCGAGTCAGGGCAACCTGCAGTTTGCAGGATACAAGAAATGCAAACTCCATGAGAAACTGATAAATTGTCGTCAGTTTAGAACTTCTGCCCGTCAAGAGCAAAGGGAACAGAAAGGCAGCAGCGAGGAGGGACACACAGCCCAGGACGCCGTCTGCGGAGCACAGGGACGCTCGCAGCTGGGCGGCAGACGATGGCAGCTCCCCACACAGGGGAGTCTGGGAGGGGCCCCACCGGAGCCTTGCCGCGGTGTCCAGGGATCAGGGAGACATGAAGGCCACTGCCACTGGGGAGTGTGGACCGAGCCCAAGCTGCTCCTGCAGCCCCTGGGGTGGCTGGGACTGAGGACCGGCCTCTGCCCTGAGGGCCCATCTGTGGGTGACTGGATCAGCCAGGTAGCAGGCAGGGCCATGAGGCAGGGGAGCCTTTGGACACTAGGGCGGCGATTTCCCTATGAGTTCATCCTAGGGTCACGTGTGACCGACCTTGCTTCCAGAGTCGCCAGAGCATCCGTCACAACCCTGGAGCTGGCGACCTCAGTGTGGAGGGTCCCTGGTCGGCTGGTGCAGAACGGTTCTGGCACCCCACTGGTGTGGGGAACACTGAGGTCCGGGGAGATGAGGCGACCAGGCTACATAACAGGTGCACGGTCTGGCCTCTAAGAATGCATGATTGCGGGCCCTCTAGCCTTCCGAGAGACCCCGGCCCCTGGTCTGGAAGTGAGGACATGCCAGAGCTCACCTCCCTCTGCAGCTGCCTGACTGAGGAACGGAGAAGGTCCCCGGCAACAGACTGTCTGCTTGATGGAGTGTTCTACATTCCACGGCCTAAGGATCACGCTGAAGTCCACGTCAGTCGGCCTGTGGCCAGCCATGTGCTTGATCACTGAGACGCCTGGACCTCAGGCCTCAAGCCCAGCATGCACAGCGAGGTGCTTCTGAGGCGCGCTGGATTCCTGGGCGCGCTTTCTGGGAGCCTGAGCTTCTTGCTGAGCTGACCTCCTGCGCCGTAAACTCTCTGTTCAGCTTTGGCCTGAGAGCCTGGAAGCAAATAGGGCCCAGCCCCAGCCTGGACCTCCTGGTCGCCAAGCGACGCCTCCACAGAGGAGGGGCAGGGACCACTCAACTCACCGCGGCTGAAGCAACCCCAGTTGGAGTGGTGACAGTCACGTCCCTGCCCAGGCTCCAGTTGCCTCGTGCTGGCCTGGCTCGAGTGCGGGCAGCGCAGCAGTGAAAGGCCCCGAGGGTGGCGGAGCCCTGCCCATAACCGCGGTGAGTCTCCGCTCTCTGCTGGGACCAACCAGACCTGCAGATGCTGGGGGTAAGAAGCAGATGACACTTTCTGGGAATGGCCCGCTCCTGAGGTCTGTGTGACATTCTCACGTGACCTTAAGGATGAGGACACTCTTAGGACATGTCTTCCGTGTCACCTCGCTCCCCTTTCGCTGCGTGGGAGGCATCTGGGGGGAATTGGCTGCAGAGACAGAGCCCAGGACAGGGGCAGCGCCAGGGCAGGGGCCTACGTGGCCTACTGGCCTTCCAGCCAGGTCCTTACCTGGTGGGGCATCGGGCTAGGACGGTAAGGGCTCAGCCTCTGTCTTGTCCTGCAGCCCCTCCCAGAGGGACAGCCCTGGCCTTCTCCCCCACACAACATCCTTGGTTGCCAGGCCTTTCTGTACTGGACCAAACAGAGGGGCATGGTGCCCTGGGGATATGACACTGCACAGCCTCGTAGGAAGTGGGAGCCTGGGCTCCCAGAACACGAAGCTCTGCGTCGTTGGCAGCGGGAACAGTGACCGCGAGCTTGTCGGTGCTCGCTGCAGGCGGGTGTCAGCAGGTGCGACCACCCTGGGGGGCCATGCTGTTTCTTCTTCAGAGAGGAGATGGAGGCCAGCAGCCTGGCGTGCCCTCGATGCTATATGCAGAGAGCGTGAGTCCTGGCAAACTTGGACAGCTGTGTCCTACAGAGCTGGGAGGGTCCCCTGCTCGCCGTCCTCGTGGGCCTCTGCCTCCTCTACTCGCTCAGGACTCTGTAAGCCAGGATTTCTTCCTCTGTCCACCCATGCGCTAGGCAGGCAAGCAGGCTGCGGGCCCCAGGAGCACCCCAGCACAGCCAGCCCACGATCTCAGGGAGCCCTGCTCAACCTTTCCCTCTTGGCAAACAGTCCCGGCCCACCAAGATGTCCTTCTCGGGTCTGTTCCCTCCATGAATGAAGACGGCACTCCCAGCCTCACCTGGAGACACGCAGCGGCCTCTCAGATGAGCTTTTGGTGTTACTGTGGTGAAGCCAGGATCCCCTCATGCCGAATCTGTCTCAGACTGTCTACGCCTCTGGCCAGGAAGAGGTGATAGTTACCCTGGCTGCCCTTAAAGGCTGAGCTGCGTTTAGAGTTAACGTTTCAAAACATCTGGAGGAACACACAGTCTTCCTTCCAAGATCTCCACGGAGCCTTGCGGGTTACCACGGCCACATTCCTTCCTCTGAGAGAGCAGGTCTGGGTTGCGTAACCGGAGGGAACTGCAGTCCTAACACAGCCCAGGCCATGCACGCAGATCCAGGAGGCTTGCCAAGGTTGTCCAGACACCAACCAAGCTGAGTGTGAAGACCCAAAGAGCCCCAGTCACTGAAGTTGTGCCGGAGTCCCACAGCACGTGGGCTGAGCATGGGAGCAATACCCGCTCTTGGCCTCAGAAACTGGAAAGTCAGGCAAATCCAGACATGATCAAATCTCCTAACTTAGTCACTCTTGCTCATGGTCCTGGTCTTAGTGAAGTAGGGAGGACTGATGTGCGTGTGTGCCCGTGCAGGCCTCCCCCAGGCAGGACGTGTGAACAGTGGTGTGTTTGGAGACAAGGGCTCCCACCAGAAGAGAGTCGCAGTGAGGGGGCATTCATTCCCTACAGATATCTATGAAGTCCTCAGGGGGGAGGAGAGCAGGAGCGGGTGGGGAAAGAAGATCTGGGACTTGTACTTCAGAGGTGACGTTCCAGACTTGAGAAATCCAGACCTAGGGAAGGGAAGGGAGGGTGGGGCAGATGGGTGTTTGGGCTACTGCTAGACTCTCAGTGCTCTTCTCTGGTCTATATGTCTATCCAAAAAGTACACACAGTTTTGATTACTGTAGCTTTGTAATGAGTTTTGAAATCAGAAAGTATAAATTATCTGCTTGTGTTCCCCTCAAATTCATATGTTAAAACCTAATCCCCATGACGAGGTATTATGAAGTGAGGACTTTGGGAGATTAGATCACAAGGGCTCTTCCTAGTCCTGGTATTCCATTCTTACAAAGGAGACCAGAGTAGCCTCAGCCCTTCTTCCATGTGAGGACACAGAAGGCACCATCTCTGAGAAACAGGCGCTCCCTGGACACCAACTCTGCCGGTGTCTTGATCTTGGATTTTCCCAGCCTCCAGAACCATGACCAATACATGTCTCATTGTTTATAATCTCAGTGTGAGATTTTTGTTACAGCAACCCAAACAGACTGAGACATTCTCCAACTTTGTTCTTTTTCAGTATTGTTTGACTATTTGGGATCTCTTACAATTCCTTATGAAACTGAGGATTGGCTTTTCCTTTTCTAAGAATCCCCTATAATTTTGGTAGGGATTGGATTGAAACTGTGGACTACTTTGAGAAGTATTTTATCTTAATATAATAAATCTTCTAATTCATGAACATGGGCTATCTTTCCAGTTGTAGATTTTTTCAAATCTCTTTCAGTGTTTTATTATAGCTTTCAGTGTACAAATCCTTCTCTTCCTCTGTTAAATTAATTCCAAGGTATTTTATTCTGTTAAGTTTTTTTTAATTAATTAATTAATTAATTTTTTTATTGAGGGACTAGCAGGTGTCAAGGTGGTTAAGGCACTGGATTCCCACATGGCTGACCATGGATCAAGTCCTGGACCTGGTAGCTTGAAAATCATGCTGGGCACATGTGTGTGCATGCTCAAAATCCCAGGAAAAGAATGAAAGAGAAGGGATTGTGGCATGGTCATCCATCCTGGAGGGTGATTTCTCACTGTCCCTCTCACTGTCTCTCTCTGGAGAGTGCACATGCCCTATGGCCAGAACTTTTTTAAAAAGCTTCTTTTTAGATTATTCATGATGGTTTATAAAATCAAAATGAATTTTTGTGTTTTGATCCTGTACCCTGAAACATTACTGAATTTATTTATTAGCTCTGCTATATTTTTTTTTGTCTATTACATGATATTTTCCATATACAGAATCATGTTTTCTGCAAACAGGTAGTCATTACTTTCTTTCTTTCCAATTTAGATGTTTTTAAATTTATTTTTCTTGCCTAATTGTTCTGGCTAGCACTTCTAGTGTAATGTTGAACAACAGGGGTAAAAGCAAGCTGATTTCAGGGGAAAAGTTTTTTTGTCCTTTACCATTGAGAATGATATTAGCTGTGAGGTTTTTTTTGGTAAATGCCGTTTATCATGTTAAGAAAGTTTCTTTCTATTCCTACCTTGTCGGGTGTTTCTATTATGAAAAAGTGCTGCACTCTGTCAAGTGTCTTTTCTGCATCAATCGAGATGACTGTGTGATCTTGCTCCCTTCATTCTGTTGTACTAATATGGCATCTTCATTGATGGGTTTTCTCAGACTGAACCATTCTTGCATTTCTAGGGTAGCTCACACTTGGTTGTGGGGCATCCCTTTTTGATGCTGTTGTATTCAGCATGCTAGAATTGCAGTAAGGATTTTTGTACCTATATTCATAAGAAATATTGATCTGTAGTTCCCTTTTCCTGTGGTATCTTTGTCTGTTTTTGGTAGTGGCATATGAAATGCCACTTCTGCTGACACACAGACATGCCCCCTCCTCTTCTACTTTTTGGAAGATTATTTTTAGAGTTAGCATTAGTTATTCTTCAAATATTCGGTAGACTTCACCATGAAGTCATCTGGTCCTAGACTTTTCTGTTTTGGAGGCCTTTTTTAGTTGCAATCTCTTTTTGCTGTAGATGTCTATTGAGATTTTCTATTTCTTCTTGAATCAACTTTGGTAATTTGTGTTTTTTCTATTTCCTCTAGATTATAAAATTTGTTAACATGTTATCAAATTTGTTGGATCATAGTATTCTTTGATAATGTTTTTACTCTCTGTAAGGTTGGTAGTGATGTTGCCATGTTCATTTTTAATTTTAGTTACTTATGTCTTCTCTCATTTTTTGTAGTAAGGTAGCTACTTTCTAGACTCTTTGTAAAGTTTCAGGGGACCAGCAGTTAGCATACTGGCTATGTCGCTGGACGCCCATGTAGTCGACTGAGGTTCGTGTCCAGGACCCGGTGGCTTAAAACTCACACTGGGCGTGTGTGCGTGTGTGCATGTGTGCCCAAGATCCCAAGAGGAGAATGGAGGAGAAGGATTGCAGCATGGCCATCCCCCCTGGGGGGTGATTTCTCACTTTCTATCTCTCTGTCTCTGTCTGTCTGTCTGGCGAGCACATGCGCCCTATAGCAAAAACCTCTAAAAACATTTTTTTTTAATTTTTAAAAAAAAGTTTCAGTAACTTTGTTGCTTTTTTCAAAAACTAACTTTTGGTTTTGTTGGCTACTTCACTTGTTTCTGTAGCCTCTATTTCATTTCTCTCTGCTCTAACTTTTTACTTCCTCCTTTCTGGTGGTTTTAGGTTGAGATTGCCATTCTTCTTCTGGTTCCTTAAGGCCTAAAGTTAGGTTACTGATTTGAGAGCTTTTTTTTTTTTTTTTCGTAGCCATTTACAGTAAAAAATTTCCCTCTGACAACTACTTTAAAATTTTTTGCTATGTTTTGTTTTCATTTCCATCCCTCTCTAAGTATTTTCTAATTTCCTTATAATTTCTTTCCTTGTTTTAAGTTCCATGTGTGGAGGAGAGAAAGAAACCCCTCTTCAGAAGCTTCCCACCGCGTTCTGTACCCCAGCTTCTTGCCTGATGGTGGACATGAGCACAGGTGCCTGTGTAGACCGGAAGGCCTGAAGATGAAGACCGGGGACTGCCTGTGTGGGCCTGGTCGCGTTACCACTGCATTCTCACCTGGCCCTGTGACTTCCTCTTTGACCCACTGAGGTTTAAGAAAGTGCTGTTTAATATATACATAATAAAAATATCCCAGTTTTACTCCTTTGTTGATTTATAGTTCCAGTCCACTGTGATCAGAGAAGATAGCTCACACCACTTTAATCTTTTTAAATGTATTGAGACTTGTGTTATGTGCGGTATGTCCTGGGCAATTTCCAATCCCATGTGCACTTGGTACGAGTGTGTTTTCTGTTGGGTGGAGAGCGCTTTATGTCTGTTAGTTATAGTTGGTTTGTAGAGCTGTTTATTTTATTCCATTTTTGATCTTTCTTTCAGTGTTCTGTTACTGAAAGTGGAGAACAACGCTCTTCACGCATGTATCTGGCAAATGTTTACACATCTAGCATTTACCAATCTAGTAAGTGAATTCACCATGACTTACATCTGTAGGCAAGCACTCTTCATTCATCTATTTAGCAAATGTGGATTCACCATGAGTTACAACCCACCAAGTGGATTCGCCACGAGTTACAACCCACCAAGTGGATTCGCCACGAGTTACAACCTAACGCAGTCAAGCCTGAGCATTTCGAGGCCGAATCTGCCCCACCCATGAAGCAGCACCTGCTGCTGTCCCCCAGATTGCATAAGAAGCACAGGAGGGGGTGACCTACTGCTTGGCTGGTTGTGCACTTAAGACCCATCCCCGGTGACCACATAACCAGGGACAAGATTATGGTCTAGAGAGCAGGTGCTGCGACTTAAAGAACTTCTATCTGGGGAATCTTCTGGGTGTCATGGGAAAGTGACATGAAGTTCCAGGCAGATGGAACAGAGTGGCCAAGGCCAGAGCCCACTCTGTTGGCCCATGTAGGACCGAAGAAGACAAGAGGTGGGCATGGAGATCGGATGGCCAGCTTGTGGCAGACAGAAAACCAACAGCTTCCATGGCTGGCTATGTGGTTTACCCTAAGGGATCAAGACCCACAGAGGCTTTGCAAGGAGGCCGCGGCAAGCACATGGCTCATGGGAGACCTCGCTCGTTTGGCATCGCTGAGATGGGGAGGCCAGGGGCAGCCACTGCAGCCTGAAGGAGGCAGCAGAAATTGCTGAGATGGACCGACAACCTTGGGGTGAGCCGGAGACCCGGCAAGGACAGCACCTGCAGCTCCGTGGCCAGGGCTGCAGAGACACAACCGCGGAGAGACAGGAGGGAGGAGGGGCCAGCTGAGGGGTCCCACGAGCAGGATGAGATTCATCAAGCAGAAGAAGAGTCCATCACGCTGCAGGGAACAGTGTCAGGCCAAGACAGTGCCCTGCGGTTAGGGAGGAAACCGCTCTGACTTCCGAGAACAGTCTCGGTGCAGTGGACAGTCTGCGAGAAGACTGCAGAGGCCTCCTTGGCTGGTTGCACACCTGCGTGATGAGAGATAGCTGAAGAGCTGCGAGCAGGCTGTGACCTGGAGGGTGGGTTCAGCCTTGGTCTTGGTCTGAGTCTGCAATTAATATGGGGAGCTTCAAAATTCCCTGGAAAACATGAATTGTGAAAAAATTAGGCATACATTTCAAACTTTTTTTACATCAGAATAAACTCTTACTAACTTGTAACAAACTGAGCAGGATCTAGTTCGAGGCCCTGCGGCGGATAAGACATTTGTTTGAAAGAGCCCCTGTGAGAGACACGCCCTCCGCGGACGTTGAAGCCAGAAGGAACGTCTACTCCGTGGCGAAGGTCGGCCGGAACAGCGAGGTGGCCGAGGCCACACAAGAAGCCATTTACAGTGGAGAGCCCGTGTCACACATGGTGTTAGCCAAATGGTGAAAAGCAGCAAATGGCTCCATTCTGAAACGGGATGAGACAGTGCTGCAGATGAGGCCTGGGGACGCACCGCCTGTGGTGACTCGCCGGGGAAACCCACCTGGCCCGTGCCCAGGCTGACAAGGACCGGCCATCAGCAGCAGGGACAGCAGCCCCCGAGGCCCCTTGGCTGGCTCAGCAGCGAGCTCCCGCTGGAAATGGAAGAGCAGAGGTCCTGCTCAGGGGAGGAGGCCTAGTCCGTGGTGGCCAGACCAGCGCAGATGAGCAGGGAAGTCCGCGGCAGCCGGGAGCACTGCTGGGGTTAGCCGTGACGGGAGGCGACGCCAGGCGGTGCCGGGACAGTCCTGAACACAGAGCACCAACAGAGCAACAGCTGGGGGGGGGAGCTGTGAGTCACAGCCAGAGGGGACCGGCAAAGGGCAGAGGTCACGGCCACAGCCTGGGGGTGCGCGAGGCCGCCGTAGACGGTCCGCGGACATCACGTCGTCGTGAGGAAGTCTGCAGAAAGTCGGAAAGTCGTCCAAGCGTTTCAGGAGCCCGGGAGAGCGTCCCAGAGAGTCCTACCCATGGGCTCCTGCTCGCTGCTCCCATCGGGGCGGTGCTGTGAGGCCGGTGGGAGACCGTCAGGGTCTGGTCTGGCCCTTCTGACCTGGTTTGTTTCCTAATCTTGAAAAATCTCTAAGGACCCACCCTGCCTCAGGTAATAGGGTACACAAGCCCATGTAGACACGGCCACATCCCCAGGGCCCTCCAAGTTCAGGGGGACCAGTGGCTGGTGGCGTGGCTTCTCTCCTTGCCACGGCTTGCCTTTTCTGGGTTGGTTTTACGGTCAGGAAAACGCTTCTAGTCTGGGGAGAACTGGTCACAGGAGCTCTAGGGAAGCGCTTCTAGTCTGGGGAGAACTGGTCACAGGAGCTCTAGGGAAGCGCTTCTAGTCTGGGGAGAACTGGTCACAGAAGCGTCGGTGGCCTCGGTCTGAGTGGAGAGCCACTCTCCCAACACTCTCATGACAGTCCCGGTCAGTCCAGCCGGCCTCCCACGCTCACCCTGCACTAGTCACTGTGGACAGACATCTCCGATTGGCCAAGGACGGGTCGGGGGCTGGGCTGACCAGTTTCCCTTGAGCCCAACTGTAGGACTTCTCGCCCAGAGGACGTTGGGGCAGAGAGGTGACAGATGTTCCACCCGGAGAACGTCCTGTGGGCACGTCCCAGAGCCGGGCCCTCTGTGACACAGGCAGACACCCTGGCCGCAGCAGGGCAGCCTGGGCCCTCTCAGCCCTGCCCTGTGTGGGCTCAGAGGCCCCGGGCCAGCCTCGTCTCTGCAGCTGAAGCACAGCTTGCCTCTGAGGCACGCCCTTCTTTCCGTGCAGGGGAGCCGTGTCCCCACGCGAGAGCAGTGTGTTCCACGCTCGGGCTGTCAGTGCTCCACGTGGTGGGCAGTGGGGTCCACTCCACGCCTCTGCTCTGGCATCCCGCGAGGGGGCATGGAGGGCCACACGGGGACCCGCAAAGCTTCTGCTCAGGGTGGACCCGCACCGCACTAAGTCATGCGGCCAGACCTGACGTCAGAGGGGCCCCAGAAAAGGCAGTGGGCACCGGATGCGCCACAGGCCAGCCCACCGCATGGTGCGGCCCTGAGCTGCCGGCCCTTCTCTGAGCCCCAATGTCCCTGCAGAGATGGGCGTGACAGCCCTGTGCCCGCAGTCGTAGGACACATCCCCTGGGCCTGCCTGCCCGCCACCACCACAGGTCTCCGTCAACTCTCCCCTTGCTCTGATGGGTCGCCGTGACCGTCACTGAGCGGACAGTGCTGCCCACGCTCCGCACACCTGCCTGTGGGCCGCCATCATGCTGGCTCCAGAACCTCGCCTTTGCAACGTGGCAGTCTCACAGTAGCTCAGGCGCCGTGTTCTGCCCCGTACCCCTCCAAGCTCAGGTGTCCAGCCCCCTCGGTTCCAACCGCCTTCCAGGTGGCACGGGCTGAGAACTGTGCCACCCCCCAGCTCCGAGGCAGGGTCCCCTCCGCTGTGCCCCACACCCACCAAGGGCCAGCTCAGCCCTGACCTTGCCACCTCAGCCAGCAGGAACCCCAGCCCGTCTTCATCCCCGTCCAGGCTGCAGGCCCCGACTCCTTTCCCCTCGATCCCCGCATTGCTGGTCGTGGTGCGAGGCCCCAGTGTCTCGTGCCGTCCGGCAGCACCGAAGTGAAGGCATTTCCCCCACCCTCCAAGTTGAAGGACAGTGACCTCTGAATGTCCCACCCGGATCCAAGGCAACTGTTCCTAAGTCAACCTGCACCAGCTCTGGGTCCCGGGGGAACAGCGTGGAGCTCAGCCGGCCTGCAGGGGCTGCCTCAGGCCCCCTGTGGTGGTGACCCCGCTGTGAGCCTGGGCTGTGCTCACCCAGACACACCGAGCACAGCCCAGACTCACAAGCCCAGCTGCAGTCTCAGGGCCTCACACGCTCTGGCCTGCTCGGTAAGTCAGATGTTAAAAGAGCAGGCACCCTGGAAGGCTGCCGTAGCCGGCCCATGGCTGCACCACACTGCGGGTTCTGCATGTTGGGCGTGCTGTGACCTGGCAGTGCCATTGCCTTGTCCTGCCAGTGGCCACCCCCCCGTACCAGCCCACCTCAGGTTTCGTGTTCATTTCCTGGAAAGCGTTCTCCGTGGTTTAGAACCAACATTGCAAAGAGCAAAGTCCCAAACACAGCAGGACGGTCCGAAATGCTTGGCCAGGACATGCTGCACTTCTAAACTTTCCTGTGGCTTCCCATGGCCACCGCGTGGCCAGGACTCAGCAGCTCTGTGGCTCAGAGGCTGTCTGGAAGGACACCTGGCCAGGATTCCACGAGCCATCCCTCTGTGTCACAGAAGGGGCAGGTTCTGAGCTGCACTTCTGAGCAGCCTGGCTCTGGGCAGGGCTTCTGTGACAGTACCCACGGCAGCAGCAGGTCCACAGCCAGCTGGGGAGGACGTGCCCACGGCACCTGGGAAGGCCACCAAGCAAGGCAGAAGGCCCACGCACACTGCTGGGGCCACACTGCGCTCCACCCTCAGCTGCCCTCTCCTGGCACGAGGTGGCCGCCAGCCTCCCGCACCCACTCTGCCCTCCTACCCCAGCATGCACAGCAGGGGAAGCACTGTCCAGCGTCATGCTGGTTTGAAACAAGCTTGCGTTCCCCTCCATTCAACACCACTGGGCACAAGCCTTGTGCAGACTGGGGAGAGGCAGCACCAGAGCACACCCACGTGTGGGCCTCTCCTCTGCTGCGCTGTGTCCGGTCGTTGGTGGGAAAGGGGAGGCCGAGCGGCTGCCTCTTGCGGTGGTGGACCAACCACGCCAGCAGCCTCTGGTGACACCTCCCTCCCAGCTCTCTCCTCCTCTGTGGTCAGACCTTCTTGGACACACACCTTCCCCTCACCCCAGCCCCGATGCCTCCCTCCCAGCTCATGCCCCCACCCTGCATGGCCTTGCCAGTTCCTGGCCCCTTTGTGAAACAGCATGAGAAAGGCCTTTACTTGAGAGGGCGGTCACTAGGGCAAAGCCCATGAGAGTGTCCCCACCAGCGGTCCTTTCCACCCTTCCAGGGGCTGCTCCCCTCCTTCCTGGCACCAGGAGACACCCCATCCCATCTGTGGGTGGAGCTGTGCCCTGGAGAGACAGGCTGGTTCAAAGCCCAGGACTTATGGATGAGGGTCTTTGCAGGTGGTCACGTTAAGGGTGAGGCTATCCTAGACTGAGTGGGCCTTAACCCAGTAAGACGGGGCATTGGGGCTCAGTGGAGAGGGTGGCTATGTGTGACCGAGCAGGGCTTGAGCGACGCAGCCCCCAGCCCAGGGTGACAAGCATTGCAGAGGAAGGCAGGAGCCTCCCCAGAGACCCTGTGGACAGCTGACCTGCAGCCGCTGGGTCGCTGCAGTTTCAAGCTCGCACCTGTGCACTGTGTTTCTGCCCCTGGCTGGCCGTCTGCTTTCCACACCCCCAGAGAGGTCGCGAGAGCCTCTGCAGCTCTCTCCTCCCGCTGTTTAGATGTCTCAGGGGCTCTGGGCTTTTACAAAAGCTGGGAGAGGCTGGGGAACGCAGAGGGCAGTGTGGGGAGAGCTTGGCCCTTGGGGGTGCAGGAGGAACAGTCACCAAGTGAACCTCCTCTGAGGGCCCCCACGCCATGCCCTTCTTCCACACCACGGACCCCTCTCACCTGCAGGCACACCTGTCTCCTCCTGGTCAGAAATCTCCTTAGACAAACTCCTTCCCCCACCACCCCGGCCAGGGAATTCAAAGATGAGCAGCATGGGCCTCCATCCCTCCACCATCACAGGACCGAGCGGATTAATGGACCCTGCATGAACTGTGACCCGATGGGAAAGGTAGCAGGTGCTTCCTGGCCCCATGTGGGGGCCCAGTCTGTCCTGGGAGATGGATGAGTGTCCCCCAGGCCCAGCTACTTCACTGCCGAACTACTGCCCTGCACAATTTAGACGTGATCAAGGGAAACGTCATTTTGCCTGCGAGGGACTGACGTGATCGGAATAGACTGGAGCCGGCGTGTGAGCAAGTGGAATGGGTTATACAACCGCATACCACAGCAGAGTGAAATGCTATGATAATTCAATATATACTTGCAATACATAAATGAATAAATGAACTAGCAGAATGGTTATCAAATGTGCACACAGTGCGATGTTCAATGTTGAAAAAGACGAATGTGTCTATGTCCTGGGTTTGATTATTGTACACCATATGCTAGCTTGAGAAATCCACAAAAACGCACAATGAATATATGTAAACCAGAAGTCAGCAACAACAAAAACCAAAACCATTTAATTGAAGAAAGAGAAAAACGACTTAAAAAGCGAACAGACACCCAGAGACCTGTGGGATGATTTCAGAAGGTTTAACAGATGTGTAACTGGGGCTTTCAGAGGAAGAGAGAGGGGAAATGGGACAGAAGAAATATTTGAAGAAGTAACAGTCACAGATTCTTGAATCTGGTTAAAGACATGCCTTGGGAAGCTCATACTTTAGGACGCTCAGGTTTTTCCAAACAAGATAGTTTAAGAGAAAGTGAGATCTTTACGCATCGTAGTCACACTGGTGAGAACCGGGGATAAAGAAACGCTCTCTAAAGCAGCCAGAGAACAGCGTGTTACAGCTACGAGCACGACTCCAGTGACTGGGCTTCCCGTCAGGGCCCTTGGAGACCAGAGCTGTTTCACAACGCTGGAAGGAAGGCGGGGACCTGTTAGGCCAGAACTCTTTCACTGAGGAAATGTCCTTCAAGGATGAGGGCAAAATCAAGACATTTTCGGATGAAGTATCAGCAGCAGGCCTGCCCATGAGAAAAGAGGAAGAAAGTCCTCGAGGCCACGGAAATAATTCCAAAGGGAACTTAAGATCTTCAGGGGTAAAGAAGGTTAGAAGGTAAATATCTGAGTAAATATAAAAGACGATTTTTGTGAATTTATTTAAAATGCATACAGACATTTGGATTAATGAGTTATAAGAGAGCATGCATGCTTTAATGCATACCACCATCATAACACGGCACGGTGCTATTGCAGGGTCTGTACTTGATGTGAAGTGCTAAAACACTAAACTTAAGTAGACTGAAAAAAGTAAGAAAATTTATTATAAACTCTAACTCCACAAGCAGAAAAATGAATATGAAGAGGAATGGTTTAAAAATGAATAGAGGGTGACCCCAAAAAAGCTCACCCAGAAGCCATTTCAATCTGAGATGCGTCCTGCCCCGCTCAGGGACCAAGGCGACTGAATCTCTGCTCTAAACCCCATCTTCCAGACCCCAGAAAAGCTAAGACAGGGTCATGGAAACCCTCAACCCTTACTGAATCAGCTGCCTGAAGAAAGAAACTCTTCTTAATAAACCTAAACTCAGAATCTCTTTCCATGGACACCACATTTCAAAACACAGTAGAGGAGAGAAATTGTCTCAGAAGTACCTCACAGTAAAGAGAAGCACATGATCTTGCAGAAACCTTCTATGAGCAATTAGCCAAAAGTGAACACACCACCAAATGACTAAAATTCAGAGAACAGAGACTACAGAGCGAGCAGCAGGGAGAAGGATGGAGCTGCAGAGAGCGTGGTTCATCTCCCACACGCCACTGAACTCTCAGCTGAAACCCCACAGCTCAGCCCAGGTGCACATATTCCCTAGAAACTGTGAGGCCTTTGCAATACCCAGTTCCAAAGTCAAAAGTGCTGGTTGCTTGGTGAGCATTAGGGAAACAGAACTACAGAGAGATTGTGGATCACCTCCTCCCGCATACCTGTGAATGCTCAGAATTAACTCCATGAAATTAGGAAGACACGTATATAATCCATCAGATGACCAGAAACCACTACACTGACAGAAGAAATAGGAGAAACCAGGAAAATGTCTCTCCCCCAAGGGAAAAGAAGAACCCTTCATCATCCACAGACAGTACAATGGAACTTGAGGAAATGTCTGATAAAGAATTCAGAATAGTCATAGTGACAAAATTAAATGAGATGCAAGATGAGCAACAATGAACTCCAGAAGGGGCAAGAGAAAAGAGACAACGAGTTCTAGGAGATGAGAAAGTTCTTCGAAAGAAGAAATACACACCATAAAAAAGAATCAAATGGAGCTATTAGAGATGAAGGCTGTAATTATGGGAAATCAAAACCTCCTTCGAGAGCATGTATGTTTTAGTATATACCATACATAACATACAAGTTTAATACATAAACTTTTCTCCCTTTTTTGACCCCTCTGGAATTGGAAAATATTTGTGAATATCTTATTTGTGGCAGAAGTTATTTGCATAAGTTAAAAAATATCTGTTGCCTTGTATCAGAAATTGGAAAGCAGATAAGATCATGCAGAAGATCAAATCTTGGATTTTTTAGACAAAACCCCTGACCTAGAAAAAAGTCACCAAAAACATTGAAAAAATAATCCCACCCACAAAGTAAGCATAATCTACAAGAAATACTAGATACCATTAAGTGCCTAAACATCTGGATATTCAGTATTCCAGAAGGTTAAGGGAATAGATAATCTATTCCATGAAATCTTGGAAGAAAACTATCCAAACCTAAAGAGGCATTCAAATATCTAGACCCAGGAAATACATAGGACCCCACATAGAATTGACCCAAGAAGATTTTCTCCAAGTCACATCACGACCAGATTGACCAAAACCACAAAGGATACTAAAATAGGCAAGAGAGAAATATCATGATACTTACAAAGGCTATCCCATCAGGCTAACATCAGAACTCTCACTGGAAACAATGTAAGCAAGGAAAGAATGGGAAAATATATTCAAAGTGTTAAATGAAAAATAATTTCAACCAATAATACTATACCAGGCAAGATAATTCTTCAAATGGGAAGAAAAGATAAAAACATTCTCAGATAAACAAAACCAGAAAGCATTTACCAGCACTAGACCAGCTCTTCAAAAAGTTCTGAGGGAATCAAGACTACTGAAGACCCTCTGCTCAGATTTCACCCTTCAGCCCCCCAGACCTAGCCAAGGAACTGGGTCAGAGCACCCTTCTTATTTTCTCTGTCTCTCTCCATCTCTCTCTATTTTTTTTTTTTTTTGAGAGAGATTTTTGCTATAGGGCACTTGCGCTCACCAGAAAGACAGAGAGACAGAAAGTGAGAAATCACCCCACCGCCCCCCCGGAGGAGGGATGGCCACACCGCAATCCCTTCTCCTCCATTCTCCTCTCAGGATCCTAGACACGCACACATACGTCCCTGGAGTGAGTTTAAGCCACTAGGTCTGGGACTCAAATTGTGGTTGACTACATGGGAGTCTAGCAACGTAGCCATTACTTCATCTGCTCGTCCCATCTCTCTCTATATTTTTAATATTAAAAAATTTTTAAAACTTCTTAGCTCTCTGCTGCTCTTTTTAATTCTTACCTTTCCCCCTGTCTCCATAGGATAAGCCAATCAGCGGCCATCTATGTTTGAGTTCTGAGTGGCTCCATTCATGTGGTGTGCTAGCACACTGCACAATTTTCGTTTTTTTTGTCAAAAAATTTTATTTTACTTTTTTTTGTTGTGTCTTTTTTTTCTCTTTTTTGGTTTTCTTTTTTTTCCTTTTCCTTTTCTTTTTACCTTTCTCACTTTTCTGCTCAGCCTCCACAAGGTCTACGTGCTCAGTAACCAAATATCTGAATACTTTGAGGGTTGGATTAATCCTCAAATTTCATTGAATCATCTGTGCAAAGGGAGAAAAATGGTACTGTTTACAGACTGTGTGTCACCTCCTCCTGCACTCCTCTGAAAGCTCAGTTTTAACTCCAAAAACTAGCAAAAAGCGTATAATCCATCAGATGACCAGAAACTACCACAGAGACACAAGAAATATGAGAAACCAAGAAAATATCTCTCCTCTAATGGAAAAGAATAATTCCTCTTCCTCTGCAAAGAATACAGGGAATTCATGCAAATGTCAGATAAAGAATTTAAAATATTCATAGTGACAAAGCTAATAGAGATACAAGAGAAAAGAGACACAAAGTTCCAGGAAGTGAGGAAGTTTTTGTATGATCTGAAAGAGAAGATATACATCATAGAAAAAAGAATCAAATGGGGAACCAGCAGTTAGTGTAATGGCTATGTCGTTGGACTCCCACATAATCGACCACGGTTCGCGTCCCGGACCCAGTGGCTTAAAACTCATGCCAGGCACGTGTGCGTGCGTGCCCAAGATCCCGAGAGGAGAATGGAGGAGAAGGGATTGCGGCGTGACCATCTCCCCTGGGGGGTGATTTCTCGCTTTCTGTCTCTCTCTGTCTCTGTCTGTCTGGCGAGCGCACGCACCCTATAGCAAAAACCTCTCCAAAAAAAAAAAAAAAAGAATCAAATGGAATTGTTAGAAAAGAAGGCTATGATACAGGAAATCAAAACCTGCATTGAAAATCTCAAAAGCAGATTAAATCATGCAGAAGATCGAATCTCAGATGAAGAAGACAGAACCTCTGACCTAGAAAAATTCAACAAAAAGACTGAGAAAGTAATCCCCCCCAAAATGAGAATAGCATATGAGTAATACTACATACCATTAAATGCCTAAACATCTGGATAATCAGTATCCCAGAAGGTGAAGAAATTAATAAGGGCATTAATAATCTGTTCCATGAAATCCTGGAAGAAAACTTTCCAAACCTAGAGAGGTGCTCAAATATCCAGACCCAAGAAATACATAGGACCCCACATAGAGTCGACCCAAGATCTTCCCTGAGGCACATCACAGCCAGATTGACCAAAACCACAGACAGAGACAAGATACTAAAATTGGTAAGAGAGAAACGTCAAGTTACTTTCAAAGGATATCCCATAGGCTATTGTCGGACCTCTCATTGGAAACAGTGCAAGCAAGGAAAGAATGGGAAGATATATTCAAAATGTTAAGTGAAAAACAATTTCAACCAAGATTACTATACCCAGCAAGATTATCTTTCATATGGGGAAAAAAAGACAAAAATATTCTCAGATAAACATAACCTGAAAGAATTTACCAAAACCAGACCAGGTCTCCAAGGAGTGCTGAAGGTAGTGCTATACCAGGAAAACTAACACCGGACACACAGAAATAAGAGTACAATAAACAGGGACCAACAGTTGGCATAATGGCTATGTCACTGGACTCCCATGTAGTCGACCACAGTTCGAGTCCCAGACCCAGTAGCTTAAACTCACACAGGGCACGTGTGCGTGCGTGCCCAAGATCCCGAGAGGAGAATGGAGAAGAAGGGATTGCAGCATG
>NW_006160165.1:7191897-7209333 GCF_000334495.1 Tupaia belangeri chinensis | reverse complement strand
CCCTATAAAAAAACACCCAAAAAAAAAAAAAAAAAAAAAAAAAAAAAAAAAGAGTACAAGAAACAACCAAGACAATGGCCAGCCTAATGGGAGGGACAAGTCTGGAGCTGAATGTCAACTTCCAGAGCTCAAATGGAAGATCAGACCACAGGAACACTGCAAATTCAACAGAAGAGAGAGTAATTTTGTGAGTCTGAACTAGTGAAATAGATTTGTTTTTTACTTTAGACTAAAACATTACTGATTTTCTTCAATGCTTTGGTTTCCATATGTGAGGATTTTTGTCTTCCCTTCAATTGCTGATGGGTTCATCCACCTACTATCTGAACTGAATTACAACCTTGTTCCTTGCTTTAAGTTTTAAGCAAATTTCTCTTAACATTTTTTGGTTTTGATTTATTAAAACTAAAACTTTTTTTAAATTAAAAAATGCATTAAAAATACCTACCAATACCTATTTAATGACTGCAGTAAGCTATATAACCCCAGCAAGGTGCTGCTTTATAGTATGTTCACTTTACTCACTGAGGTTTACACCTAAAGTCACACATGCATTCATAAATATGTATGTATCAGCTGTGCTTGCTATTGAAAATCTTTAAACTAATTAAGAGCTTTAGTGAATCAATAAAATGTGGGGGGAAAAGGTATGAAAGAAAAGAAATTGGAGATACCCATTACTGCCGGGGTTTTGACTGGAATGTCATATATGAAGGTATGACCAGAAAACTATGGAACTAAAGTAGATCTCGAGAAAGCCTACAGAAGCTCATGGAAAGATTTCCTGGCACCATAAACAGTTCTGCCTGGCAGAGAGGTTTAAAAAGAATCTGTACCATAAAATAACCTGGACTCTTCCAACTCAGCATTGAAATTAGTAGAGACTGCAAAAGAGCAGCCACAACCAGAGGATTACCTTGAGGAAGACTTGGAAGGAAGAAACAGAGACTGATCTCTGCTAGCAGGTGGTAAACCGCAGAGTGCTCAGTAGGCAGGCTGAGTTGGGATGGTTCATGTATGAACTAGGTGCTGGGTGTTTGCTTCTCAACAGTTTGAGTAGTTGACACATAAATATTTTTCAAAAATATTTAAAACCATACTGTCCCTGTTATAGAGTCAAAAATAAAAGTCTAACAAATATTTTGACAGTTATCTTTAAAATTCAGGGGTTTTTTTGGAAATTTTGGAAGTTGTTTATTAACTGGAGTATGAGCAAAACATTTTTTATATGTAAAGCAAATGTATGTAGAAAAATGTAAAAAAAATTAAATAAAAAATAAATTAATAGAGGGGGCAGAAGTTGACATGGAGGTCAAGGCAGCTGGGTTACACATGGCCAACTGAATGGTTCAATGCCCAGACCGGGTGACTTGAAATACACATAGGGCATGTGTGCATGCATGCCTCAGATCCCAGGAGAATAAAGGAGAAGGCTTGAGGGGCGTGGCTATCCCTCCAGGGGATGATTTCACACTTTCTCTCTGTTTCTCCCTCCAGTGAGCACACTGCCCTATTGCCAAAAAAATACAAAATAAAATAAAATTTAAAAAATTTCAATAATCTTAAGGAAAGCATGACAAGGGAATAAGAGAAACAAAAACAATATACAATACAATATAAACGGAAAATAATGAATTGAATATAAATTTAAATATCTGTACTTATATTAAATAGTAAAGATTCCAGTTAGAAGGCATGAATTATCGTTATTTTAATCAATTCTCTGTTGCCTAATAACTGAATACAATAGAGTGGATCACTTATAAAACTAAAGATTGTTTCAGCTCATGGTTGCGGAGCACAAGGTCATTGGGCCACATCCAGTGAGGATCTCGGTCTGGGGACGTCCGCACATTTGACATGCTGCAGGTCCCAGAGTGGGGAGAGGGCAGGTGTGAGCACGCAGTCGTGTCCACTCAGCTCTCTCCCTCTGCACGCAAACCACCAGTTTCCAATCACGGGCCCTGCTGATCTGATCTAACCTAATCACTTCCCAAAGGTCCACTTCTTTTTTTAAAATTTTATTTATTCATTCAGTCATTTATTTTAATTTGACCAGAGAAACACAGACAAAGAGAGAGTCACAGAGAGAGGGAAAGTGAGAAAACAAGCCACCAGGTCCAAGTCTTGAACCGTGGTTGGCCATGTGGAAGTGTCCAGTACCTTAACCACCATGCCACCTGCTGGCCCCAGGCCCACCTCTTAATACCACATTGGGTTAAGTGTCTTCCCTCCTCATGTCATGATAACCACTTGACAAATTTCAACATGAGAATTTGTTCAGGACCATTCGAACCACAGCAATCACAACAGATAAAAAGCAAGACCACCCCCTCTGCTCCCAGACAGAATAAGGCAATCTGCTCACGGCTCTCTATGTAAAGCTAAAAATTCTGGGCATTACAGACTAAGGAAGCAACAGAAAGCCCTCAAAGAGGGAGAGAAAGCAGACCACCTAGGAACCTCCACGCCTAGTGACAACATGGTGGTGAGTTCCTTGGGTTCGCTTTTTGCCTGTCGTACCCCACAGGAAAGGCAAGACCGAGAAAGGGACAGCCTGATGAGATGGAGAACCCTTAGACAGTGTGTCCCAGACCAACGCCGCTGAAAACACCATCGCCTGCCTCTGTCACGCTGGCAAAGACTGAGGGGACCCGACTTTCACCCTCACAGAGCTGTTGCAGGCGCCAATCCCACCACCAGGGTGAGGTCGGAGAAGGCCTGGAAGGGAGCTGGGACCTTAAGCCTCACTCATAGTAACGAGGCCCCCTTCACCACAGTGTCAGTGAGGATCCTGGGGACGGGGCTCCCACCCCACTCATAGTAAGCAGGGGTCCTTTCCCCCTGCTGGGGCAAAACCAGAGGAGGCTTAGCGGAGGGTCAGCAGTGAGGCCATCATACGCCCCACCCCCGTGTTAGTGGAAACACTATTGAGGCAGGAAATAGAAGATATAAAGAACAATCAAATGGAAATATTATATCTGAAAAATACAGTAATGGAAATAAAAGACCTCCATGAGCTAGCTTTTAAGGAAAATGGAAAGGAGGCAAAGATCAGTGAAGTCTAAGTCAGTACAACAAAAACTACCAAGCTAGAACAACAGAGAGGAAATAGACTGCCAAGAAATGGAGGAGGAGGAGGAGCAGGGCCTCGGGGATTTGCGGGACTATAACAAAAACCTAATATTTATGCCATCAAAATCTCAGGAGAGAAGAAAGGATGGAACTGGAAAAATAATCCTCAAAAAAATGACTGAAAACTTCTGAAATTTGGCAAAAGACATAAACCTAAAATTCAAAAACAGAAAGAATTCCAAACAGGATAAATCTAAAACATTCCCACTAGGACACATTATAGTCAAACCTTTAAAAAGTAAAGATATACAAAAATGACAGTTTAACTACAGAAGAAAAGCAGTTTGAATGACAGCAGATTTTCTCATCTAAAGACATGGCGGCCTGAAGGAAAGAAGCAGCACATTTCCCAGTGCTGACAGAAAGAGCTGTCCACATAGGAGGCCTGGGTTTGATTCCCGACCCAACCTAAATAGACTAGGTGCAGGAGCACACTCTCACGGTCTCAGCTAACTGGGGGAGGCTGGGGAAGAAGACTGAGACTTGGCAAGTCGCTGTCAAAAGTCTCTCTCTCTCTCTCTCTCAGAAGAAGAAGAAGAAGAAGAGGAAAAGAAACCACCATACCTTGGGGCGAAAAACAAATCCTTAACAAATTTAGAAGAATTGAAAACAGATAGGGTGTATACTCTGACAACAGTAAAATCAAGCTAGAAATCAGTAACAGGAATATGACAGAAATTTCCAAACACCTGAAAACTGAACAATGTACTTCTAAAAATCCACGGATTGCAGAGGAGCTCTCAAGGGAATTCAAAGAATATACTGAACTAATGACAAAAATACTATATAAAAGTTTGGGTGATAATAGCCAAAATAGTGCCAACAAGGAAACGTACAGTTCTAAATATCTGCATTAGCAAAAGGAAAAACTCACAAATCAAAAATGAAGTGCTCTTGCCTCCAGACCTAGAAAAATAAGAAAAGAAATCCAAAACAAATAGAAGTAAATAAATAATAAAAAGCAGAAATCAGTGAACTTGAAATAAAAGTTACCCAAAGAGAAAAGTCAATGAAAAAAAGAATTGATTCTTTGAAAAAAAATTAATATAGACAACCCTATAGCAAGATTGATAAAGAAGAAAGAAGATACAAACTAACTGCCGATTCTAAATGAACATGGGCTATAACTACAGACCCTACAGGCTTCAAAGAGGCATGAAGGGAAGCCTACAGACAACTTTACATAAATAAGGCCACTTAGATGAAATGGGCCAACCCACTGACAGACATACCACTACAGACTCATCAAATATAAAATAGATTATTCACATAGCTTTACAACTACTAAGGAAATGGAATCCGTCATTGTAAAATTATCAAATAAGAAACCTCCAAGTCCACAAGGTGTTATTGGAAAATTCTAGCAAGCATTTAAAGATTTAACAATGTCACGTGATCTTTATAGGGAAACAGAAGAGGAAGGAACACTTCCCAACTCATTGTATGAAACTAATATTATCTTACTACCAAAGCCAGACAAAAGACAATACAAAAAATTATAGACAAGACAAATATTCTTTATTCATATGGATGCAAAATCTTCAACCAAATATTAGCACATAGAATTTATCAATATATAAAGAGAATGCTATACACGACCAGGTAGAGATCATTGTAGGGGTGCAAGATGATTTCAGTAGTTAAAAATCAATTCATGTAATCCACAATATTAAGGGATTATGGATCCCAAAAGAAAAATCACATGACCTTATCAACTGAGAAAGAAAAAGAGCATTTCACAAGTCAACACCTATTCATGAGACTATTACTATCAGAATTAATAAATGAATTTTGTTTTGTTGCAAGATACAAGATTAATACACAAAAATCAATTGTATTTTTATGTATTAGTGGAAATACTCCTACTGTCTATAATCACTTCATTTTCAGAAAAGGGGTCTAGGTGATTCAATGAAGAAGGGAATGTTTTTTCCAAGAAGTGATGCTGAGACATTCACATGTAGAAATGTAAAATAAAGAAATTATGGAACTTAGAGGAAAACAATCTTAGGGTAGACAAAGATTTCATTGATGTAACATAAAAAACATGAACCATAAAAGAAAAACTTTTGCCTTGGAAAAGACACCATTAAGGAAATAAAAAGGGAGATCTGAAGAACAGAGAAATATTTGCAGTACAGAGGTCTGAAATCAAGTCTTTCATACGTTTAGTTTTGTAGCACTGAAAACTATTTTGCCAGTTTATTGCCGCCAGACCTTCCCATGTGTACTGTGTCCGCGACGTGGCTAACGGCCTACCTGAGCCGTGCACCACAGAGAGCAGGGTCTATTCGGCACCTGGTGTGGTCGGGGTGCGGGGCTAGGTCTTCTGGGGATACAGACCAGGGCACTGCATGCGGAGGTGGCGCATGAGCACAGCATGCATCCACGTCTGTGTGTGTGTGTGTGTCCACATCTGTGTGTGTGTGTGTCCACATCTGTGTGTGTGTCCACGTCTGTGTGTGTGTCCATGTCTCTGTGTGTCTGTGTCTGTGTGTTCGTGTCTGTGTGTCCACATCTGTGTGTGTATGTGTGTGTCCATGTCTCTGTGTGTGTCCACGTCTGTGTATGCGTATCCCTGTCTGTGTATGTCCACATCTGTGTGTGCATGTATGTGTGTCCATGTCTCTGTGTGTGTCCGCGTCTGTATGTGTGTGTCTGCGTCTGTGTGTGTGCCCGTGTCTGTGTGTGTGTCCGTGTCTGTGTGTGTCCACGTCTGTGTGTGTGTCCGCGTCTGTGTGTGTCCGCGTCTGTGTGTGTGTCCGTGTCTCTGTGTGTGTCCACATCTGTGTGTGTATGTGTATCCACGTCTGTGTGTCCACGTCTGTGTGTGTGTGCATATGTGTGTGTCCATGTCTCTGTGTGTGTCTGTGTCTGTGTGTGTGTCCATGTCTCTGTGTGTGTCCGCATCTGTGTGTATCCACGTCTGTGTGTGTGTCCACGTCTGTGTGTGTCCATGTCTCTGTGTGTGTCCACGTCTGTATGTGTGTGTGTGTCCGCGTCTGTGTGTGTATCCGCGTCTGTGTGTGTGTCCGCATCTGTGTGTATGTGTCCGCGTCTGTGCATGTGTCCGCGTCTGTGTGTCCGTGTCTGTGTGTGTGTCTGCGTCTGTGTGTGTGTGTCCGCATCTGTGTGTGTCTGCATCTGTGTGTGTGTGTCCGCATCTGTGTGTGTCTGCATCTGTGTGTGTGTGTCCGCATCTGTGTGTGTCCGCGTCTGTTTGTGTGTGTGTCCACATCTGTGTGTGTGCCCACATCTGTGTGTGTGTCCATGTCTCTGTGTGTCTGTGTCTGTGTGTTCGTGTCTGTGTGTCCACATCTGTGTGTGTGTGTGTGTGTCCATGTCTCTGTGTGTGTCCACGTCTGTGTATGCGTATCCCTGTCTGTGTATGTCCACATCTGCGTCTGTGTGTGTCCATGTCTGTGTGTGTGTGTGTGTCCACATCTGTGTGTGCATGTATGTGTGTCCATGTCTCTGTGTGTGTCCGCGTCTGTATGTGTGTGTCTGCGTCTGTGTGTGTGCCCGTGTCTGTGTGTGTGTCCGTGTCTGTGTGTGTCCACGTCTGTGTGTGTGTGCATATGTGTGTGTCCATGTCTCTGTGTGTGTCTGTGTCTGTGTGTGTGTCCGTGTCTCTGTGTGTGTCCACATCTGTGTGTGTATGTGTATCCACGTCTGTGTGTCCACGTCTGTGTGTGTGTGCATATGTGTGTGTCCATGTCTCTGTGTGTGTCTGTGTCTGTGTGTGTGTCCATGTCTCGGTGTGTGGCGGCTCTGTGTGTGTGTGCATATGTGTGTGTCCATGTCTCTGTGTGTGTCTGTGTCTGTGTGTGTGTCCATGTCTCTGTGTGTGTCCGCATCTGTGTGTATCCACGTCTGTGTGTGTGTCCACGTCTGTGTGTGTCCATGTCTCTGTGTGTGTCCACGTCTGTATGTGTGTGTGTGTCCGCGTCTGTGTGTGTATCCGCGTCTGTGTGTGTGTCCGCATCTGTGTGTATGTGTCCGCGTCTGTGCATGTGTCCGCGTCTGTGTGTCCGTGTCTGTGTGTGTGTCTGCGTCTGTGTGTGTGTGTCCGCATCTGTGTGTGTCTGCATCTGTGTGTGTGTGTCCGCATCTGTGTGTGTCCGCGTCTGTTTGTGTGTGTGTCCACATCTGTGTGTGTGCCCACATCTGTGTGTGTGTCCATGTCTCTGTGTGTCTGTGTCTGTGTGTTCGTGTCTGTGTGTCCACATCTGTGTGTGTATGTGTCCATGTCTGTGTGTGTGTGTTTCTGTGTGTGTGAGTCAACATCTGTGTGTGTCTGTGTGTGTCCATGTCTCTGTGTGTCTGTGTCTGTGTGTTCGTGTCTGTGTGTCCACATCTGTGTGTGTATGTGTCCATGTCTGTGTGTGTGTCCACGTCTGTGTATGTGTGTCCATGTCTGTGTGTGTGTGTTTCTGTGTGTGTGAGTCAACATCTGTGTGTGTCTGTGTCCATGTTCTGCATGTATCTGTGTTTCCATGTCACGTGTGTGTCCACGTCTCTTCCTGTGTGTCTGTATATCCATGTCATGTGTGTGTCCACATCTCTGCATGTGTTTGTGTATCCATGTATGTGTGTGTTCACGTCTCCATGTGTGTCTATGTGTCCACATCATGTGTGTGTCCACGTCTGTGTGTGTCTGTGTCTGCGTGCGTGTCCATGTCATGTGTGTGTTCATGTCTGTGTGTGTGACTGTATATCTGTGTTTGTGTGTGAGTGTGTCTATATGCGTGTGTCCGTATCTCCTCATAAGCCCACAAGCCTCTGACCATGGGAGGCCCACGCCATCCTAACCCTCCCAAAAGGTGTCCCCCAACACCAGAGGTGACTGCTCTCCTCTCACTCCTGTCATCCCCAAACCGCACGACCCAATGACCTGAGTGTCCGCGCGACCCCTGCCAGCACCATGGCTCTGCCAGGGAGCACAGGCGTGTGGGTGTCGGCAGGTCTGGGACAAGCAGCACTGGCCCTGGCTGAGCCCTCAGGTGTGTGCTGGCAAGGAGAGTCGTGGGCGTCAGAGGGATAGCGCGGCTCCGGCCACTGACTGAATGTGGCCTACCAAGCTCTGGGCTGCCCTGGAGAGGGACACTCAGCACCCGACTGACCAGGTCCACACCAGGGTCTTCCTCGCGGAACCACTGGGCACTGGCTCATCCGGGCCACGGCACGTGACCATCTGTGCCAACAGACTGACGAGTGCATCTGGGAGTCCCTGGGCAGCCCTGTCCCCACCCCCATACCTTATGAGGATGCCAGCAGTGGAATTCCACAAAGCCCTTAAAATGACGTTTTAGCAGCATTTTTAAGAGACTCGAGCAGCGCTGGCGGTGTGGCTAAGCGGGAAAAGAGCAGCGGGCCAGAGGCGAGGTGGAGCTGAAGGCGCTGCGTCCCACGGGCAGACTGCATGGCTCCGGTTCCCAACTCGTGGCTTGACCACACACCTGGCTCACGTGTGTGCATGCCCAAATCCCAATAGGAGGATGCAGGAGAAGGGGCTGCGGCGTGGGACCCCCAGGGGGACTCCTGACTCTCTCTCTCTCTCTCTGGCAAGCACAGCGGCCCTACAGAAAACGAAAACGATTCCTTTCTTAGCGTTTCATGTTTCCTTGCAGAGGTCTTTGACTTCTTCGGTTAGGCTGGTTCCGAGATACTTCGTTCTCTTGTGGCTGTTCACGTGCAGCTTTCTTCAGGCCACCTCAGTCTGTCCCTGCTGGTGTCTAGGGATGCTGAGCCCTTGGGTGTGCTGATTTTGTATCCTGCCACTTTGCTACACTCACTGCTCCTCGGAGATGTTGTGGATGCTTCTGGGGTTTCTGTGTGTGTAACCATGCCGTCTGCAAACGGAGGCTTTCGCTCCTTTCACTATTTGAATGACCTTTGTTTTAGTCTGCTGTCTGACTGCTGGCTAGGACTTCAAGCACTATACTGAAAAGGAGTGGAGAGAGAGAGGCACGGCATTTAAGGGGCACAGAAACGGAGGACAAGACGGTGACAATGTCCTTAACTGAAAACGAACACGCCTGCTCAGGATGGTGCTGTCACAGCCCGGCAGAGCAGGGCTGCCCAGGCTCCGTCTCTGTCCTCCCACCAAGCCGGGACTGCAGCTGCGCCCGGGGGTGGGGGGGGGGGGTCTTTTCCTCTGAGTTTCCTGATTATTCCGGAGAGTTCCTTGCTGAATCCGGTGGGTTGGCCTCTGACTGCTGCCATGCCTGGTTAGGCTGGAGGGGCTGTCCTTCCGGCCACCTTCCTCAGGTCTCTTTCTCCTTGGCGAGCTGCAGAGTGACGCGCCCCAGGACGGCTAAGCCGCTGGCTCCTCTGTCTCCGAAAGTGTTCATATTTGGAAGAGTGTGAGTCCGAGACTGCAAATGCCTGTCCTCCTGCCAGGGAGGCAGACAGCCCAGCACGACTGGAAACTCTCGAGAACTTTGCCAGAACATGCAAAGCCCTTGGCTACCGAGTACCTCACGGGGAAAATATGCGGGAAACAATAGAGGTGCCTGGAAGCGACTCCACGGTTTCCAGGAACCTCTGCGGCCGGCCTGGGACAGAATCAGCCCCCCACTGAGCTGAGCAACCACCTGGCTCTGTCCGGGAGCCCATGCGCCTGGGCGAACCTGGCCCGCCAGCCCGTGCGACTGGGCGAGTAGAGACCTGTTTGCTCCCTCGGCTGCCCAGAGGGAAGGTGGGCAGGAGAGCCTCCCTGGTGCCCTGACGGCGGCAGTGGCCTGCCTGCCTCGCCTGGGGGGGCCGGGTGCCAGCACCAGGTGCTGCTGGGCAGCTGCGCGCAGCGGGAGGACTGGGGCCGGCTGGGTGGGGCACGGCCGCACTGAGGTCGGGAGCGCCTTCGGAAGGAAGCCGGTCTCTTCGGAGAGTTATTATAACCTGCTGTGGCGGGAAATTTGGAAAACAAAAAGAATAAAAAGAAATCACCAGACCCCACCTCACAAAGAAACTGTGTTTCCTCTGAGAACGTCTTTGCGGTAGTTAGAGGAAAAGTGACGTTTCCATCCACCTGCTCTATAATTTCATGTATTTTTTGTAAGAGAGATTCTTGCTATAGGATACTTGAGCTCATTGGAGAGGCAGAAGCTAAGAAACCACTCTCCACGGGGTGGCCACGCCACAATCCCTTCTCCTCCATTTTCCTCTCACCGTTTTGGGCACACACACACATATGCGCCCAGGGTGAGTTTAAGCTGGGATTCGGGTCTCAGTCACTGAATGGGAGTCCAGCAATGTGACCATTACACCATCTGCTGGTTCCAGGCCATGTCTGTCTAAGAGCAGAACCATTCCCCAGCACCTCTCCGGTACGAGGGATGGCCATAAGCATGTGCCCGCAAAGTTCATTTTCTACTCACCCCGATTACCACTGCCCCCAGAGCAGTCCCCATCTGTCACTGTCACAGATAATGCTATTCGATTGTCAGTGTTTGGGGAGCAAAGGTGTTCACGTTTTGAGATTTTTTTTTTTTTGAGACATTTTTGCGATGTGGCGTGTGCACTCACCGGAGAGAGACAGCGAGAACTCATCTCCCAGGGGAAAGAGCATGTGGCAATCCCTTCTCCATTTTCCTCCTAGCGTTTTGGGCATGCACACACATGTACCCGGTGTGAATTCAAAGTCACTGGATCTGGGACTTGAACCGCAGCCAGCCATGTAGGAGCCCAGAGCTTGACCACTGAGCCACCTGCTGTCCCCTTGAGGTGTTCCTCCAGATCAGTTCTCAGAAGTAGGATGTTGGACTGGGCTCACTGCCACATCCCTTGCCACGTGTCACCTGCCGACCTCCCACGGACCTTGGGGAGGGGTTGTCTCCCTCCGGGGCAGCTGTGTGACTCGTGTTGGGGTGGAGAGCTCACCATGAGCCTCCGGTTCCCCGCATCGAAGGCGCCAGCTGTCTGTGCCAAGGCACGGTGCTGGAAGGTGTGGAGAACGGAGGGGCAGGCGTGCAGCCTGGGAGCCTGGGCCAGGGAGGCAGGGGTTCCCTTGGCGTGCAGCGCCATCGCGTGCAGGGAGGCGTGCAGCGTGGCTGTGGACAGTGGAGAGGCACCACACACACCCTGACTCACCCCGCCCACACTCTGTGTTAACGGGATGCAGAGGAAGGGGGACAACATGCCACATTTCTCTTCTGGAAGCTCGGGACTAATTTTCAGTTATTTGTCACTTCTAGGCTGGCTGTCTCAGTATGTTTTGTTTCCTAAAATGACCCCCCAGGTTCGAAAGAGTAGGGGAAGGGCGTGGTGTGGAGGCAGCGAGGCATCCCTGGACTGGCCGGAGCAGACACGCCCGCCATCCCCTCGAACTGCGCCTCTGCGACCTGTGGGGCCAGCTTCCAGCTTGTGGGGTCAGCCCCAGCCCGTGGCCCGCTGCGTGTGGCCCCACCCTGGGGAGTGGCTTTCCCCGCCAGCCCGTGGGTGGTTAGAAGCCCGTCTCTGTCCTGTTGGCGCCTGAGACGCAGTTAACCAGGATGCACCCTTAACCAGGCCCTTTCGAGTCCGAATATGAACCCAGGCCCCTGAGGGGCCGACACGCCCTCGAGGTTTCTGACAGTCCTTCAGGGCATCAAAAGCCCCACTCCGCAGGAAAAGAGTGGACCACAGTGAGCAGAGCAGGTTTCCAGACGGGATATTCCCAGACGGGACCACACGCTCCCCAAGGCCAAGCTGGGGGGGAGGCAAGTGACCAGCAGGCTCCGTGAAGCCTGGACGGCCCCGCGGGCATTCCAGACTGGCCTGCCACCTCCAGGGCCTCCTGGGCACCTTGTCTAACCCAAAGTGAACTTCTGTTCAGGCTCTAAATTGTAGGAATTAGTCTCCGGAAGCAAGTTCCCCACAAACAGCCCCTTTCTCGAGTGCCTGCCTTTCTGAGCTGGAGCGCTTAGGAACCGCCGAGTTGGGGAACCTCCGACAGAGTCCCCAGAAAACGAGAACTCTCGGCCAGCTGACTCAGCCCTCAGAAACGGTGCGTGGTTGGAGAAGCTTCGGAGCGCTGTGAGAGGACCAGGGTCCCACCTGCTGCCCACTGGACCCAGCCTGGCTCCCAGTGCCAGCCCTGTCCCCAGGGGTGACACCTATGTGGACCACAGACCTGCCTGGAGGGCTGTGGAAATTGAGTCCTGGACCCACTCTGAGGCCCCGAGTCCATGGAGTTGAGAAAGCCACCACCCGGCAGTCCATGAGCTGGTGTCTGGGCAGGAGTTCTCCAGCCACTCTGGCCACCTCCGTCATGGTCCCCTGGAGCCACCAAGGCTTTCAATGGGGCTGACAGGTGTTCCTGAGGTGGCCCTGCAGCTTGGAGGGTCCTGGGCTGGTTCTGAAGCAGGAAAGGCCTGGCCAAGGGTGCGTGCCCCGCCCGCCTCCCGAGCGTGGCAGTGCCATGGGGCTGGCCCAGGCTGCAGGAGCCGGTCCCTGAGGCCGGGCTCAGTGACCGGTCACGGTGCCCAGCTGGTCTCTTTCTCGGCTGCCTGTGAGTGCCCGGTCTCTTCAAGGAGCTCCTTGCTAGCGAGTCCCCAGACCCAGGCCGCTCCAGTGGACTGCAGACTGCAGGCTCCCGAGCCCAGGGGTTGCTGTTGCCTCTGGCCACAGCAGGGCCACGGAACATGCTTCTGGGCTGCTGACTGCAGGCTCGGGGGACATGCCAGGACCCGCCATAGCTCCATAGCTGTCCCTGGACCTCACAGGCTTCCCGCACAGCCTGGGAACCATGCCGTGCTCTCCGGCTCACAGGCTTGGACACAACACCACCCTCATCGCTGCGCCCCCTCTGTGGAATGTGGGGCCACGAGGGAGCAGCCCTTCCCACTGGCCCAGCTGGGCTGCTCCCATCCCTCCGCCAAGCAGCCGCCTTTCCCCTCCACAAAGTGTGGGCAGGAAGGAACAAACTGGATGTCAGCCCCGCTCTGCGGAGTCGACCCGTCCGGCCCCGCTCTGCGGAGTCGTCCCATCCAGCCTTGCTCTGCGGAGTCGTCCTGTCCTTGCACGTGCCCATCCAGAGCCCAAAGCCACCCTCTCACGTGGCATGCACCTGACATGTGCACCAGAGCTGCAGGTGCAGCTACTGCTGTGGCCGCTGCACCCAGGCCGCCAGGCCAGGCCAGGAAGGTTGGGAGGGCGTGCAGGGTGCTGCTGGCTGACCTCAGGTGGCCGCATTCTCCAACCAGTGTCTGAGAGATTGTGCACGAGCAGGTCCCCATGGCCTCTTTGAAACAAGTGGCCTCTGCCTGGAATGGGGAGAAGAGGTCGCTGCAGGGGTCGGCCTCATGTGGAGCCCGGCTAGCTGTGTGCCCTCGAGGTCGTGCGTGACGGCCTTGCACGTCTCACCTGCGAGGGGCAGCACTCACACTTATGGGCTGACATCCAGCATTCCAAATAAGGCGTGTGACACAAACCGTTGTGCAGGTGACATGAGGACAAGCACTGTCCGTTCAGATGGGACGACATCTGTACTTAGTACATAAACTCTCTTCCAGCAGGCATGTGCGCTGGCCAAAGAGAGACGGGGGAGGCGTGAAGGCGCCTCGCGGGGCCTGGCCGCACCGCTGCCCTCCCCCTCCATGTGAGGCATGGGCACACCTGCGCTCGGCCAGTGGGTTTTCCCAGCTGCCAGGTCTGGGACCCGGCGAGGTCAGTTACATGAGACCCCGCAGCCGTGGCCACTGCCCACAGCTGGGTCCACGGCTCCCGTCTACTCTGCATTTTCTGCATTACAATATATTTCAAATGGATCAAGAATTTAAACGTGAAAGGAGGGAAGGCAGAGAGAAGGACGGCGTGGGGAGAAAGGAAGGGGCAGCACCACAGAGGAGAGCCTTTGGGCCAGGAGAAGGTCCCGGGAGAGCCGGGACACCCTCCACGTCGAGCTCAGAGCACCCGGAGGGAAGGGCTGCTCTCGGACTGCACGGAGCAGACATGATGAATAAAAGCAGAGACTTTGTCCCTCCACATCCAGGGAACACTCCCGGGTCGGGACGGACCCGCTCTGCTCCCGACAGGCAGGCCGCCCCGGCTCTCTAGTGATGAGCTCAGTATCATCGGCTGCCAGGGGAACACAGGCAAGCACTACGTGAGAGACCACACGTCTGCTGGGAAGGCTGGCATGGGGACGGCCCACGGCGAGCGCCGGTGGCCGTGTGGAGCAGCTGGAACCCTGGCACCTGCTGGTGGGAATGTAAGATGGTGCTGGGGCCGGAAAGCAGTTGTACAGTTCCTTAAAAAGTTACACAAATATCCACCGAATGACCCAGGTACTCTGTCCTAGGTATTCGCCCAGCAATGAAAGCTGAGTGTAGGCAGCATGTACCAGGCGTTTCTAGCACTGTGCCGTGGCACTGAACACCGGGAGCAAACCCAACCAGACAACGACGTGGACCATCCGTACGACCCTACAACGACCTGACGACGTGGACAGCACCTATGCTGAGTCAGGGAAGCTGGACAAGGGCAGTTGCAGGCGGGCTTGTTCTTTTTGTGTGAAAGTCTGAAGAAGACAACTAGCCTACAGCGACAGTGAGCTGACCAGCGGCTGTGTCCAGGGATGGCGGTGCTGCACAGGGCAGGGCAGGGAGAATTTCCGAGGGCACAGGAGCATCTGGGGCCACGGGCGTGTGCCCTGTCCTGGCGGTGACGATGGCTTCCGTGCTGTGCACTTCACAGACACGTGAGAGTCTGCCTGAATATGCGGTTCCCGTTTATACCCCAGAGAGCTTTAAAACACAGCAAAGAGCCCAGGGCCCTACGACTGGCTGTCGGGGTGCCGCAGTACCTTCCAACAGAAGCAGATGCTCTGCTCACAGCTCCTGAACGTGCAGGCGAGCGACAGCCTGGCCTGGCTCATCACTCGCAGACGGTGATGGCAGAAGGGATGGTGCAGAACCTCGTCACTCCTGACGGCCCTCCAGGTCAAAAGAAGCCACCAGCTTCCTACCTGCCAGCCACAGGCGGGCCAGGCAGCACACACTGCGTCCACTGTCCAGGCCCTCCGCCTGCCCATGGGCGACCGCGCCCGGCCCTGCCCTCTCAGGTACAGCTCAGTGCTCCCTTCGCAGGGCACGCTCTCCACTTTCTCTTCACTTTTTTTTTTTTAAGAGGTTTTTGCTATGGGACGCATGCGCTCGCCAGACAGACATAGAGAGACAGAGAGACAGAAAGCAAGAAATCACCTCCCAGGGTGGATGGCCATGCCACAATCCCTTCTCCTTCATTCTCCTCTCGGGATCTTGGGCACACACACACACACGCGCCCAGTGTGATTTTTAAGCCACCGGGTCCGGGACGCGAACCACGGTTGACTACGTGGGAGTCCAGCGACACAGCCATTATGCTAACTGCTGGTCCCTCCACTTTCTCTTCACCTTTTTCTGTTTCTGCCCCAGAGAAAATATTCTGCTTGAGTAACTAGATTGACAGCTGTAGAGCTGTCGTGGGTCAGAACCCTCTACCGCTCCCTACATAAGGCGACTTCGACAAACTTATGGAAAATGGAACTAAAGTATGCATTACTTAGACGCAGAAACTCCTGAAATCCATACATAGCTCTTATTTATTATTTTTGTTTTGCTATAGGGCGTGTGCAGTTAGCAGAGAGAGAAAGCGCGAAGTCGCCCCCTGGGGGATGGCCACGCTGTAGTCCCTTCTCCGTTCTCCTCGGGATCACGGGCACACAGCCCACATGCCTCAAGGGATTTGACGGATGCCTGGCCTGGGACTTAAACCATGTAGGCAGCCATGTGGGCTCTAGCACCTCAGCCTACAGGGCCCCTCCAGCCCACACGCAGCTCCTCTGTAACATGCATTGCTGTGCCCTCGGGAGACCCTCGCTTTGCTTCCTGCATCCCCAGTTACTGAAACACACGTGAACAAGTGTGTGTGAGTGCATGGATCGAACAGATCTTACCTGTAGGAGGCATCGTCACAGGGACCGCACACAGGTGAGCTAGGGATTTGGGAACTCAGTGCCGTTCAGCCAGGGGGCCAGGGGACTTGAAGGCTCTGTCCAATTGGGGCCACACTGACGGGGAGCCCCAGGTGCATGTTGCCATAGACGGTCACTCCTACATGCATGAAATCACCCTGCACGGCGCTGTAACTCCTCTCTCAACCATGTGGATATGCGAAATATTGGAAATCATTTCTAGTTTACATATGTTTGGAAGTCTGTCCATGGCTGCTGGTTTGGGGCCAGGACATGTGTGTGCTCAGCGACCTTTGTCCTTCAAAGCAATCTGTGAGTTAGAGCCTTGTAAATATGGAGGAAGGACTGCTGGAACCAGCACCCCCCTGAGGACAAGCAGGGGCGCTCAGGTAATGAGTACCCTTCCTGAGCGCTGCCACGTCTGAAGCAGCCTTGAGAAATCAGGGCACCCTCCTCACTCTGAGTCACCCACCGCCTTGGGAGTGCCTTGTAATTCTAGTTCAGAAAAAGGTGGGGTGACTTATCTATTATCTATTCCATTTTAAATTCTCTTCCCTGGACAAGCTCTTAAACCTGCCTTAAAATCGATGACCGCACAGAGCTCACCCTCCCGACTGCAGAGCAGGACTCGCTGCAGTCTGGAGACCTCAGCTCTGAGCAGTGGGGAATGCCCGTCCATTTGGGGTAGGGGTGACTGCTTTCCCTCTTCGTTACCCTTTGGGGTGTGGGAGTTTCCAGAGCAGGGCTCCCAGAGAGTAGCTGCAGGGGCAGGTCCCCAGCGCCAGAACGCCCAGCCCTCACGCTCCGGGTCCCCCTGGAGCGTCCGCTGTTCGGTTGTGTGTGTTGCTTAAGATTTTGCAAAATAGTCCAGGTCAAGCGACAGCACGTCTTGGTCTCTGGGAGCCAGCAAGACGTTGCTCTCAGCCTACATATCTGCTAGGAAACCTCAGGCTTTGGAATGCCCTTGTTATGGAAAATAGATTACAAAAGGAAATCGCTGGCTGGCACTCCCGCCCGCGCGACTAGGTCTGACCCCAGTTTTCCTTTCCTTCCCTGCTTTTCTGTCTTGACACCAGTGGCCAAGGAGGTGGAAGGCCTGGGGGAGAAGAGGGCTGGCCTGGAAGGTGGCCAGGTCGTACCTGGCAGACCTAGCCCGGCATGGTTTCTCCTTTCCCGTCCCCTCCGTCCCCTTCGGAAGAAACGCTCAGTCCTCGCCCGGGGAGAAGCCCCGCTTCTGGCACACGCCATTCCGACCCGCCGTGGGAACCGCCACGTTCTAGGTGACCTGCCTCCCTCCTGGGTCCTCCAGCACCAGCCCGCCCCGCGCCGCGCCCCGCCCCGCGGTCCAGGCCTCCGCTCGGCCGCCC
>NW_006160165.1:7179998-7191477 GCF_000334495.1 Tupaia belangeri chinensis | reverse complement strand
GCAGGGCGCGGGTTGCAGGGCCTGGGTGCAGGGCGCGGGGGTTGGAGCTGGGGCGCGGGGTGCAGGGCCTGGGTGCGGGATGCAGGGCCTGGGTGCAGGGCCTGGGTGCAGGGCCTGGGTGCAGGGCGCGGGGGTTGGAGCTGGAGCGCTGGGTGCAGGGCCTGGGTGCAGAGCGCGGGGTTTGGAGCAGGGGCGCTGGGTGCGGGAGCGCAGGGTTTGGGGCCAGGGCGCGTAGTGCAGGGCTTGGGCACAGGGCCAGGGCGTGCGGCGGGGGTGGCGACGCGGGGCCGTGGGCTGCCGGCTGCAGGCTGCGGCTGACAGGCTCCTTCTCCGGGGCTCTTCTCCCGGCAGCTGTGCTGCTGCGGGCGCGCGAGGCGGCGCAGTTCCTGCGGCCCAGGCAGCGCAGAGCCTACCAGGTCTTCGAGGAGGCGAAGCAAGGCCACCTGGAGAGGGAGTGCGTGGAGGAGCTGTGCAACCGCGAGGAGGCCCGCGAGGTGTTCGAGAACGACCCCGAGACGGTGAGCACTCGGCTGACCTGGGCCCACCCTGTCCTGGCCTCTGACTGGACCTGGGCATGCCTTCCAGAGGCTCTGGGAGCCAGAGCGCCTCCAGAGCGAGACCATTGTGGTCAGGGTTACAGAGGCCTCACCTGTGTGCCCAGCTCCCACTGGGGCTCCAGGGACTCCCCTTCCCTGGTCAGGAGGAAGCACGGGCTAAGTGGGGACTCTGGCTTCTGCCTGCAGGCCACCCCCACCCCCGACAGCTTTAAAGAGCATGTTCAGTCGCCCCATTCCTGCCCCCCCCATGAAATTGGGGTCAGTTGTGAGAACAAAGGAAGTTCTGGCGAAGCCCACCGGCTACTGCACTGGACAGCGGCCCCCCAGCCGCTCCCAGCCTGGTCAGGAGGGATGCATGGTTCTCCGGAAAGAGGAATCGAAAGATCTGAGGGCCAGACTTCCTCGTGACAGCAGGCGCTTACAGGAACAGCAGCTGGGGTAGGGAGGCCTTCCAAGGTGCCTTCAGGCGGTGGTGGCTGTTAGCACTGTGTTAGCAAGTGCCCGTGAGCACTGTCCTTGGGCAGCTGGGGCCTGGCCAGCTACAGCCGCAGCCCAAGCTGGACTGCAGACCCTGCAGGAGCTGGGTAGGTAGGCGGTCTGGCCATGGTCCCGAGGAAGAGCCAAGGTGCCCTGTGGTGACCACAGGTGACTTTGGCAAGGGGGAGTGGCAGTGCGCGGCCTGTCCCCGTGTCACCGCTGCTGCAGTCAGTTCATTTCACAGCCAAGTATCTGGCTGTGCTGGGATTTCCCTGTCAGTACTCCCTGCGGATGGCATGAGTATCGACAAGGCAGGAAGGTCCGGCCGCCCCCCAGGCCTGTGTGAGCACACACTTAGGTTGCCCTAGCTGTCCTGCGCTTTCTCACCAGCCCTCACGCCATCCACCCCTGGCAGTGCTCTCGTGCCCGGGCAGCGCGGCACCCTCAGTGCCAGCAGCAGCTCAGGCTCTGTTCTCGTGGGGCGGCCCGGGGTCCCTGCTGGCCTCCTGCATGTGCGATCAGTCCTGGTGGGTGGCCACTCGGGCCCCTGACAGAGGGGTCTGCAGGTCCCGCCCACCCTGGCCATCCCGGGCCATGTGGCTGTGCCCTGGCTCAGCCGCTGCTTTCCCGGAGAGCCCTCTGGCATGATGTGGGCACACAAGGCCAGCCCGGGGGCCCAGCAGCACTGCATCACGTGCCTGTCGGGACCTCAAGCCTGAGTGGCCTCTTGCCTGCCCTCGGGCCCCTGGGCTGGGCCACTGGCCTTGACGCTGCCGGGACATGCTGTGCTGCCCCCAGCAGCTGCCCTGCCTGTGCCAGCTCTTCCCTGGAATCATCACTTCGTTATGAAGGGGGAACCGGCCCCCGTCCGGCACCCCTCCCCTGCAGTTACGTAAGCAGAGCCTGCCCCTGGTGCCCTCTTTACACGCCAGTGCATCTCTGATTTTCCAGAATTTCACTCTCTTCCCAAACCCCGTGCCCAAACAATAAAATGACACTCTCCTCTGCATCCGGCTTCTCGCTGGACCACTCAGCTCTCCATCTCCCGCACAGCTGTCAGGCCTCATTTAGCTGGGCCCCACACCTGCCCGCTGGCACCTCCCGGCCTCCTCTCTGGCTATGGCTGCTGGCCCCCTCTCCCTGCTGTTTCCTGGGAGGCCTGTGATGCCATGCGGGAGATCCTGGCTCAGCCCCACCTGCCTGGCAGGCCAAGCGTCCTCACACCCCAGACCCTCCAAGCACAAGCTGGAAAGAGGCCCTGCAAGGGAATACTCGGTGAGTCTCCCCGCTCCAGAGTACTGAGGGGTGCTCTTTAAGAGGTCGCGTGATTCTCCCTGCACCTGGGACCTTCTCGTGGCTTCCGGGGCCTGCGGTCTGCACTGGTATAATGAAAAGGCTGTTTGTGGACAGCGTGGCAGACTTGCTGCGGCACCGTGGGACTGTGGCCTTGCCCACCCACCCCTCCCTGCCAGGGGCCTCACAGGAGCCAAGCTCAGCTCAGCTTGGCCTGTCTGCGAGGGTCCTTGCAGGGCAGGTGGAGGCAGGAGCTGCCCCCCATTTCTGGGGGTCCTGGGGACAGAGAGGCCAGAACCGTCCTGGGCCCAAGCACCCCAGGCACTTCCTGCCTAGCCCCAGATGGGGGTTTCTTCCTTTCACGTGAGGGGACTCACCTGACCACCGGTCCAGCCCCTTCTGTGGTGGACCCGTAAACACAACGTCCCTCCCCACACTGGAGGCCACACACCTGCCTGTGCAACCTGCAACTGGGTGTGCTGAAGGTCACCCCTGTATTTCCTGTGGGCACCGCCCCCACATTCCTGGCCCGTCTCCTGCTGGGCCACAACTGGCCTCCAGCCTCTAATCAGAGTCCTCCCCTGCGGGCGCCTCTCCTTATCTCGCTCCCCTCAGCTGTTACTCTCCCTTCCTGGCATTCTGGCAGCCTCCTCTCCCTGGCTGGCTTCCCTGTCCTCTGCTAATTCAGGGAGGATAGGACAAGTCCTTCCCCAGCTTAGCCCGCCTGGCTGCCTTACTGAACCCTGCCAGGCCGGCAGGTTCCGGGCCTGATACCATCTCAGTAATCGCCCTCTGCTTCCGCAGTCTTGGGCCCACCAGGCCTGCCACGCCCTCTGATCCCCGACCCACAGGAAAACATCCGGCCTGGCCCTAGGAGCCCAGGCCAGGCCCTCGGAGCCCTGCACCGCTGGCTCAGGGCACCTGGGAGTGGGCCGGGCCTGCCCCTTCCTCCCTCCCACGTCTCCATGCCCTGATGGGATGCCAACAGCCCCTTTCAAAGGCCTGTGGTCCCAGCGGTGTCCAGGGACCTTTGTCCTGACGCTGTGGGTACTTTGGGACCGCTTGGGGACAGGCACTCCCCATAGAGATATAAGACGCCCCAAGTGCCCCTTGGCGTGACCTGGGCAGGGGTCCAGTTGTTGGGGTGACTGAGAGGGTTCCAGGAGGGGGCCTCGGGCTGCAGGTCCAGTGGCACGGGACTTCCTGGGCAGCTGTTGGCCTTGACAGTGACCCAGCACATGCCACACTCAGACATAGACATGTGTGCACGAGATACCACACATTCACCCTACCCTGGCTCCTCGATTCTCCACGCCCAGGGCTCCAGGGCTGCCCCTGCCCACCCCACCCTGTGCCACGGCCCTCCTCCCAGGCGGCCCTCCTCCTGGGCAGCTGTTGCTGGAAGCCTAGGGATGGGATGGCTGCTCGGCCCTGTGCTCTCAGGGCTGCCCAGAGGCTGCGGACAGCCTGTGGGCCAGAGCCACCCCTCAGGGTCCAGGGCGGCTTCCAGGGGGACACCCTTCATTGACCCCACACCTACACAGACACGCCCTTCAGACCTAGGCAGCTTCCAGAATATTCCTCAGAACAGCAGCCAGGGCCCCCTTGCTGGGGCTCAGCTTCTGGGAACTGACGAGGCAGAAAAACGCGGACGTGTCCCTTGCTATTTAGGGACAAACGCCCTCAGGAAGTGCTTCTGCCTCGTGTCTGGGACCCACGTGAGGAACTTTCAGATGCCAGTGGGGCTGGGCCCTCTCCCAGTCACTGGTCACTCAGAGGGACAGTGCCCGTGTCTCTGTGCTCCGTCCCCTCTTGCCTTTCTCAGCCAGACTCGGGCCGCCCAATGGCAGGGGCTCATCGAGAGCTCGGCCCCTTCCTGGCCGCCGCCCTCTGTGGCATGGTGCCCTTGGGTCCTCAGAGCAGGACGCACACGCACGGGTTCAGAGAGGAGCTGGGAGTGGCAGCTCTCGTACCCCTTCAGTGACTGGCACGGAACGAATGCACGACCTTCCGGAGGGACTGCCACGCTGGCCGAGGTGACCGTCTGCACGGTCACACGCATTATCTCAGGCTGGCCCATCACACTCGAGGCAGGGTCTGCTCTCCTGGGGTCAGTGCCCAGGACGACAAGGACAGGTTTGCTCATCCCAAACCTGCCAATGTGGCCGGTTCCGGGCGTGTGCCGGGCAGCTGTACCGGAGCTCTGCAAGGCTGGCTGGCAGCCCTGCCCTCTCGGAATCGCTGAGCTGGCTGCCCAGGGAGCACGAGGGCGACCACATAGTGTGACATCTCGTCCCCACTCTGAGGACGGCCACATGCGTGTCTTTATGCTCTGGCAGCATGCTTGCAGCAGGGGCCACGTCTACTTGGGGGCTGGCCGTCGAGTGCACCAAGATGACGAGACTGCCGTGACCACCATGGTTACGTTCCCAGGTGGTCTCCGAGTGCCGTGTTAGTGCGAAGGGCGAATGTGATTGGACGTCCTGAGTGGTAAGGTGCCTGGAGCAGCTCAGGACGCCACTGCAGCTGCTGCTGCCAATCCTGCCTCCCAGGCAAGGAGGCCGCAGCCCAGGAGGCTGAGAAGCTTGTTGGAGGGCTGGGGCTGCCCCCGCATCCATGCTGCGGCCCCGCTCACTGTCGTGGGCCAGAAGCCCTGCGCCTCTGTGTGTGCCTTTGCAGGCTGTGAAGGTGGGGTGGGAGCTTGCTCTGGGCGTGGAGCAGACGGCAGTGGCTCAGAGAGTGGGTCCAGTGAGCCTGGCCTGTGGGGAGTGCTCAGGGCTGGTCTGCAGAGCTGGCGGTTCCGCATCGGCATCGCTATCCTGGGTTTAATGGCGAGGCCGGATCAGAGCCATGAGCCTGCCCCAGTCCCAGGCAGCTGCCAGTGGGGCGGGGCGTCCATGCGCATTTCAGTCCCCTGACCTGCACAGCCTGCAGCAGGGTGTCCTCTGAGCAGATGGGCTGCGTCTCTGCCCCAGCTGGTGTGTTGCAGGCACCATCTCCCTGTGTTTTCTAACTCGGGTCCAAGGTGGCTCTCGGGGAGCCTCAGGCCCCGCAGGCCCCAAGTCCAGGTCATGTCAAAGTGGTCTATGCCCCCAGGCGAACATGGATCCTCAGGCAGCGGCGGCCCCACCACCTGTGCCCCCAGAGGTCCTCAGGGGCCTCCACACTGAAGCTGCATCCAGCTCCTGCATCCTCTTGTGCAGAGACGTGGGCTGCGCCATGGCAGTGCAAGGGCCCTCTGCTGTGGGCAGAGCCCGCCCCAGCCCGGCAACCCCAGAGTCGGCATGATCCCCGTCTCTGTCGGTGCTGCCCTGATGGTCCCCACCCGTGACCACTGGCCTGTGCCCAGACCTTCCGTGGCAGCTCTCTCCCCGGTCAGCCACTCCTCAGGCCACCCTGCCCGCTAGCTGCATGGCCTCTCCCCTGCTGCTGCAGATGGCCGAGCGCAGCCACCGGACCTGCTGTGCCTAGAGCTAAGCCAGGCCTTCTTCCCCGAGAGCCCACTCTGCCCTGAGCCCTGGCGAGTGCACCGTGCGGGTGCCTGCTGGGGCTGTGGGAGGGCTCCTTGTCCTGGGGTGGTGCGGAGACCCGGCCTGAGGCTGCCCCAGCTCCCCACATTGGCCTGCAGCTCCCATGCTGGCAACTCAGTTACCAGGACACGGGCTACATGGGCCTAAATAGGGCGCCGAGAGAGCCCATCCAGGCCCGTCCCTGCGCGGTCTTCCCTGCCAGCAAGGGCGGCCCGGGCCCACCATCCTCCTGCACATCCTTCCTCCCCAGGGCTCTCTCCAGCCCCACGCCCATCTCAGGACCTGGGACTGCACTGGGCCCGGATCCGAGGTTCTCCTGCAGCCTGAACAATCTCGGCCAGGCAGCAGGTTATTAGAGGAACGTGTGGGTGTCTGGGGGCTGCTGTCAACCCCTCATGGAGAGCCTTGTGTGGGTCATGGTGTGTTACCACGACCCGGGCAATGCCCTGCAGGCCTGTCTCCAGTCAGAACTGGGCCAGCAGGTAGTGGGACCCGGTGTGCTCAGCGCCTTCTGCTCCTTGTGTGGGGTCCTCGGAGGCCCCCCGGGCAGGCACCGTGAAAGCGAGTCAGGGTGAGGCCAGCATGGGACAGACTGGAGTCCCACCGCGAGCACAGCTCATCCGGAGCGGTGGGGCCACGTTTAACAGACCCCTCCACCCAAGCGGGCTGCAGACGTGAGGGCTGGGGCCGTGGAGCAGGCATGGGGCATCATGGGGAAACTAGGCGTGACGTTTTTAGGACAGATCGAATTAAGAATTGCGGGAAGGCCAGTATTCCAAAACGATGAAAACCAACGTCATTCCTACCGTTAGCGGGCACACTTCTGCTAGAGATGCCTGGAGTCGCCGTGGTCTGGGCCCCTGCAAGTCCCTAGCCGCTCCGTGGTTCTCGGACGCAGCTGTTAGTCATGGACCCTCCTGGGTAACTGGCCACACCCTGACTTAGCGAGGGCGACATGGTGACCATCTCCCAGAGCGTTCTCGACTCACGGAGGGCGGACAGTCTCACTTCGTGGGCCCTCCCGCCCCGCCTGCCGGTCCGTCGTGTCCAGCTGACGTGTTTTCCCCGCGTGTGTTTGAGAATGGAGGAAGGTGGTGTAACTCAGGTAGGAGCTTCTTTCTCTCTCATGAAAAATCCAGGAAACAGGCGGCAGGACCGCCCAGTGATGGCCAGCAGCCCACTGCCTGTCTGCCCAGTCTGGACAGCGTTCAGCGCCGAGGCCCCTCACACCGCACCAGAAGCCATGGCACCAGCCCTCATGTCTGCAGCTCGCAAGGGATGTGGGGACCAAAGGCCGTCTCCGTCAGTTCCCCCATTCCGCCTTAGCTGTCTCGCAGCCACCGTCTGCTGCAGGGGAAGCTGGCAAGCAGGCGTCAGGGCGTGCTCTGCAGCTCTGAGCGAGCCCAGGCACCGCTAGCAAGCCGAAGGGGGAACCTGGGTGCAGAGGTCAGTGCCAGGCCTGCAGTGGGGGACATTCACAAGCAAACGCGGTCTCGGAGGCTGCGCCCTGGCACCTCTGACACTAGCAGCCAGTGCTGCCCTGAGCCCACCTGTTGCCACGGCCTCTCCAGCTGCATTGCACCCTCCATTTCTTGCCTTTGATCCGCCTGCTTGGTGGAGGGAGCCCTCCCTCTCTCTTGGGTGTCTGCCGTCACCCTGCAGCCTGGCAGCTGGATCGGGGACCCGGTACTCACAGACCCCGCCCAGTGCCGGCACACGAGTCAAATGCCTGCTGGGTGCAGACGTGAGCTTTGAAGCAGCAGTGCCAACGCCCTGTCGGAAACCTCCAGAACCATCCTGGAGCAGTTCTCATTGGCCAGAGTGGCTGCTGGACAGCCAGGGACCCAGCCCGCCGGGACCCCTCTGCACACAGGAGCACTCCTACCTGGATGGCTCCTGCCTGCAGGAGGTCCACGGTGGAGAGGAAGTGGAGAGCCAGGGGTGTGACAGCAGACACTGGTGGCACTCAGATGCCCGCAGGTCAGGGAGGAAGACGGGCTGCACTGCTGAGAGCTGTTCACCTCGCCCTGGGCACACCGCAGAGCCCAGAGCCCACCAGGCCGGTGGAGGCCTGTCCTTGTCTTCTGGAGGCGGAGGCAGGCAGAGGCTTAGAGAGGTGCCCGGCCAGAGCCCTGAGTGGGCGGGCAGCCAGGCAAGGGGCAAGGGGCCACAGGGTTCCTGGCAGCGTGGAGCTGAGCACCTGCCCCTGGAAATGCTCCCTGAGCTGCAAACCTGTGGGCTGGGGCGGCACATGGGGCCCGGATCAGGGGGCTGCACCTGGTGACCACACAGACCTGCCTGGGAAGGTCGCCCTGTCCAGCTCTGGCTCCCAGGTGGAGGGACTTTGCCCAAGGCCACAGGGTCATTTCAGCGCTGCCACGCCCTATAGCGTGATGCCCTGTAGGTGGCTGAGCCTACAGTCAGGTCCTCGGGGTCCCATCCCTGTGGGGTGGGCAGCCCCCTTGCCATGTGAGTGGCCATGGGAGGCCAAGATCTTAAGGGGCAGGCCAGCGTCTTGGTGGTCACTGGGTGGAGGCGGTGGGCTCAGCCCTGTAGGTCCTGTCTGCAGATGGGAGGTCTCCACCTCTCCAATTGCCTGTTGGTCCCTTTGTCACACTTTCCCCTCCTAGTGAGGGGTCTGTGTAGGTGACAGTCATAACGGGGGCAGAGATGGGCGAGAATCCCTGTGGCTGGGCGTCAGTTGACCAGAACATTCTTAACAGATTTCAGGCCTCACCTTAGACTCCCACCCCACTTTGCACCATGTGGGGCTCAGCTCCCCAAGGCCCTTCTAGTCACAGGCACCCCATGTTCACGAAGACGGAGGGCCCAGGCAGCTGGTCCCTTCGCAGACAGGGCCCCAGACCAGGGCCCGTGCCCTCGAGCTGGGAGCTCATGCCAAGCACCTGGCAGGCGGTCGTTCCATGGAAGGATGTGTGCTGAGGGGCTGTGCTCTGAGCCGCCCTGCAGGGACCACAGCCATTGCATGGGTCCTCTGGGCTGAGGGCTGCATCTCCCTAGCAGCGAGCACCTCACATCCCCTGGTCACCTGGGAAGGGGGCTCTGGAGGCAAACAGCAGAAGGGAAGGTGGGGTGACAGTGCAGGTCAGGACAGAGCTTGAGAACCCCGATATTAATGCCTCCAGGTCTGTAAAGAGACTCACAGAGCCCTCAGGGTCTCGGCTTTTCTCCCAGGGTACCCTGCTACGGCAGAGAGGGCGAGAACCGAGGGCCTGGCTCAGCGGTGAGGGCCGAGCTCTGTTGCCCATGCCCGCCACGCTCCACACCTGCACTCTGCCCCTGTCCCTGACCCCACCCACCACACTCCACCCCTGCAGTCTTCACCTGTCCCCACCCCCACCAGGCTCGACCTTGCACTCTGCACCTGTCCCTACTGCCCCACCCACCACGCTCCACCCCTGCACTCCGCACCTGCCCACGTGTCCCCTACCCACCACACTCTACCCCCATACTCTGTACCTGCCCCCACTTGTACCCCTACCCACCATGCTCCACACCTGCACTCCGCACCTGCTCCTGCCCCCACCCACCCACCACACTCCACCCCTGTACTCCGTACCTGACCCACTCCGTCCCACCCACATGCTCCAACCCTACCCTCAGCACCTGCCCCACCCCCCACCATGCTGCATCCTGCACTTCTCATCGTCTGCCCTCATTCCACCCCTACAGTGGACACCTACCCCTGCCCCCCCATGTACCATGCTCCACCCTGCACTCAACACCTGCCCCTGCCTCCCCTACCCACCACACTCCATCCCTGCACTGTCACCTCTCCTCGCTTATCCCTACCCACCACGCTCCACCCCTGCACTCAGCACCTGCTCCCACCCACTCATATCTACCAACTTTCACCCCTGCATTTCCTACCTGCCCCTGCCCTGGCCCCACCCCTACCCACTACCCTCCACCCCTACACTCAATGCTTGCCTCTGCCCACTCTATTCACCCCACCCCTGCCCACCCTTATCCCTGCCCACCTCCATCCCTTTCCACCCCTCCCTGTCCGCCCTGTCCCTGTCCACCCACCCCCATCCCTGCCCACCCCATCCCTGTCCACTCTCCCCCATCCCTGTCCACCCTCCCCCATCCCTGTCTGCCTCATCCCTCATCTCTGCCACCCCATCTCTGTACACCCACCCTCCATCCCTGTCCACCCCATCCCTGTCCACCCCCCACTCCTGTCCCCTGACTCATATGTCACCCCCCCCTCCTCCGTCCATGCACTCACTCGTCTGCATTGTCAGAGATGGCCCTGGAGGGCCCTGGCCTGGCAGCTCAGGTCAGGGGTCTCAGCTTGCACGGTGTGGCCACCCAAGGCTTGCTCCACTCCCTTCTCCCACCCTCAGCCGTGAAGCCAAGTGGAGGTCACCTCCTAGGGGCTGATGCAGGTGGCAGATGGCTGTTTCCAGCCCAGGCGATCTGGCACCCACACCAGCTCCCCCAGCTCCTGCCACCGGCCGCTCCCACAGGCCTCGCCCTTGGGCCCAGGAGAGAGTGGGCAGGGTCGGAGGCGATCCCCGGCCCGGGGTGCCTGAGTGCTGTCCGGCCCTCAGTGTGGGACAGGGCTCTCCTGGATCTTGTGACGCGGGGGCCATCAGGCCAGCCCAGGCACGCCCGTGTTAGCTCTGTGTGGTCTAGTGGTGTCTGCCTGACCATCTCTGCGGGCCTCGCGGCCTCCCCCAGGGCTTTCTCGAGACGACGTGAGACGTCCCTCTCGGGAGGGCATGCGGTCTTTAGGGGCGTCTCTCTGGCTTTGCTCATACTCGGGGCTTTAGCCGTCTGTCCCCAGACTGCCCAACACACAGCTCAGGGTATGTCCCAGGCCGTGGCTGTGCAGGCCCCTGCGGGAGATCGGATGATTTCCTGCAAGTGGCCTTTCCCAGTGACGAGACCCTGCTAGGACAGACTCCAGGGCCCCGGGGGCTGTTCACAGGCTCCAAGGCTGGATGTGCCTCTGCAAAGGCATGGCACACACGTCTACGCGCAGGAGGAAGCCGCCGCGTCCCTCGGCACCCCACTCTCCACGCGCAGGAGGAAGCCGGCGTGTCCCTCTGTGCCCCACTGTCCACGCACAGGAGGAAGCCGGCGTGTCCCTCTGCGCCCCACCCAGGTGTCGGGCCACTGCTCTTCCCTGAGGCTTTTCTTTCAGGAGAAGGCAGAGGGGGTCTCTGAGCTGTCTCCCTGTAACCCGGCCACCGAGACACCGACTTCGACTTATCACTCTGTCGGGGAGGGAGCAGGAGTTTTAAAGCACGCGGTCTTTACAGAACACAGCCCTAAAAATCGCCAGTTTGGATTCAGCGGGGTGTCCAGGGCTCCTGAGAGGCTCATTCACTGCCCTTGGGGCTCCACGCCCCCAAGCCCAGGCCAAGAGTGCAGGAGACAGTGTGGCCATATCGCACCCCAACACGCCACATGGCCTCGCGGCAACCCCAGCCAGCCCTGAGCCCCAAAGCCCTTCCCAGTGCCGTGGCTACAGCTTCCTCCTCACGGTGACAGGGTTAAAGGCCCTCCTAGAGTGTGGCCGTGGGGAGCAGCAAGTGGCCATGCACAGAGCCAGGTGCGGCTGCCGAGGACCCGCCGGCCCTGGGCCTGGAC
>NW_006160165.1:7178162-7179467 GCF_000334495.1 Tupaia belangeri chinensis | reverse complement strand
CGATGCAGAGAGCCAGGTGCGGCTGCCAGCCGTCCGCCGGCCATGGTCTCGGACGAGCCTGGAGCGCTCACCCTGACGACTGGCTGCCCACTGGCCGGCCTCAGCCCTGGGTGGGCACGAAGGAAGGCAGGGGGTGCAGCCAGCCCCTACCCAGCCTGGCCTCAGGAGGTGGGCGTCAGCGTCTAGGCATGCATGCGTGCCCTCGTGGTAGCCAAGGGCTTCATGCATGGCCCTCCAGCATGGTGTACTCTGCAATCCCAGCACACAGAGGCCCAGTGCCGGCCAGTGCCGAGAGGTCCTGGGAGACTCCCTGCCACTCGGCAGTGTCGTGTCGCCCCCTCGGAACCCCAAACACTGGTCAGTGTGGAAGCCTGGCCCAGCCTCCGCCTCGGGTTCTCTCCTGACACAGGCTTCGTGCCCTGCTAGGATGCGGCCTTCTGGGTGCCTGCTGGAGGCCACCTGCTATCCCTGCCGCCCCCGCAGGCCCTGTCTGTCCCAGGAGAAGGCCAGGCCTTGGGACCCGCTGCCGCCTGCCCTGCCAGTAACCCGCTCTCTCTCTCTCCCACAGGACTACTTCTACCCACGGTACTTAGGTGAGTCCAAGCCACTGGCACTGGTGGCTAGAAGATGCAGCTGGGGACATGTGTGCCCGCGGCAGGCCCCTGGCCTCGGGGGACAGCGCAAGCTTCGCAGTGGCTTGCAGCTCACAAATGCCTGTCCAGCAGCACCCTGGCCACGTTAGCGGCCCTCTGCCCAGTGTCACCATTTGTCAGCCATGCTGGCACTATTGAGTAATTCCTCAGACCTGGGGTCTCAGAGCTCCACACTTCTGAAGTCACTGAGACCCCGAAGCGGTCCTCTGGGCCGTGACTCCCGACGTGATACGTCCTTAGGTCTGGGGATCTGACACACGTGTCTGCTTAGTCTGCAGGTGGTGCAGAGCAGGCATGTGCCCTGGCCTGGGGACGGGGTCACCACACACAGCCACTGTACTCAGAACAGTGTGGAACGTGGCTGGCATCCTTGCCCACGGGGACATGGCTGTGGCCTCACAGACACTCTGAGTGAGGCCTGGCCCCTCGGAGAGCTGTGCGTCTGACCACTTTAGGTTCTTTAGATCACGCACGACAGGAGAAAGCGGGACCCCAGGTCTGCCCACTCACGTGGCGAGGTGCATAGCCTCACGTCGTGTAAAGGGGCCTTTGGGCACTGGCCTGGCCAAGCCAAGTGGGCTGGGGGGCGTTCTGGCCCCTGGGTGTCCTGGTGAGGCCAGGGGAGCAGTTATCCCCCAACTCCATCCTCAGG
>NW_006160165.1:7173869-7177926 GCF_000334495.1 Tupaia belangeri chinensis | reverse complement strand
AGAAAGGACAGCTGCAGTGGCTCTGCACACACTCCACACGCTGCCTCATGTGGACAACCCTTGGACAAGGGTTCGAAACCCAGGCCCCCACACTGGCTTCCTGTGGAAGGCCTCTACCCTCTGGACGGTGTCTGCAGGCCAGGTAGCTCAGAAGGTCTCTCAGAGCACACTGGCAGCTGTCTGATATGGTCAGAAAAGATCCTGTGATCAGTGAGCCCCTGCTAGGCAGGAGGGGCTGCGGTCTGGCCTGCTGTGGGGAGCAGCATCTCTCGGTTAGTCAGTGTGGACGAGCTCGGTAGTAACACGGCAAGCCGTTCTTGCCGGAGGACCCCAGCACCCAGGGGTCACAGCCACCTCCCAGAGTGCCGGGACACTGCAGACCCAGCTCTGTGTCTGCCCCGCCCTGACGACACGGTGACCGCACTGTCATTTCTTGCAGATTGCATCAGTAAACATGGGTCTCCGTACAGCAAGAACCCAGGCTTCGCCACGTGCGTGCAAAGTAAGTCTGTCCCTTTCTGGCCTTAAAGCTGAGTTCGGCAATTGGGAGGCTGCTGCCTCTGCACTTATGAGGGCCTCGGCCATAGAGCATGCCTGCTCACCAGAGAAAGGGGGAGAAGTGAGAAATCCTCCCGGGGAGGCGGCCACACCACAGTCCTTCTCCCTGGACTCTGGGCACACGCACACGCCCAGTGCTTTTCAAGCTACCAGATCCAGTACTCGAGCCTCGGTCGGCTGTGTGGGGTCCAGCACCGGGACCACTGTGCCCCCAAGGATGCACATTCTGTTTCTTGTTTTGTTTGTTTGTTTTAGTGGGGGCAATACGAACCCAGGGCATGCGAGGGTGTGACGTGAAGGCACCCCCCATGCTTCTGCCGGCCCCGGCGTCATTTCCCGGGACGGCCCTGCCAGACGGACGGCAGTCTGCGGGGCGGACCTGCCCTGCTCTGGTCCTCACCCTGTCTTGGAAGCCCCTCGTCGGCAGGAGCAGTTCTCGCGTCGCGTTCGCCCTTGCTGCCCGGGCGCAGCGGCTGCTCCAGGCTGTTGTTAGACGTGAGCTCAAGTGGGGGCCGTGCTGCCCCTCCCACGTTGCGGGCGTCCCGAGACAGGGCCGCAGTCAGACGCGTCTCCTGTTCCCTGTGCACGGACACTGCCGGTGTCACTGCGTCGCCTCCGTCCTCGCTCCGGCAGGGTGAGCGGCAGCGCCCACCCACTGCTCGACTAAGTGGTCTAAACTTCTTTCTCCCAGCGTGACAGGGAGAAGGCGCCATCGCGCTTCCTCCAGCTTCATGCCAGGAGGCTGGCCCCTGAGCTCCCGCTCTGCCTGCTCCTCCCGTCTGCAGGAGTCCTCGGCACGTCCCCAAACAGCCTTTTGTGCTGAAGGCAGTCTTTGCCCAGATTGTCACAGCCTTTTCAGTGATTGCCAGGGTGTGTGTGCTCCCAGAGACGGGGACAGGGATGGAGAGGGAAAGCGTGCCCCTGGGGCGTGCTCACACCCCGATACGTCCTCACCGCTCCTCGTCCTGTGAGATTTAGGGCACAGATGTGCCAAGTATGTTCCAGCCACAGGGACCAGGACTCGAACTGTGGTTGGCCATGTGGTCTCGGCCCCCTTAACCACTAGGCCACAGGGCCAGCCCCGAGTCCTGTTTATTACCGGTACTGCTCCTAGGTTGTGCTAGACTGACACTGAGGTGTCCCGCGTGGATTTCAGCTCACAGACTCGGTGGCCCCCAACCTGTGGGGACTCACCCGTCCGCCTGCCGTCCTTCTGGGCACAAGGCCTGCTCTGAGCTAGGCACCCTGGTCCCCGGCTGTGGGCAGCTCGGTCCCCAGGAGCCCCTGGTGCTGGCTGTTTCTGCGGTGACCACTGCACGGGCAGGCAGGGAAGACCAGGCCAAGAGGCACAGGCTGGTTCCTGGGCTTGGCCTCGGACCTGGCCATGGAGCGGTCAGAGCCTTGAGTGGAGAGGGTGGCTTCGACCGCCCCAGCCGACTGGTGGGCAGCCCCGCTCCTGCCCCTCACGTGGCCCCGGCCTCCTCCCAGGCGACCCAGACCCCAGACCCCGCTCACGCTACGCTCATGAAACCATGAGCAGGGGAAGGAGCAACCTGTGTGTGGGGTAGGGGTGCCCTGCGCATGGCTAGGCCTACCCTGACAGCAAGTCACACAGGGCAGGTGGCTGCCCCCCGGCAAGCTCTGTGACAAGGGACCGAGGCTCCCATAGCTCGGAGGAGCCAGAGCGGCCCCTGCCTGTGTGTGCTGGCCTGGAGCCAGCCTGCCCCACCCTGGCCTGCCTCCACAGGGGTCAGCCCGTGACCTTGGCCTCCGAGGGATTAGAGGTCAGCCCCATAACCTTGACCTCTTCTAAAGTCAGCTCCTGACCTCCGCCTCCCCAGAGGTCAGGAGTCAGCCCATGACCTGGGCCTTCTGGGGGTCAGGGTCACTCTGACGCAGCCAACCTAGGGACTGGCCTGTGAGCTCTGTGGCGCTTCAGGTCTGGCAGGCCCAGGAGTGTCCCAGCAACCGGCCTCGCGTCGTCTGACTTTACTTTCAGCAGACTGTTCTGTCGCTAATTCGGAGCTCCAATGTTCAGCCGGCTCTAGCTCCCGGGTGTGCGGCCTTCTCGGAGGCGAGAAGGCCGGGCAGTGTGACCGTCTAATGCCAACTGGCAGCCACGGCTGAGGCAGGGCCTCGCACCCACGCACCCGGCTCCACCCCACATGTCGGAGGGCTTGTCCTGAGCACGGCAGGTCGTTGCTCACGAGCCCACCCGTGTTCGATGCCATGACTTCGGCGTGTGCCCCGGCGGGCCGGTCCCACCCTCATGCCTTCCCGGCCATCACGCCTATTTCTTAATGCGTATGAAACCCTGAAGGTACGTAGAGACCCGAAAGCCCCTTCACGACCCGTGGATTGGACTCGTCCTGAACGCACTGGTGACACATCTGAATGACGTGGTTTCCATGGCAGGACGTCCCTTCCCTGGAAGAGCCTGGGCTCTGGTTCCTCGAGGCACGTCTTCATGGGGCCAGGTCCTGCTAGTGAGGCTGGGTCTTCCCGCCTCGCTTGGCCAGCCATCGCCACGGTGAACTTGGCCCAGCTGCTGTTTTCTGGCTGGTCTGGGTCCCTGCCGTGTTGCGATGATGGTGGTCCTCCTAGTGGGAGTCGAGACAGTCCTCCTACCGGTCCTGGGCAGCCTGGAGGAGGTGGCCAGGACTGGGACTCCCGGGGTCTGTTCCCTTAGTGGACAGAGGATGAGCTCAAGCCATAGCTGGAGCCAGAGGCCTCAACGCAGCTGCAGCAGTCCGGCCCGCCCCGGGGCAGAGCGCAGCCAGACTGCCCTGCTGGCGGTTCCCGGCCATGCGGCCTCTTGCACCCTTACTCACAGACTCCCACGCCCAGAAAGCCATCCCGTCAGCGCATCGGGGACTGGGGTGATGCTGAAGGGCATCGGTGTGAGGCCACACCCGGCCACGAGCCGCAGGAGGACCAGGGGGCACTCGCCGCCCACTCTGGGACAGGATGTGCCGCGGACAGCAATGCGTGCAATGCTGCGTTTTGCTCATGGCGTCCTTCATGGACGGGACTTTCTGTTCATGGGTGCTTTTCACAGCTCGAGTTTTCGGTGCTCATTTGCATACTTGCCAGGGTGCAGATTTGGGGCACTGCCGTGGCAGGGGCTGACCGGAGGCCAAGACCAGGGACGGAGTGCCCCCCGCTCTCACGCCACAGAGAGCCTCGGTCTCCACCCCTGTCCTTACCTCCACCCCTGTCCAGACAGTGCCTGCCCTGGACACTCTCGCTGTGCCTGGCACCTGTCCAGCAGGGGTATGGGTGCTCAGGTTTGTGTTCCTGCAGCCCCAGCTCTCCCACCGTGGTTGGCCAGCCCCAGATGGCTCTCCGGGCATGAGTGCCCCGGCAGAGAGAGCAGTGCCCTGCTGGTCTTGGCCAAGACAAGGGCCTAGAGCAGCTGCCCAGCCCCGACACCTGCAGCCCGGGACATAGCCTGTGCCCGTTCCCCACAGCCGCACCCTCAGCATGGCTGGTGGGCAGG
>NW_006160165.1:7169012-7173212 GCF_000334495.1 Tupaia belangeri chinensis | reverse complement strand
GCCGCACCCTCAGCATGGCTGTCGGCCAGCCATGACGAGCCCTCTCTCCTGCACACACACCGCCTGAGACTGCACCCTGGGCCCAGGCAGCCCTTATGCTGGGCATGCCCAGGGGTGGCCTGGCGGGTGCGGATTCCACGGGAGTCAGCTGAGCTCGGCCCTTGGGTGCCGCTGTCTCCCGTTGTTCTAGAGATGACTTCCTGGCAGGGAGACAGACACCTGTGGGCTAGAATGGGTGTGTGCGGTCGGCCCGAGGCATGTGGGAATCTCAGTTCCGCTGTAGGAGACATGCCAAAGTTGTCCCTCAGCCCTGTGGGCAGGAGTAGTCCCTGTTCTAGGCCGGTTCAAGGTCGGGCTCCCAGCCTCGAGTCGGATGTATGGTGCTCCAGAGTAACTGGAGGGCCAGACCTGGCCACGCAGAGTGCCCTTCCTGTACAGCTCCTTCCGGCCTCGGCCACTGCCCTGGGGTCAGGCTTGGCTCTGAGGGTCCCGCCCTGGCTTGAGCCCTCAGCCCATGTCTCTGTACCTTCCTGCCCTGAGACTGCTGGCCTGGGCACCTGGAGGACACGTCCCGCCCACCGCTCCTTCCTGGCTTGCCACCAGGCCCAGTCATCCTGCTTCAGGGTACGGGCGTCACAGTGACGGCCTGACAGTGACGGTGGGTTGTGTGGGCTCGCCAACGCCTGCACCAGCCTCAGCTGGCTGTGACCCGCGCACGAGGGTGGACTATGAGAGTGCACGGAGGGTCACAATCGGGCAGGGTCCAGGGGAGGCTGGGCCACGGCCGAACCAAGGCTCGGCCCGAAGGAGGACCCTGGGAACGGAGCGAGCGGCCGTGGCTTGCTCCACACTCTCCCAGCCACCAGGCCTAAGGTCAGGGTGGCGTGGTGGCGAAGGGACAGTGGCCTCTGGCAGAGGAGCTGGAGCAGTAGTGCAGGGGCCCGAGACGCCGTGAGGAGGGGCGTGAGCGGGCTGGACTGTCCCTCGGTCCCCTGAGTGTTAGCGATACCTCTCGGGCTGTCACAGGGCTCTCGGGACCTGTTTCCTCATAGACAGGAAAGGACAGAGGTTGGTGGCAGCTCTGTGGTTGTGTGGCCCATGGGAAGGGCCACGGGACAGTGAGGCAGCCATGGAATGCTGGTGCTGGAGGCGTGTGGGGAGGACTGGGTCTCGGCTGGGTCCCCGGCATGGTCTGCCAGAGCTTGGGTCAGGGCGCCTTGACAGCCCGTGGGCCAGGGTGACCACAGGCTGGCAGCAGGGCCGCGCCCCTCACCCTCTCCCAGAACAGAACAGACTCGGGAACCAGGCCATCTGGAGTCCCCCTGGAGACACAGCCCGGCCTCGGCACCAGGCCACAGCACCCCAGATGAGGTAGAGCCCCTGCGTCTGGAGTGTGGAAGGCGACTGTCCACGGGAGGGGCCGATAGCTCACGGGGGAGCAGGGACAGAAAGGCACAGACGGCCCGCGGGCCCAGAGACAGTCACAGCCCCACGTGGACCGAGCCGCGGCATGGCGAGAGCTCAGGACTGAGGTCAGGACACGTGTCTAAGGGGGAGGCGGACCAGGCCCAGGAGACAGCCACCTGCCACGAGTCTCAGTGGACCGTGGTGGCAGCCCTGGGGTACAGCACCCGCAGACCTGTCTGCTCAGACTGATGGCCCTCTGCCCGCCGACCTGCACCTCCACAGCACCCTGGGCCAAGCTCGCGGCCGGTGGTGTCTGCTGGGCTGAAAGCGTCTTCGCGCTCTGGAGAAGCGACGGCTCTTCCTCAGTTGGCCGCTCGCTCTGCCCTTCTGCTGCCTCCGTGGCAGCCGTGTCCCGGGTGTATGTTCCTGAAAGCGTCTCACATGGAGAGGGCCCTGCAGGCAGGGAAGGGGCACCCTCCGACCACAGAGCCCGAATTGCCCCACTGCCACCCTGTGAGCATCAGCCACCTCCACGCTCCCTGCTCTCTCCCTGGAGTTCGGCCTGGGTTGCGAAGGAGGAGTGGGCGCACACCCGGCCTCGCCACCACTCGGAGGTACCTGAGTGTAGCCTGGCCCGTCTGGGCCCCTCCACTGCGAGCTCCCAGTGCTGTACCTGGGGAGTGGCCAGCAGTTCTGCTGGGTCTGGGTGGGCAGCACGGACCCTCAGAAGCCCCAGAACTGGTGGTTCTGCCTGGCAGCTCCCTGGGAGGATTGAGCTGCGGACCCGTCCCTGGGCCCCAGCAGCCCCCTCCCATCTGCTGATGGGGTTTTCCTGGAACCAGCCCAGGCCTGGCCAACTGTCCCATCCCGCCCCTGCCCAGAGGCGAGAACTGTGTCCGGGCACCTGGGCCGGGGGGGATGCCAGTGCCACCCCAGCGTCTGCCCAGCTCCGGGCTGGCTGCCCCAAGGTCCTGCCCCATTCCTTGCTGCCTAGGGGCTTGGTGGTCAGCTTGTGTGGTCTTCTCCTTCATGTCCTCACTCAGGTCTGCCAGACCAGTGCACCCCGAACCCCTGCACCAAGGCGGGCACCCAGGCCTGCCAGGACCTCATGGGCAACTTCTTCTGTCTGTGCAAGGCCGGCTGGAGGGGCCGGCTCTGTGACACAGGTGAGGCTGGGACCTGGGAGAGCCTCCCTCCCTGGCCTCGGACCCCCCGGCCCCCTCTGTCTCCCCCCCAAGGAGCATGTATTGGTCATACAGCCAGAGGCTCCTCAGAGGAGGGGAGCAGCTGGGGGTGGGTGGGAGGCCCGCACCACCTGGTTAAGGGGGTAATGTCGCCCCTGACCTCCCCGAGGAACCCACAGACTGGGTCCCAACCCCCGACTCTGGTGGTGGCCCTGCCCTGGCCACGTGGGCCCAGCGGGCGTGAGGCTCTGGCCACAAGCTTGGTCATCTCCCTCGCCCTCCCGTGCACCCTCCAGTGGGCAGAGCTGAACCCAGTGGGTCGCCACTACGCCGGTGCCTGCCCGCTGTCCCCTGGCTGCGGGACCCGTGGCGGGCGGCGTGAGTGCAGGCCCTGCTCTCTGCCAGATGTCGACGAGTGCAGCCAGCACAGCGGGGGCTGCAGCCAGGTGTGCCGCAACCAGCCAGGCAGCTTCCACTGCAGCTGCCACAGCGGCTTTGCGCTTGCCCCCGATGGCCGGGCCTGCAAAGGTAAGGCTGCCTGCCGCCCCACCCTCCCACCGTGGTTGGCCCTAGGGCCGTCCCTCAGACCTGCAGATGCAAGCCGGGCCTGCGTGGCCATGGGAACTGTCCAGCACTCCCTGGGCTGAGGGCCTGCTTCTGCTTCGGGGGCTGCGACGCCTCCAGTCCTGTGGCCCGTGGCAGAGCCTGGGCCCGAGGGCATGGCTCACGGTGGTCAGGCCGGGAGGCCCTGAGGACAGCCCCGAAAGTCACTGGAGTTATGTGCGCCGCCCTTGGCCCAGGCGTGCCATGGCTGCAGAAGAGTGACCCCCCTTTGCAGGGCTAGGCAAGACTGGACCGTCTGGTCCCCACTTTCCAGAAACAGCTTCCAGTTTTGTCATCTGCTATTCTCAGCCTCGATGACCCGGTTGTGTCCAAATGCCACAGTATCCCCTTCCAGTCTGCCCTCGCCCTGACCACAGGGCTCCCTCCCCTTGCACCCTCCCTTGTCCTGCCCAACCGGCCAGAAAGCCCGTGAAGACACCCTGGCTCTTGGGTGTCTGAGACGTCTGAGTGCAGACCTGCTGCTATGAGGTGTCTTCCTGCTGGGCTTGCCCTGAGCAGGCTCCTGGTGCACAGGAGAACACACATGTCCGGGACCGTGCAGTCCTGCAGCAGAAACCGAGTACTTGAGACACGTGGGCAGTTCACTGTGGGTGGGACTTTGGTCCGGACAGCCCCGGGGCTGGCCAGATGGGGTGGTTCTTCACAGTCCACAGGCAGTCATGGTCATTCCAGAAGCCATCCAGCCAGGGCTCGGTCCACGTGGCCCAGCAGTGCCCATCCAGCCATGGCATCTATCGGTTTTCTCAATCAGGCCCTTGGTCAGAAATGCCCTCGTGCACCCTGGGCCCAGAGCTGGGGGTCGGGCAAGGGAGGGTGGGCAGTGTGTGGCCCCGTGGAGCAGACGCCAGCCGCTCCCCCGCCAGCCGGGCTAGTCCCAGTGACTTTGGGCCGGCCTTCCCTGCCCATTTCCCACAGACGTGGACGAGTGTGCAGACCCGGGCACCTGCGGGGCAGCACGCTGCCAGAACCTGCCCGGCTCCTACTC
>NW_006160165.1:7166927-7168989 GCF_000334495.1 Tupaia belangeri chinensis | reverse complement strand
CCCTGCCCCAGCAGCCCCCATTCTTAGGACCAGAGGGTCTCAGGAACAGCCCGGGCTTGGGGCAGAGGCCGCTGGCAACGCGTGGTCTGGAAAGCAGACGCTGCCTGGAGGACGATCTGTGCCCCAGAGGACTCCAAAACAGCCCGCACACAGGGCCTGCCATGGCTGGTGCTTCTACACACGTGTGTACATGCGTGCATTCGTATTGCACGTGCACACCTGTAAGCTTGGCTGCATCGTTGCACTCATCACACATGCGCGTCCCTGCCCTCGTCCAGCTGGCTGTGGACACAGGGAAGACACTTCAGGTCCACCCAGGCCCTGGGGCCTGCACAGACTCCGGAGTGCGCTGAAGGGCAGCAGAGGGCCTTCTGGGAAGGCCGCACAGGCCTAGGCGGCCTCACACTCAGCCCGAGGGTCTTCCTTTCTGTTATGCAGGACACACCTGCCGGTCCTAGACCCAGAGCCCCAGCGGAGGCAGCCGGAGCAGGGCCTTGCCACACACTCTGCTCCAGCCCGCCCTGGGTGCCTGACCAGACAGACCAGGCTGGGCGTTGGCCTGTCCAAGGGGCCGTCCCTGTAGCCCCTGCCCCCAGAGGGTGGACAGGGGAGGCCGGCTGGTGGGGTGGCCAGGGCTGTGGTTCTGGGCGCCCACACTCGCCACCGTGTCCCTGTGGCCCAGATGTGGACGAGTGTCAGCAGGGCCGCTGCGAGCAGACCTGTGTCAACGCCCCGGGCAGCTACACCTGCCACTGTGACGGCCAGGGGGGCCTCAAGCTGTCAGAGGACATGGACGCCTGTGAGGTAGGCCTGGGGCTGGGTGCGCAGGGCCGGGCAGAGGTTCGGGGCCCAGTTTCTGCCCTGGTGGTCTCTGTGGTGCCTCCCTGTTGTAGTCGGCTAGCCGGGGACCCAGGGCGGCACAGGCTGCACCAGCAGGGCGTGCTGTGGGCCCGCGTGGCCAGTCGGTCCCTGGAGCCTGCACAGGCCGGGCTTTGCTGGGGGGCGGACCTGGAGAGGTGAAAGGCAGTAGAGGGTCTTCCGGGAAGACCTCATGACCCGAGCAGGTCTGGGTCAGGCCGCCGTCCCTGCCAAGGCCCCAGCCCGCACAGCCCTCTGATCTTGGCTGTCTGCTCCTCTGGGGTGTCCTCGGGCTGTGGGTCCTCTCTGGGCTCTCAGTCCACTCATCCTGGCAGCCTGAGCAGGCAGAGCTGCCCCCACTCCAGACCCAAACTGTGGAGCCTTGTCTCTTGGGGGTGTCCGCTCGCACGGCATGGCTCGTCCTCCCGCCTGCCACCGAGAGCACGGCACGTGGGTCAGCAGCCCCGAGGCTGTCTGCTTTCACTCGAGTGTGCCCGTGTATGAAGTTGTGTTTAGGTAAGAGCAAGAAGGAAAGTGGGTGTGATGGACCCTGAGACGTTCCGTGAGACGTTGCGACCGACAGACACTCGCCTTCTCCCAGAGCCCCAATGAGGGCTGGGCCAAGGCTCTGGGGTGTAGGAGCGAGGGGCGAGGACATGAGGGGAGGACAGAGGATCCCTGGTGACTGCCCCCCCAGGACATCCTGCAGTGTGTGCCTTTCAACACGGCCCGGAGCGCCAAGTCCCTGTACCTGGGCCGCATGTTCAGTGGGACCCCTGTGATCCGGCTGCGCTTCAAGAGGCTGCAGCCCACCAGGTGAGGGTGTTTCTGGGTGACGTGGGGCTGCAGGACTGGCGGGGGCCACGGGGGCTTGCCGGGAGGGCTGGGCTGCCCTGGCAGTCTCCGTGGTGCCTCCCTGCTCAGGGCCACCCGGCCTGGGGCCGCCCATGTGGACACACTGCTGCCCACACCGGTCTGTCCTCGGTGCCCACCCCAGGCTCATGGCCGAGTTCGACTTCCGGACCTTCGACCCCGAAGGCGTCCTCTTCTTCGCGGGCGGCCATCAGCGCAGCACCTGGGTCATGCTGGCCCTGAGGGCCGGCAGGCTGGAGCTGCAGCTGCGCTACCATGGCGTCGGCCGTGTCACCAGCAGCGGGCCGGTCATTAACCACGGCATGTGGCAGACCGGGGGGGGGGCCAGCCG
>NW_006160165.1:7166356-7166588 GCF_000334495.1 Tupaia belangeri chinensis | reverse complement strand
GCCGTCCGGGCGCAGGGTGGGGGGGAGCGCCCTGCCTCTGCACACCCATGCCTGTGGGCATTTTTGTTTGTCCCCACTGGCCCATAATGCCCGATCCTTTGCTGGCCCCTTAATGGGCAAGGCTCAGAGGTGTCAGGGCTGCTCAGAGGGAGGAGCGAGTGGGCTCTGCCACAGCCCCCTACCCGGATGTGAGTGGCCTCCCAGCCTCCTGCCCCCCCCCAGGCCCCCCCGC
>NW_006160165.1:7164302-7164916 GCF_000334495.1 Tupaia belangeri chinensis | reverse complement strand
CCGCCCCCCTGCCACCGAGAGCACGGCACGTGGGTCAGCAGCCCCGAGGCTGTCTGCTTTCACTCGAGTGTGCCCGTGTATGAAGTTGTGTTTAGGTAAGAGCAAGAAGGAAAGTGGGTGTGATGGACCCTGAGACGTTCCGTGAGACGTTGCGACCGACAGACACTCGCCTTCTCCCAGAGCCCCAATGAGGGCTGGGCCAAGGCTCTGGGGTGTAGGAGCGAGGGGCGAGGACATGAGGGGAGGACAGAGGATCCCTGGTGACTGCCCCCCCAGGACATCCTGCAGTGTGTGCCTTTCAACACGGCCCGGAGCGCCAAGTCCCTGTACCTGGGCCGCATGTTCAGTGGGACCCCTGTGATCCGGCTGCGCTTCAAGAGGCTGCAGCCCACCAGGTGAGGGTGTTTCTGGGTGACGTGGGGCTGCAGGACTGGCGGGGGCCACGGGGGCTTGCCGGGAGGGCTGGGCTGCCCTGGCAGTCTCCGTGGTGCCTCCCTGCTCAGGGCCACCCGGCCTGGGGCCGCCCATGTGGACACACTGCTGCCCACACCGGTCTGTCCTCGGTGCCCACCCCAGGCTCATGGCCGAGTTCGACTTCCGGCCCTTCGACCCCG
>NW_006160165.1:7157775-7164166 GCF_000334495.1 Tupaia belangeri chinensis | reverse complement strand
GCAGCCCCACCCGCCAGCAGGGTCCCCACCTTGCTACGCCCTGTGCTCCTTCAGTTGCCATGTGTCCAAGTGTGGTCCCTCAGAACAGCTGCCAGCCTGGCCTCAGGGTCCTAGCCTCAGGGCCACCTTGCCACGTCTGGGGGCTGTTCTGTTTGTCACTCCGGAGCGGAGCGAGGACTGAGGGCAGGGCTGCACAACACTGCTCTGGAGCTCCCAAGGGCTGCTGCCTCCTGTGGCGTCCCCTGGGTCCTTGTGGCCGTCGGGAAGGGGCCCACGCCCCCCTGCCACCACACCTGGGTCCCTGCCCAAACCGCTGCAGAGGGCATGTTGAGAGAGAAGCGAGGAGGTGCCCTGCCTTCCAGGCGCAGGGTGGGGTGGAACGCCCTGCCTCTGCACACCCATGCCTGTGGGCATTTTTGTTTGTCCCCACTGGCCCATAATGCCCGATCCTTTGCTGGCCCCTTAATGGGCAAGGCTCAGAGGTGTCAGGGCTGCTCAGAGGGAGGAGCGAGTGGGCTCTGCCACAGCCCCCTACCCGGATGTGAGTGGCCTCCCAGCCTCCTGCCCCCCGCCAGTCCCACCTGCCAACCACACCCTGCCTCTGACACATACCCCCTTTTTTTTAGAAAAAGATTTTTGCTATAGGGTTCATGTGCTCACTGGAGAGACAGAGAGCGGGAAATCATCCCCAAGGGGGATGGCCACACTGCAGTCCCTTCTCCTCCATCTTCTTGGGATTTGGGACACAAGTGCACATACCTGGCATGAGTTTAAGCCACTGGGTCTGGGACCCGAACCGCGGTCAACTACGTGGGAGTCCAGTGATGGAACCACTATGCCACCTGCTGGCTCTGCCTCTGCCCCTCTCTGACCCGAGCACCTACAGCAGGTGCCCGAGTGGGCAGGGAGAAGATGCTTGGCGGGTACAGTGACCACTCGAAAGGGTCCTGCCCAAACATCCCGGCAGTCTCGCCGCTCAGCCGTGTCACTCTGCGGCTCGGTGACCTGCTAGCGTGCAGAAGTCCACCGTGTTCTGCCTCGGCCTGCAGGACAGCGAGTGTGGGGGCGGGCGGTGTCCGAGGAGGCTGGCCGAGGCCAAGCGGTGTGAGGGCCAGGGTTAGGGCTCTGGGGGCCCTGAGCGGCCCGGGGAGCCTGCCAGTCTCCCCTTGCACAGGGACTGCTCCTGAGCCCCTTGGGCTGGCCCAGGGCCTGGTGGGGGTCAGCCTTGTCCGTCAGTCGGGCCATTGGACCGGCGGCCACAACCCCTCGGCACCTCTCTGCTCGTGACCAAGCTGACCCCTCTGGAGAGAAGCCTGGGCCCCTGCCGACAGTGAGGAGTACCCTCCAAGGCGCAGGGCAGACTGAGCGGACCAGGCCTCCCGTGTGAGCTGAGCTGTGTTCACACTGCAGGCGGGGCTGGGAGTGCTGTTCTCAGAATTGGGGCTGTCACTCGAGCACGGGGGTCAGCGCCCCAGGGAGGGTGGGGTCTGGGGTGCAGTAGGCCTGTCTGTCTGGTCCAGTGCCCTGCAGCTTCTTCCTTGGCGCGGTCCCTAGCCATCCGCCAGCTCAGAGTGCACCGTCAGCCCCACAGCCTAGAGTGTCCAGGACAGATGTCTAGTCCCCTCGAGGGCACAGAGACAGGGCCCTTGAGAGGGATGTGCTGGAGAAAGTGCCAGGGAAGAGGCCGACGCGCAGGTGTGGGAGGGAGACTCAGCCCAAGGTGTGAACTCCGGCCCCTGAGGAAGCCGATAGACTCCAGAGCTGTGCTGGCTTGGGCCGGAATGGGAAGGCCAGTGGGGTGTGAAGGGGCGGAGAGGGAAGGGACAGCAGCATTCCTCCTCCCATGGCCCCAGGCCTGGAGTCGTCCACGTGGCTGTGACGCTCTCACCAGAAGCTGGTCTGTGGTGCCCAGCGTGTTGGCACACAGGCAGTCGGCAGAGCCGCTTCTGCAAGGAAGAGTCGCAGCTGTTTCTCCGCCGAGCCCTTCCAACACGGTGCCCGTATGCTGTCGGGGAAGATGGCCCCCGGCTGGAGCAGGGACGTGGAAGTGCCGGCAGGAGCCCAGTCTAGGAGTGACACACTTAGAGGTCGAGGACGACATGGCAGAGCGAGGAGGGAGCTGTCCATGTGACAATGCGGTGGTCTCCCAGCACCAGCCAGGCAGGCAGGCCGGGCGGGAAGGACAAAGCCAGGAGGGGTCCCTGTGGGGTGCAGACCCGGGGCCGGTGCTCCCCTGGGGGTTTGCGGTACTGCGGTCACAGCCACGCAGCGAGGGTATGGGTGCCGTGAGCGGGACAGTGGAGCCGAGCGAGAGGACCCGGGTCTCCACCTGGCCCATGCCCACACATTTACTGGGGAAGATTCCCCAAGCCACGTTTTACAAGCATCTCTGTGTTTTGCAATAAGAAACACTTTAGGGACCAGCAGTTGGCGTAATGGCTATGTCGCTGGACTCCCATGTAGTCGACCGTGGTTCGCGTCCTGGACCCGATCACTTAAAACTCATGCCGGGCGCGTGTGCGTGTGTGCCCAAGATCCCAAGAGGAAACTGGAGGAGAAGGGATTGTGGCGTGGCCATCCCCCCTGGGGGGTGATTTCTCGCAGATTTCTGCTTCTCTGTTTCTCTCTGCCTATCTGGCGAACGCACGGGCCCTATAGAAAAAAAAAAAAAAAAAAAAATAAAAAAAAAAAAAAAAAAAAAAAAACTCTCCAAAAAAAAGAAACGCTTTAATATTTGAGCTGCTTCCAGGGCATCTGATGTGGTCTAGCCTTTGGCCTGGACACAGCGCCCACGTGTGTCTGGAGGGTCCCCAGCTACCCCTCAGGCCAGAGGACACTGAGGACCTTGCTCAGAACAGGAGCAGTGCCACCGTCTCGTTGCGTGCTCACTTTACTGAGGACATTTGGGTCAGAGCAGGTGTGCGTTGCTGGAGTGCACACCGGTCTTGGGCACTCGAGTCTGTGCTCCACTCCCAGCCTCTGCGCACAGCAATGGACGCGGGTGTGTGTCACCTCTGCACTCTGCCGCTGTCTGTTCCCTCTCCGGCCCCTCCCTCTCCGTGGCCCCTCCCTCTCCACGGCCCCTCCCTCTCCACGGCCCCTCCCTCTCCAGCCCCTCCCTCTCCATAGCCCCTCCCTCTCTGGCCCCTCCCTCTCCGTGGCCCTTCCCTCTCCGGCCCTTCCCTCTCCCTGGCTTCTAGACCAGCCCTGCAGACAGCCCTATGAGGTGACGAGGTGGCCATGGGGGAGCCTGTCCCGCCTCCTGCCTCACACGTGCACGGGCATGAAACACAATGCCTTCAGGTGACATGAACATGGTCCCCTAGGCTGGGCTCTCCTGGATGCAAGTGACATCTTGTGGCCCCTGGGTTAGGGACTCTAGGACCTAGGTGACATCGTGTGCCCCTGGGTTAGGGCCTCCGGGACCTGGGTGACATCGTGTGCCCCTGGGCTGGGGCCTCTGGGACCTGGGTGACATCGTGTGCCCCTGGGCTGGGGCCTCTGGGACACGGCTGGCCAGACCTCGCCAGGAGGGGATGGCACCCCGCCGCCCTCACTCTGTGTTCCCAGATCTCAGTGGAGGAGCTGGAGCACAGCCTGGTCATCAAGGTCAACAAGGACGCTGTCATGAAAATCGCGGTGGCCGGGGACCTGTTCCAGTGGCACCGAGGGCTGTACCATCTGGACCTGACCGTGGGGGGCATCCCCTTCCAGGACAAGGACCTCGTCCAGCCCGTGAGTACCCGTCACGGCGCAGTGCGGGAGCCCGAGGCTGCCCCGAGCAGGGTCACCTGTCGGCTGACGGAGGAGGCCGGGGCCCTGCAGTCCAGCCGCAGGAGCGCAGCAGCCCTGCCTCAGCCTCTCATGGAGACGCACGGAGCCACGCCTGCGTGGATGAGGAAGCGTCTGCCTGGCAGACACCAGACAAGGGTGGCTCTTGCGAAGGGGTGGCCGGCGGTTCAGGGACCCTCTGGGAACACTTTGTGCTGTGAACCCTCAAGGTGTCCACAGAGAGAACCCTCCTAGGGAGGTCAGTGTCGGCCATTCTTAAAGTCCTGCCTTGTCCCAGCCCCTCCCCACCACACCGCGACCTCATCTGCGTCCCTCTTCACCCAGCAGTGCCAGACCCTGGAGTTGGGTTGTGGTGACCACACCACAGCCAGAGGGCGTAGGGGTTGTGGCCTCACCACAGCCGGGGGGCGTAGGGGTCTCTGCCAGGCTGATCACCTAACAGGAGGTTATGCCCTGCAGGAGTGCAAGGAGGGACATTCTTGCCCCTTGGCCTCAGACCTTCCTCCTGGGCGACAGTCCCCTGGGGATGGCATGTCGCTCACCCTCTGTGGCTCATGGACAAAGCCATGAGAGTGGCAAACGTCCGGTGCGCTGGGGGCAGTGTGGACCTGGACTCCCTCCATGCATGGTGCCCAGGCCTGGGACAAAGGCAGGCCCAGCTCTGGTGTGGGCGCCCTCCGACCTCTCCCCGCTGGGCCAGCGCGCCACCTCAGTGTGACTGGTGGGGGGACCCGAGGAAGACTCAGAGGGTGCTTTAGCCCCGGGACACTCCCCTCGTGTTCGTGGGGTGGTGCGGGGCTCCATTCTGTGTGTGAAGTCAGGACTCGCCCATGTGTGACTGATGGCTGGGGTCCGGAACCCTGTACCGTAGCCCCGAGAGGCCACTGGGGCGCCTGTCTCCCCAGATAAACCCCCGCCTGGACGGCTGTGTGCGGAGCTGGAACTGGCTAAATGGTGAAGACACCACCATCCAGGAGACGGTGAGGGTGAACCCGAAGATGCAGTGCTTCTCCGCGGTGCAGAGGGGCTCCTTCTACCCCGGCCACGGGTTCGCCTTCTACAGCCTCGAGTACAGTGAGTTCAGCTCCTCCCCAGGTGGTGTGGTCAGCTTCTCCTCCGAGTGACGGCAGCAGGTCGGCGAGGCCCCTCATGGCCCTGGGCAGGCACAGCAGTGCAGAGGGACGCAGAGGGCAGCACTCTGGTCTTGCCCAGCCTGGGGCGGTCCGTGGGAGAAAACATCAGAAACCTGTGAGAAGCTGGGCCACCTCGCAGCCCGGTGCAGGCTGGGCGGGGCCCGGCTCCTCTCAGAAAGGCCAGGGCGGGACAGACGTGAGACTCGTCTCTGAGGGTTTGTGTGGCAGCTCCCAATGGCTCTGTGCGGGGTGGGAGGGGACGTGGCACCGCAGCAGAGGAGGCCATCTAGGTGCCACGAGCAGCCGCCTACCTGACAACGCCCTGGACACCGGGCTCTCAAAGCCCTTGGGGCTGTGTGGTCAGAGCTCAGGGCACGCCTCCCTTATGTCAGGGAAGAAATCATGACGCAGCAGCAGCTGGAGCTGGCTTGACCCCCATAGTAGCATGGTGGCTGCGGAGCGGGGTGGCCCGGCCTGCCTCGGACACCTACCCCTGGGGCGGGGTGGTGCAGGCTGGATCTCCCTCTGCCATTCCAATGGTGGCAAAGACAGGGTGGTGGGTCCTAAGAGGCCATGGCTGGGAGCAGGCGTCAGGCCCAGCCACCTCCCAGCTGCATGAAGAGAGCCCGTAAATCCCTAAGCAGAGGACACCCTCTTCCCTCCCGTAGCACTTGGTGAAACCCATAGTGAATGATGGGAGCAGGCTGGTAACCGCGCGGACAGGAGGGGGCAGTCAGTGCTCCAGACCGCGGCCACCAGGTGTCAGGGACACAAGCCAGCACTGCTGAGACCCTCGTAGCAGGCAGCACCCCGCTCAGGCCCTCGGCCTGGGCTCCCGTGGTCTCCTGCCCCTCCTTTAGCTGTGAGCGGTACTCGCCCGAGCCCCTGCAGGGCCCTCCCCGTCCCCCTCTGCCGCACCTGTGCACGCTGGTGCTCTGGATCTGGGGTCTTAAGAGAGCCACGGTCTGGCCTCACACACTTTGGCAGGCGTCTCTTTACTGCAAATAAGACCCCGGAGCCCACCCGGGAAGCACGAGTCCAGACCTCTCGCCTCCCCAGCTGCTCAGTGGTCCTCACTGCTGTTTCTGTGGCCTGTGGCCGATGTGCGTGCTGTCTGCTCCTGCACTGTCCACCAGGCGGCCGCGTGTAGCTACGTGGCCCTGACCTGGGCCTCTGCCCACCCTTTCCACATTCCCATCCTCCAGAGTCCATCTGGTCCTGGGGCCTCTCTTCCTGAACCCCGAGCCTTTGATGCCGGGCACCCGCACGCCCTCTGCTCCTGTGGGAGGTGGGCCAGGCACCCGCACGCCCTCTCCTCCTGTGGGAGGTGGGCTGGGCACCCACACGCCCTCTGCTGCCATGGAGGTGGGCCGGGCACCCACATGCCCTCTGCTCCCGTGGAGGTGGACCAGGCCACACCCTCACCTCTGCTCCTGTGGAGGTGGACCGGGCACGGCCTCTGCTCC
>NW_006160165.1:7153400-7157705 GCF_000334495.1 Tupaia belangeri chinensis | reverse complement strand
GCATGCCCTGCGCTCCCGTTGGAGGTGGGCCGGGCACCTGCACACCCTCTGCTCCCGTGGAGGTGGGCCAGGCACCCGCACACCCTCTGCTCCTGTGGAGGTGGACCGGGCACGTCCTCTGCTCCTGTGGGAGGTGGGCCAGGCACCTGCACACCCTCTGCTCCCGTGGAGGTGGACCAGGCACCCGCATGCCCTCTGCTCCCGTGGAGGTGGACCGGGCACCCGCACACCCTCTGCTCCCGTGGAGGTGGACCGGGCACGCCCTCTGCTCCTGGGGGAGGCGAGCCGTACTCTCCTCCCTCACACCCCAGGAGGTGGACCTACCCCTCGCCCTCTCGTCTCCCTTCAGTAGTGGCCACGTCACCAAGGACTTCTTGTTAAGGAGCCTTTCACATTTAATTACACACTTACGGCGTGGCCACTTGCTCCTTGAGTCTTGGCACATGTAGCCGGAACACGGCTGTAGCGTGGAATAGCTCCTTCTTTTTCCACGTCTTTACAGATGTCGCTCCGCTGTAGACATGGCCGGTGTGGGTCTAGTGACCAGGTCACAGCATCTGTACTTGACTGTAAGTCACAAGGTAGCCGTGTGATGCCCGCACCTTCCGCTGTGCACTGCTGTCCCTCATAGGGGCCGACAAGGCCCTCCTCGCAGAGTACATGCTTTCAGCCCGCCTCGGGCTCAGGGAGCCTCTGTGTGCTGCGTGGCTGCAGGTCCTCTCCGCTCCTTGCTGAGAAAACCACTGCGGAGGGTCACAGCCCTGCAGGGAACTCCGTGTCCCAGGAGATGTGACCTCTTCCTTGCCGGCAACAGAGGCGTGTCTTCCGTCCCAGCTGCTTCTCGGATTCCACACGCAGTCAACCCAGCACTTCAGACAGAACCGTGCGGGGCAGGGTTAGCTACAGCTTGGACTCGAGGAGGGCGTGGTCCAGCGGGTAGACGGGCACGCCGTCACGGTTACCCACGGTTACCCTCTCTCGGCATTGGCTCACAGGGAGGGCCATGGGTGCACGACGGCGGGTCTTCGCTGGCTGGTGTCATTTTGACAGAATGCAACTGCCTGTTAGGGTCCTGACATGCTGGGTGGGACAGTGCTGAGACCTGGCAGGGGGATGTTTTCTCTGGCCTCTCCGAGCGTGGTGGAAGGGAGCATGAAGAGTTGTTGGGAGAGCCAGAACCAGTCCTTCCCCTAAGTACAAGGCACTTCAACGTTCGCGGAAAGTGGGATTCATGCATATGTTTATTTTTTCTTTTTTTGGAAAGATTTTTGCTAAGGGTGCATGTGCTCGCCAGGAAGACAGAGAGAGACAGAGAGACAGAAAGCGAGAAATCACCCCCCTCGCACACGCGCCCGATGTGAGTTTTAAGCCACCGGGTCCGGGACGTGAACCGCAGTCAACTACATGGGAGTCCAGCGACATAGCCATTACGCTAACTGCTGGTCCCCACAGGTTTATTTTGGTGTGGGAAAAAGAAAAAAAAAAACACACTTGAAACCTTTCGCAGTTTTTCACAATACGTGTTTCCACTAGCTTTTCAAACAGCTTTTCTTTGTTTGTGGCAGAGTGTGTGCACACTCAGCTGACAGTGAGCACTGTCCCTGGGGTCTGGCTACGTCTCGGCCCCTGCCTCGGTGCTCCAGGCAGTCGGACGCCGGGCCCTCAGGGACGCATCTGGCATGCTCGGGCCCGGCTAGTAGAGCATCTCTGCCCCAGAGCAGCCTCCACTCCACAGCTCTCGTGCACGACCTCAGCGGACTCCTCTAACACACGCAGGTACAGGTGGCCGTGCGTGCAAGGCCGCTGCCCTAGCTCTGGGCCTGCTGCTCATGGTCCGCTGCACATTTGCACCCTCACAGCTCTGACCTCGTGGTGCCCGTCACTGCAGGGGTGGGCAGGGCTCACGGCCGCAGCACATCTCGGACAGCAGCGCCTCGAGCTCCTGCAGCAAGAGGAAGTCGGTGGGAACAAAGGCCGCCCGGTAGCCCTCGGGCGGGTGGAGTGGGCTGTCATCCCCACTGGGCCATCGGGGCGCTGGTGTGGCCGGAGGATGCAGCCATGCGCCGTGGGCCAGGCGACACACGCTGGCATGTCCCGTCCCCCCCGGCGAGGACAGCTCACTGAGCGGGTTTGCGGCCGCTCCACCATCTTCAGAGCCAGCCGTACCCAAGCTGGCACGGTCCCAGCACACGCTCTCCTGCCGCCATCGCGCCTCCTTCTGATATGCACTCTTCTCATTGCAGTGGGGCTGTCACTGGACGAGGGGACCAACATGACCTGGGAGGTAACGGTGGTGGCTCGCATCCGCCCCGCCGCTGACACGGGCGTGCTGTTGGCACTGGTGCGTGGCCAGGCTGTGCCCCTGTCTGTGGCTCTGGTTGACTACCACTCCACCAAGAAGCTCAAAAAGCAGGTATGTCCGCCCCGTCCCGCCCCTCCCAGCCCAGGACCTCTCCTGGGGCCGCGCAGGCCCTCCTCTGAAGGCAGGCCAGCCCGACCCACCTAGCACAGGCTGCCCCTCCCGTCTTCAGGCATAGCTGAAGCTGTCCCGGCCAAGGTGGCCCGTGCAGCGCAGCGGGGTCTGAGACAGTAGCTCAGGGTGCAGCAGCCACGGGCGTTCATGTCGGAGCTCCCTGGCACCTGGGTGAACAGGTCCGTGACGGCCGGAGGTCGTTGCGTGCGTTTAAGTCCAGTGACTTCCCTGCAGACTCGGGTCTCTGGCTCCCCTAAGGTTGGATCTGCTGACACTGGCCTCTCACAGCACTGTCCCCGCGTGACAGGGCTGCGCTGTGTTCAGCCGCCCCAGACACACCCTTCCTGTGACCGTCCCCACCGCCCTGACCGTCTCCCCCATGAAACCGTTAGTGCGGCAGGAGTGAGCTTTGCCCTCTGGCCATACAGGAGGAAAGTGAGAGCCCGCCCCAGCAGCCCGTGGGCCCGGGGCGGCCCAGCCCTCTTGGTCAGCTGGCCATGGTCTGCGCAGACAGTTGCTCCTCAGCAAAGGCCCGCCCGCTGCCTCCGAGCGCCCAGCACTGATATGCTGAGGTCTCAGGAGCCCGGCCGGCCACCCGGGTAGGGGCTGTAGGGGCTGTGGGGGCAGAGGGCCTCTGCTTTGTCAGCGCGAACCCCACCCCATGGGAGCTCCACACTGGTGTCCCTGACACCAACACGCCGGTCACCTCCAGGCCAGCTGGGTGAGCTTCCACAGTGAGCACCCACACACCTCTCCCTGTCACCTCGCAGGCCAGCCCTTACTCTGCACACAGGGTTGCAGAGGCCCCCAGTGTCCCGGGCTCCCAGGCTGTCAGGGTGAGGGACGCCCAGGGTCTGTGGGCGGCTGTAGGCCTGGGATGACCGTGGCCCGGTGTCTTCTCAGCTGGTGGTCCTGGCGGTGGAGAGCGAGGCCCTGGTGCTGATGGAGATCAAGGCGTGTGACCGGGAGGAGCACGTGGTCGTCGCCTCCCTGAAGGAGGGCCAGGCCAGCCTGCAGGTGGACGGCACCAGGGGCCAGAGCGAGGTGAGCACCGTCCGGCTGCGGGAGCGGCTGGCCGTGCTCAGGACGCACCTGCAGGACTCCGTGCTCACCTTCGCCGGGGGATTGCCAGGTAGGCCCTGTGCTGCCCAGCCCGGTCCAACCTAGACAGAGGCTATACCCACGACATCTGTGGCCGCTGGGTGCCTCTGCAGCTGTGGAGCCAGGTGTCAGCCTCGAGTCCCCACCTCTGCCTCTAGGAGGGCCGACCCACTGGGGAGTCAGACCCAGGCCCGGAGGAGGGGGCGGGCTCGCCGAGTCTTGCCATCTGTCTCTGGGGCTGGGAGCAGACAGGTGGCCACCAGCCCCTCCCCTGTCCAGCAGGGATGTCAGCATCATCCGCTGGCTCCACAGACTGGCAGAGGGACCAGGGTCTGGTTGAATCAGAGTGCCTGACACGGCACGGCCTGGGGATGGTCAAAGACGGGGCAGAGCCGGGCTTTTCGGTCCTCATCTGCCCTCAGCATGGCGTGGCGTCCCCTTGCTGTGAGCAGCAAGGCTCTGACTTGGTCCCGGACACGAGTGCCCTTTGGTTCCAAAAGTATTACAGCATGCATCCCGGCAGCCCATGCAGGGCCAGGGTGTCTGCTGGGCCTGCTGGGTCAAGGGTCGCAGCCAGAGGGGAAGGCGATGCTCCGGGGGCAGGACAGAAAGGCCCTCGGGCTGCACGCTGGCTCAGCACTGCTGCAGGAGGGCGGGTGCGGCTCTCCGCCCGCTCGGCCGCTGAGCCGCCTCTCTTCTGGCCGGCAGACGGGCCGGGGGCCGCCGGCCCC
>NW_006160165.1:7149186-7152341 GCF_000334495.1 Tupaia belangeri chinensis | reverse complement strand
CCGCTGAGCCGCCTCTCTTCTGGCCGGCAGACGTGCCGGTGACCGCGGCACCAGTAACAGCGTTCTACCGCGGCTGCATGACGCTGGAGGTCAACGGGCGCGCTCTGGACCTCGACGAGGCCACGTACAAGCATGGCGACATCACCTCCCACTCCTGCCCTCCACTGGGGCCCGCTGCGCCTTAGGCCAGCAGTGTCACCATCCCTGCAGAGCCAGCAGGGTGGCAGGGAGCCAGCAGCCAGCCCCGCACCAGCTCAGCCCCTGCAGATGCACTGAGCAGGCAGCTCCCCCGAGCTGCCCCAGAGACCTGTCTTTGCCCTGTGACATATTTGTAAATAGAGGGACCGGTACTGGCTCCGCACCCCTGAGCTGGGCACACGTGGGGACAGGCGTGGGGGCCTGTCTGGAGCAGAGCAGATGGAAGAAAATAGTTCTCTATTATTTTTATTACCAAATGCTTCTTTATGACTCTAAAATATGGAAATACAGTATTTACAGAAAATGTTTTATCTGTGTCGACTGTTACCTGCACTCAGGGTGAAGGGCAGTGGGCGGCTGGGCTGGGCTGGCGCTGGAGGAGGGCTCCAGTGAAGGGGAGACCCCTCTTAGCCTGAGACAGGTGGGCACTGGGCAGGCACACCCCACAGGCAGACCCCTGCCCTCGGTGGAGCACACCATGCAGACGCTGGGCCTGGGCTAGCTGACAGGGCAGCAGGTGGGGGCTGGGCCAGGGCTGGGCCGATTGCTTGAGTGGCAGGTCCAGGAGGGTCAGCAGGGGTGTGTCTGTTGGGCAGGCGGCCACCACCCGTGCCACTGCCTGGGCCTGGGACGCCTGGAGACCCTGTGCTGCCCACCGAATGGCCGTGTGTGGCCTCAGGAGCCCGAGCTGTGTGGGCGCCTGATTGAACCTGCAGCACCCCGGGTGCTGTGGGCCCCTTCACTCGGGGATGTCTGGAACACTCCCCTGGTGCTCTCGGGACAGAGGACAGATGCTGCCTGGGCCCCACAGACATGCCACAGCAGCTGGCCTCTGGGGTGTTCTTGTACCTCGGGCTCTCCTGCGTCTGGGAGAACCCAGGCCCTTTGTTTCCTGGGACTGCGAGAACTCGAACTCAGAGCGGAGGTGGTGACACATTCTCTACCAGGCCTGTCCCTGGTGTCGTGGCTGCTCGGGCGCCCTCCATGGGCCCAGACATGGGCCGGACAGGGACAGCCTCCGAGGTTCCGGCTGAGCGTGAGCAGTGCAGAGGGCCCGTGCTGTGGGGAGGGAGCGCAGGGAGGGGCAGGCCAGGGCAGGGGCGGGGACCTCCCTCTCTGGGGCACAGGGACAGTCAGCGCTCTGACAGCCCGGAAAGGGCCCAGCCCTGCGGACCCCATGACATAAGTCCTTCTGATGTAGGACCCCAAATGTTCCTAAACAAACAAAACAGACAGTCGGGTTTCAGAGTCGGGCCACACTGAAGCCAGAACGCCTCTGTCACAGCCTCATTAGCAGACGGAGCACGTGCGCTGGGCAGGCTGCGATGCCGGCCCTTGTCACACACATGGCGCCCAGACGCACCGCACGCCCGCTCGCGCAGGGAGGCCCAGCAGCACGGGCCACGCCAGCTGGCCTGCCACAGGATACCCAGCCCGGCTCCCAGAGGACGGGCGGTCACAAACACCAGGAGCCCGGGTCAGCACATAGGGCTTGTCAGAGGCCAGGCAGCCACCGCGGGAAAACTGCAACCCTGTCCCTGTGCATCTGTGCCTGGTGCCGAGAGCAGGGCAGGCCACGCTCCCCTCACGCGGGCAGTGAGCTCCGGACACGTGGCGCGCTCCCAACATGATGCCCAGGGACCCCAGACTGTCTGTGCCCAGGAGCCCTGTGGAGGCGAGGGCAAAGGGAGCCAGGGGCCGGCACGAGGGCCGCCTGTCGTGCTGTCACGCCGCACTCCTCAGGTTTGAGCACTTTTGTGTGCGTCAATCTCGTGACTGAGAAGTTTTGGTGACATTAGTGTTGTCACCTGGGAAACCACTTCCCAGATGGCCCTGCCCCGACCTCCTGCCTGAGCCGGGCAGACGAGGTGCCCCGTGGCCGTGGCCGTGGCCGTGGTCCCAGGTCCCGGGAGCCCCTCGCCTCCCTCCTGAGCACCTTCATTTCTGACCGGGCTGCCAGAGCACGGGGCGTGGGCGCGGCAGGTGGCAGGAGGGCGGCACTGCAGGGCCAAGGGCGCTTCATGGGCAGTGTCCCTTGTGGCCATGAAGAGCAGGGCCCTTCCTCCAAGGAATCCCTGCCGCAGCCTTAGGGGCCCCAGCAACGGTGCCCTCGAGACCTGAGTGCCACCTTGGGGTGGCGGTCCCCGATTTCCCAGCAGCACCTCTGGCTCCCGAGCATCTCTGTCAGTGCGGGAGAGCCCGTCTGCCCGTGGGGGTCACACACCACGCGGCCTCTCGCGCCCATCCCCTGAGTGCTGCATGTCCGAGGTTCCTCAGTCGGTGCCAGGCCTCCCTCCCTGTCCTGCGGTGGGCCGCAGCTCCCTCAGCCGTCGTCGGCTGCCCCGCACTGTCTCTACCCTGTGGCTCTCGCAAGTGGTTCTGCCCGTCGGGCCCCTTGGCAGGTGTAGAAATTGAGGCATGAGAAGGCTGCGTGTTCTGAGGCAGCAGCCCCAGCAGACTCCAGCCTCCCCCAGCACGTGTGCCAGAACCACGGGGCATGCCGTCCCCTGGCCAGCTGGTCCTGCAGAGGCAGGAGCCAGAGAGCAGACGACCCAGCATCGTCCTGCGGTGTGGATGGGAAGGGCACCATGCCGAGTGGAGTGGGGGGCTCCAAACCTCCGGGCTGCCCACCGGTCCCCACTCGGGCTCTGCACAGAGCTCAGAACGGCAGGGCGGCGGGGTGGGAGGCTGGTCAGCAGAACCCACCAGAACCATCCGCTGTCCCTTAGCTTCAGGGGCCGGCTCTGGGAGTCAGAGGCCATGCCCAATGTGCCAGGACAGAGCCCAACCACGAGAACCCACGGGAGCTCGGTGCGGCCGGCATGGTCAGGCACTCCCAGATCACGGCGGCAGACAGGCGGCGCCTGGGCTCAGGCCCTCCCTCCCGGGGCCCTTGAGCCCCTGCCCGGCAGCCAGGGCCGCTAGTCCTCGCCGCTCACCGGAACGCACCCTGTTGT
>NW_006160165.1:7146182-7148362 GCF_000334495.1 Tupaia belangeri chinensis | reverse complement strand
CTGGCAGGAACCCTCTCCCGACCCCTGCTCTCGGGCACGGCCCCTCCTTGGCTGCGACATCCTCGGTGTCACAGTTCATCGGTGCTGGCCACGTGTTGGTGTAGGAAGGGCAGCCAACTGCTGCCTGGGCCGTGGAGATCCTGGGTGGCCGCCGTCCCCACGCGAGGCGCTAAGCAGACTGATGCTGCAAAAGTAGTGCCATGAAACCGGGTACTCAGAGAGGGACACACCGGCCGGATCCTGTCCCACCTCGACCCCTCGAGCAGGCGGTGAGCATGGGGGCTGGAGAGGGGGTCGGGCCACTGCCAGGCTGTCTGGAGAAGGTCAGGAACGAGTGACCAGAAGTCCGTGGCTTGGAACACGGGCAGGTGGGGATGGACGGACAGAAAGGCCCGGATGGGAGCCAGGACCCCAGAGCACCGTGCACCGGGGCAGACCCGCAGCCAGTGCCCCACGCTCCTCAGCAGCAGCCACTCCTGGAGGAAGTCCCTAACAACAAGGGCCTTTCTAAGGCGAGCTGCGGCCTGCTGCCCAGGCCTAGGCCAGAACGCCACCCTCTGCTCCCGCCTGAGCCGCCCCGGTGTAGACGGGCGTGCACCGGCCGCCAACAGGGGGAGCTGGCACCACGTCTTCCTCGCCGCCTGGGCCTCGCCCACCCCTCCCCAGGGCCCCAACTCTCCCCTCCAGTGCGATACCTGCCCTAGGAAACACAGGCAGGAGGGACGGGAGAGTGCCTTTATTACCCCGCGATGTCCAGGGAGAAAGCAGCCCCCAGAGGCGCCTGGAGGAGCAGGCCTCACTGGGCCAGCAGTGCAGCTGGGGGAGCGAGGTCCGCGGGGTGTGTCGCGGAGGGTCAGCAGTGCCTCTCCATCTGGTTCTCAGGACCCTCCAAGGAGCGCCAGGTGGCGTCTGGACGTCCTGCCACCAGCTTGGTCTGTCACTCGGGTATGTCTGATGCCCTCAGCCTCCCCTTGCCTCGGGGTGCCTAGCAAAGCCTGCCAGGGGCCGAGTCACACAGGGGCCATCAGGCAGGGACCCCCAGGAGGGCAGGCTGTCCTTGCAGGCAGGGGGCAGCGTCCATGACTCCGGCACAGGGCACGCGGCACGCGGGAGCCGAGTGGCCTGAGTACCACGGGAAAGCCCAGGGCCACAACTCGCCACTCGGAACCTCCAGCCGGGTGGAAGGCAGTGTGTGTCCGGGGCCAGGGAGGGCAGCAGCGCAAGTCACAGCCCTGCAGGCGGCCGGACATTCCAGCAGAGCCTCTCATGGCAAGCAGGGGCAGAGAGCCCGTTTCCTGGCCCTCAGCGGGGACACATGGGTGCAGGACGCGCCACGGCTCCCTGACCCTCCGTGGGGACCACATGGCTGCCACCTGTGCAGACAAGAACTAGCCCATGGTAGAGGGGGTGCACTCTGCCCTAAGTGGTGACCGAGCCCCTCCTCGAGCAGGCAGACCTCAGGGCTTTTGGCAGCATGGGTCTGGGGACTCTGGGCTCCCCTCCCTCCCTGGTCCCAGTCACTCCTGGCCCCTCCTGGCCATGATGTGCCCAGATGGGAGGAGGGCAGACTCTCGGAACACCGGGTTCTTGGCTGTGAAAAAGCAAGTACTAGGGGTAGTCTTCAAACAACCCGGCACGTTTCCAGTGCCCTGCGTCAGGGCGCGTAGGGCGGGGGCTTCTCTCCAGGGAGTAGACAGGTGGGAGGACAGAGCGCTGGGGCCTGGGGGTGCAGCCTGCAGCCAGAGGGCTGGGGCGGAGGCTGCCTGTCCTCGGACAGAGCCAGGTCCCTGCAGGGCTGCAATCAAGCAGAGGGGCTCGGTCAGCGGGAAGGCCCAGCCTGCTGCCATCCAGCACAAGCAGGCCTGGGTGCCAGGGCATGGGCTCCCACCGGCGTCTTACCAGCGCCTAGCGGAGGCCCAACCGGAGGAGGTGCCCCCCGGGCCAGGCCAGGGTGGAGCCGTGAGTCGGCCCAGGGGGAGGCAGCCAGGAAGGGGCCGCAGACCCACCTGGGCCTCACGGCCCAGCCTGTGAGCATGTCCCCAGCCCCCGACGTGGTGGCCAGGCCCCTGGGCTCAGAGACCCTGTGCCTTTTGAGGACAAAACAGGAACGTCGGGACTTCCAGGGGCCTGTGGTGGCTACTCGTAGCCGCCCGGCCTGCCACGGTCCCCGTAGTGCTCCC
>NW_006160165.1:7144401-7146105 GCF_000334495.1 Tupaia belangeri chinensis | reverse complement strand
GAGCCCCTGTGCCTTTTGAGGACAAAACAGGACCGCCGGGGCTTCCAGGGGCCTGTGGTGGCTACTCGTAGCAGCCGGGCTGGCCACGGTCCCCGTCGTGGTCCCCACCGTGGTCCCTGCCGTGGTCCCACGGGTCCCACAGCAGTACTGATGCGGCGTTTTCAGAGGCCAGTAATGTGCGACTCCGTAGGCTTTGGGTGAATCGGTCCCCCCTCGCGTGGGAGGGTCTCACCCGTCCCCTGAAGGCCTCAGAGAAAGAGTGAGGAGGAGGGAGTTCTGCACCAGACCTTCGGCCTTGGCTCGGCCATGGACGCAGCCCTCCCAGCTCCGCGGCCCTGCCAGCACACTTGCTGCCCAAGCCAGAGTCGGCCTGAAATACCTAGAGCCCTTCCTGGGCCGCTTCTCTCCGCAGCCCGGATGCAGAGACACAGGCAAGAAGACTGTGATTCAAAACAATGCTGGCAGTTGGCACGGATTTGAACTCAAACTTCTGATCTTTGTCCATCTGCCAACAAATCTCGAGTTTTTTCCCTACTTTATGAGCTCAAACATTTCCTATTAAAATCTTTTGTTTGGGGTGAGCTATTTGAGTTTCTTGTAAATTCTGGCTGCTGATCCCTAGGGAGAAGTGATCTGCAAACACCGGCCCTCCGTGGCTGTCTCCTCCCTCTAGGCCCCCTCTTGGGCGGGAGGGAGCTTGAGCCTAATGTCACAGTCTTGTCTATCCTAGTGTTGCCCTGTGTGCTTTCAAACAATATCTCATCCTTTTTCCATATGCTCTTTAAATAGTTTCATAGTTTTGGACTTTATATTTAAGTCCTGAATCTGCCCTTTTTAAGGTTTTTGCCACAGGGCATGTGCATTCCCCAGACAGAAACAGTAAGAGGGAAAGTGAGAAATCACCCCCCGGGGAGAGGGCCGCACCACAGTCCCTTCTCCTCCACTCTCTTCCTAAGTCTTTAATATATTTTGAGGGGATATATATATATATATATATATATGGAGAGAGACAGGGGTCCAGTTTGATTCTTTGGCATATCTGGTGTTTAAAGCACCTTTCTTTGAAAAGACTGTCTTTTCCCCAATGATTGATCTTGGGACTTTTGTAGAAAATCAATTGGCAAAGAACGCAAACAGATCACCTGCAAAATAAAAACAGTTTAAAAACGGGCAGTCAATCTGAGCAGACTTCCCGAAGGAAGCCCGAACCGAGCAGCGGAAAAGTAAAAGCACATGAGATGCTTGCGCTCACTAGCCGTGAGTGAGGCTGCCGTGCGGTGTCACCTAACCCAGTGCAGAACAGCAAGTGTGTCAGAGGCTGCGGGGAGAGGGAGCCCTCGGGCACGCAGACAGGAATGGGTCTGGCGGCCTCTGTGGAGACAGCATGGAGCTGCCGTGTGGCCCGGCGGTCCCACTCCCATGGACAACGGGAAATCACTGTTGGAGACGCGCACACTGGCACTGCTCACAGCCTGAGCCACGGAGTCCACGCAAGAGCCTGGCAACAGGCGACTGGCTGGGGAAATACACCGAGGTGCCCACAGTGGGCCGCCACGGGCACAGTGAACCACTGCAAACCCCAGAGTGACCCGCCATGGTCGGAGTGATCCACTGCGAACCCCGGAGAGAGCCATCGGGGTCACGGTGAACCACCACAAACCCCAGAGCATCCCGCATGGTCGGAGTGATCCACCGCAAACCCCG
>NW_006160165.1:7143110-7144006 GCF_000334495.1 Tupaia belangeri chinensis | reverse complement strand
GACCCACGGCGAACCCGGGAGAGAGCCATCGGGGTCACAGTGAACCACCGCAAACCCCAGAGTGACCCGCCATGGTCGGAGTGATCCACTGCGAACCCCGGAGAGAGCCATCGGGGTCACAGTGAACCACCGCAAACCCCAGAGTGACGCGCCATGGTCGGAGTGATCCACTGCGAACCCCGGAGAGAGCCATCGGGGTCACGGTGAACCACCACAAACCCCAGAGTGACCCGCCATGGTCGGAGTGATCCACTGCGAACCCCGGAGAGAGCCATCGGGGTCACGGTGAACCACCGCAACCCCCAGAGTGACCCGCCATGGTCGGAGTGATCCACTGCGAACCCCGGAGAGAGCCATCGGGGTCACAGTGAACCACCACAAACCCCAGAGCATCCCGCACGGTCGGAGTGATCCACCGCAAACCCTGGACCAAGCTGCCGCAGCTCATAGTGAACCCCCACGGACCCTGCAGTGTCCGTCACTTTTGGAGCGACCATGAAACCCAGAGTGAGTTGTCATAACTTGTGGTGAACCACTGCAAACCCAGAGCAATGTCACGGTCGGAGTGGACCTCAATGACCCTGGGTGACCCGCCATGCTCAGAGTGGACCACAACTCTGGGGTGACCCGCCACTGTCGGAGTGGACCTCCACAACCCTGGAGTGACCCGCCGTGGTCAGAGTGGGCCTCCACGACCCTGGAGTGACTGCTATGGTCGGAGTGGACCTCCACGACCCTGGAGCGAGCTGCCGTGGTCAGAGTGGACCACAACCCTGGATTGACCGCCATGGTCGCAGTGAACCATGACCCTGAGTGACCCGCCATGGTCGGAGTGGACCCCCACAACCCTGGAGTGGCCGCCATGGTCAGCGTCCGCCACCGCGAGCCCGGAGCGG
>NW_006160165.1:7139988-7142033 GCF_000334495.1 Tupaia belangeri chinensis | reverse complement strand
GCCCCCAGAGGACCCCGCCATGGTCGGAGTGGCCCCCCACACCCCGGGAGTGGCCGCCATGGTCAGCGTCAGCCACCGCGAGCCTGGAGTGGGCCGTCACGACAGACGTGGCCTCACCAAGCCAGCCTGCCCTCAGGTGGTCATGCTGACAGGAAAGCCTGAGCAGGGACCGGAGTCAGCCCTCTGCCCTGCTGAGACTCGCCAGGGCTGGCCCTCCACCTTGTGTCATGTCCACCCAGCAGGCCCAGGAAGGTGGGCCCCACTGCCCACGCCAACAGGCCCGTGGCCCCCACCTCCGCTCCGCACAAGGTCACGGGCTCCCTACAGCCTCTGTCTCTGTCTGACATCACTCGTAGCAGTATCCCACCTCCCACCAGGCCCTCAGTGGCAGTGGGCCCTGCGAGGAACACCGTGGGCCTAGTGACCTGACCGCCCCTGCCCGGCCAGCCTGTCCGTCAGATCAGAGATTCAGGGCTGAGGCCTCAGAGATGCAGGGACCGTGGTTGGGCAGCCCTTTGAGCGGGGCCCCCAGCCGAGACAAGCCCAGATCGGTGTGGACACAGGACAGTGGCAAGGTCGGAGCCGGGTCAGCTGTGCAGGGCAGAGGCCGGGGCTGCTGCCCACAGGGCTGAGGAGAGAACCCCATCTGGTCAGTAAGGTGACCCTGGGTCTGGGTCTGCTTCCCCCAGAGCATGGACTTAGAGAAGCCCTCAACACCAGGAGAGGAACTCGGAGGACAGAGATGCCACCGTGAGCAAGAGCCTGAGCCCGCACCCTCTGCCCGGAGCGGCCCCCAAGGCCAACAGCACGCCTCGGGGCAGCTCCATGTCACGGCTGTCTTTGGTGAGATCGGGCTGATGCTGGCAGACCCCTCAGGCTCAGCCCCGGTATTTGCCCGGCGATGAGGAAATGCCCCAACCTGTGAGGGCAGTCCATGGGGGCCAATGGCAGGTGTGGGCCAGACACCCCGGGTCGCTGGACTGGGCCAAGCACAGGGCCAGACCCCTGCGTGGAGGGCTGTGAGCCCAGGGGCAGCCAGTGGGCACCCAGGTTGCCAGGACCCCACTAGCTGGGCCAGCTCCACGTCTGAGTCACCTGGGCCAGGGAGAGAGGCCCCCCTTCCTTCAAGCCGGTCCCTGTCCCATCTGACCCACTGCCCTCCCGGCCCGTATGCCGCAGCTGCACCACCTACCTGGAGAGGCAGCGGGTAGGACGGGCAGGTGGGCATGGCCAGAGGCGGCCAGCAGAGGCCCACGTGGGCCAGGACCTGCTGGGCAGGGCTGTCGGGGACCTGAGGCAGTGAGGGCAGGGCGTGTACCAGTGGGACAGAGGGCCTGCACGGAGGGGCATGAGAGGCTGGCGCTAGGCACCGCAGACCACCTGCAGACCGCACACCCAGCCCACCGGCCAATCAGGGAGACCCTCCTCCAGTGGGCGAGTCTACAGGGGAGAGCCCGCCAGCCTCCAGGGCAGGCCTCACCCGCGGCCACACCTGGCAGCACACTCCTTACTCTGTCCCCATTTATTTGCCCCAGGGACCTACATGGTGCCGGTGACAAGCCAGTCCTGGCCTTTTTGGGAACAGCCAGGAAAACCTCTGCCTCCCATCCTTGCAGCAAACACTCACGGCCTCAGCGCGGCCTCCACCCCAAGGAGCCAGGAACCTCTCAGAGCCACTGGGCAGAGGGGCCCTCGCTGCCTCCCCAAATCTGCTGACCACAGGCTGGCACCAGCTCCCTGAAAAATAGTCCCATCCTCAACGCCCCTCAGCATCCATGATTCTCCAAGGAACCGAAACCCAGACCAAGCCCTCCCCACCCCATTTCCACGGAGGGGGTCATCCCTACACCAAGCCCTCCCCACCCCGTTTCCACAGAGGGGGTCAGCTGCTCTCACTCCAGAGACCAGGGCCCCTGGTCAGCTCGGCCTCCCTGGCTAACAGCCCTGGTGCAGAAGGGCGTCCTGCAGCCCTGCCTGGGCCCCTGCCGGGCAGCCACAGGAGAGCATCTCTCTGGCCCACTCTGAGCGTCCTTCCCATGGTTCAG
>NW_006160165.1:7132490-7137822 GCF_000334495.1 Tupaia belangeri chinensis | reverse complement strand
TCTCTCTCTCTCTCTGTCTCTCTCTCTCTCTGTCTCTCTCTCTCTCTGCCTCTTTCTCTCACTGCGCCTCTCTCGCTCACTCCGTCTCTCTCACACTGCCTCTCTCTCTCTCATGGAATAAATAAATAAATAAACTAGGGACAAGCAGACGCCATAATCGTTACGTCGCTGGACTCCCATGTTGTAGACTGTGGTTCGAGTCCCAGATCTGGTGGCTTAAAACTCATGCCAGGCGCATGTGAGCACTTGCTCAAAAATTGGAGAGAACAGAGGAGAAGGGATTGCAGCATGGCCATGCCCCTGGGGAGTGATTTCTCACCATCTCTCTGGAGAGCACAAAAACCTATAGCAAAGACCTCTCTTAAAAAAATCAATCAATCAATTAATTAATTAATTAAGAAGGCTGAATAAACAAGCCAGGCAGAAGTGGACAAACGGACTCCACGGCTAATGGGCACGCAGGTCACATGTACAGGGAGGCCTTGGACACAAATCTGGACTTTCCTGTAGGGCCACCACATGGAGCTGCCCCTGGGCCACCATGAGGAGCCAGTGCTGCTGCGCCCCTGGGCCACCACGAGGAGCCCTCCGTGCTGCTGCGCCCCTGGGCTACCACGAGGAGCCAGTGCTGCTGCGCCCCTGGGCCACCACGAGGAGCCCTCTGTGCTGCTGCGCCCAAGCCTGGCCTCTGTGTTTTACTGACTAGACTGTTGAGATGAAAAGCCGGGGTACCGACTGTCTGAAGAGCTCACGGCTCACTTGGCGAGGACGGCAGCAGCACGCCTCCATTTCTAGCTGCATGAAATGCCTGGGACCTCAGAGGGCACTGCACCATGACCTCGGAGACAGCCAGGCCAACTGAGAAACAGACAACTGACACGTCTCCCAGCCAGGGAAGGCGGCAGGGAGAGCTGTCCGTCAGATGTTCAGACCCAGCCAGGATGCAGAGCTCTGTGGCCACGCAGCTGCAGAGCGGGCACCGAGCGCTCAGCCTCATCCTCACCTCCGTCTGGTAGGTGTCGTGCAGGTACCCTGGCCCGCTGGAGTGGAACCGGCACCTCCCCATGCTGAGCGGCCTCGGTTCCTAGAGAAAGACCAACACAGTGGGATGTGAGCGTCACCGCCCTCGGCAGCAGCCACCAGCATTTTCGGACCTGTCAGCCTGAGCTCCAGGGACAGAGGCCAGAGCAGGCAGGGGAGCAGGGTCTTGGAGCAGCTGCGCGTGGTCTGGGAGGCAGCGAGGGAAACCCCAGGGCGGCAGCAGCAGCCACTGCCTACTCAGGCTGGGCTACAGCTCCATCAGCCCACACAGAGGAGCAGGAGGGTGGGTGCTTCGCCTTTTGAGGGGCATCCTACAAATTTACGGCACAGATGTCCTGGCTCCTGCCTGCTTCTCTTAAAAGCAACATTTTTTTCCTACTAGAAAGGAAGTAGGAAAGATTTCAGACTAGCGCCCTCATCCCGCCACCCACTCATCCACTCATGCAGTCCTTCAGTACTCGGCAACCAGCCAGTGAGTCATCCCCATCCATCGTCCGTTTATCCATCCACCTATCCCCATCCATCATGTGTCTGTCCATCTACCCATAGGTCTGTCTCTATCCCTCATTCATCCATCCACCCACCCATCCGCCCATCCCCATCCATCCATGCATCTGTCCCCATCCATCATGTATCCACCCATCCACCCACTCACCCATCCATCTATGCCGATTTCTCACTTTCCCTCCCACTGTCTCTGTCTCTCTCCCTTCCATACACCCATTTGGCCATCTATCTTTCCTTCCATCCACCATCCATCCCTCTCGTCTATCCCCATCCATCACGCGTCTGTCCATCCATTCATAGATCTGTCTCCATCCATCATCCACTCACTCGTCCATCAACCCATCCACCCCTCATGCACCCACCCATACATCCCATCCATCCCCATCCATCATCTGTCTATCCATCTAGCCCACCCACCCATGTACCCATCTGTACACCCATCCATCCACCCATCCACCATTCTTCCACCCGTCCGCCCATCCATCATCCATCATCCATCTATCAATCTATCTAGCCTCATTAATCATCTTTCTATACATCTATCTATAGGTCTATACCTATCCATCATCCAATCATCCATCCATCCACCCATCCATCCATCTTTCCTTCCACCTATCCATCCCCATCCATTGTCCATCTATCCATCCATCCCCAACCATCATTCATCTATTCATCTACCCATACCCATCTACCATCCATTCTTCCATCCATGCAACCATTCAACCAAATACCTACCAATGCCCTATCCAACTGTTCATCTCCATCTTCAACAATCTCGCAGCAGACACAGTGCCACGTTCTGAGGATACCACAGTGAGACACAGTTCTTACCCTTGGAACTTACGGACTAGTAAGGAGACAAACCAATAAGCTGACAGCTACAGTGGACAGCAAAGCTGGCACAAAACTATGTCTTAGAGAGTGCTAGGACCTGGGCCTGGGTCTCGTTATTACTGTGCCTGGTGCACTGCTCAGAGCTCTCCAACTCCGGATCTGAGAAAACATGAAAACCAGAGCCACACTAGCAGTAGCAGAGGACTGCCTCTTGCTCAGCTGTTTGGGTGGGAGCAGTGGATGGAGTGCTACCTCATGGCAGCCGGCTCCAGGGGACGCCCTGCTGGGAGGGCAGAAGGAATGCGTCTCTTTGCGGTCATGTCCCTGGCCACAGGCAGCACACGCAGCCATGCGCAGCAGCACCAGGGGTGATGAGCGGCTAGAGGGGTGCTGGGAGGGTGGGGAGCTGCAGTACGGGGCTTCTGAAGGTGCTTCAGGCCCTGCGTGGAGACTGGGAGCTTACAATGCCTCAGCCTCCCCGTGGGCGTCCAGTGGACTGATCGCATGGCTGTGCTGTGACAGCACAGCACTGGCTTCCCCCAGGCAGGGCAGCCTGCAGCCAGTGCAGGAGGGTCGTGGGTCCCAACCTGACCAGGGAGGTCAGGGGAGCCCACACTGGGGCCCCTGGAAAAGGCTCCTCTGCTGTTGAATGAGTCGGAGTGAGGTGACGCGTCTCCTGCTCCAGCCAGCACACCATGCCTGGTCTTCCCAAGGGGGAATGAGATGCTGCCTTAATGAGCCAGCCCGGCGGACTTGATAGAAAAGTGGCAGCTGGGTCCCAGCCAGGGGCGAGCACACCGGAAATTCCCATGGGGTGGACAGAAACACTGCACAGGAGGGTCGAAGGCTCCCACACTGAACTTGCCACGGCGGAGTAAGGACAGAGCTGCCGGAACCCTGTGGCTCCCATGTGCCGGAGCGGCTCCTGCTGGTGTCTGGTCTGGGTCCCTGGTCCCAACACCCAGACTCTCCAGAGTGACAAGGCTCTTCCATGTGGCGTGAGATGACAGGGACGTAGCTCCTGTGCGCCGTGGGGAGGGGCACCAGCCAGATCTTCAGGTGGGATACTCGGCCCCTCCTGGCCAGCCTCCAGGAACAGGGATGGGCTGGAGGCCAAGCCAGTCGCCAGGGGCCCGCGATTCAGTCAGCGGGTTTGGAAGTCGTGGATTGGGGAGCCCACTCCAGAGCCAGGGGGACAGAAGTGTGAGTCCCTCCCAAGCCCCACCTCACCTCCTGCAGCACCTTCACCCCCAAATCCCCAGACGTGAGCTGTTCACGAGGCAGTGACGCCAGCCCCTCAGTCTGTGGCCCAGCTGGTCAGAAGTGGCAAAAGCCCCAGACCCTGCTGCATCTGAAGTGGGTAGGGGGGACCGTGCCCTGGCTCTGGATGGGCAGAGGCGGAAGTGGGCTGGGGTGGGCTGTGGGCAGGAGCACCAGGAGGGTGTGGGGTCAGAGCAGGGCTCGCCGGAGACATGGCACATCCTCCGGCAGGACTGGGCCTGGCCCAGGGTGACAGCTGTTAGGAGCCAGCCTCATGGTGACCAAGGCCCTCTCAGGCTGCACTGGGCCCTGGCCCTGTCCCACAGGCCTCGGCACTGGTGACCCAGCTCACCATCTGCTTCCCAAGAGGCCGACCAGACAGGTGGTGGGCGCAACCCCGGGGACCGTCGTGTGCAGGTGACAAAGCCTCGTCCCTGGGGCAGACACCGCAGCTGGGGACACGCTCTATGGGACACTGACGATGCTGGGGGTGGGGGGGCGTCACCACACCGGCCTGGCCTGAGCTCGGCCTGTCTCTGGGGCTGTTCTACCCATCGGCTTGGGCGCCGCCCTCACTGCTGGGGTGACACAGAATGCACGACGCAGCGTGAACTGGGACTTCTCATGGCCTTTCCCAGCATAGACACCCCGAGCTGGCTTCCTTTCTGTCTGCGCTTCACCGTCCAGCCAAGAGAGTCTGCATCGGCTCCACCCATGCCCTGTCCCAGCTCAGGCCACACCCAGGCCGCAGGACTGGCAGCAAGGTCACCGTCTGGCTGACAGTGCGGCTTGACTCCCCTGCGGATGCTCAGGAAGGGCTCCCTGTGTGAGAAGCAGGGCCGGATGCAGAGCGACTCCTCTCAGCGTGAGCAGAGATCACGGACGGCACTGCACCCTTCGGGGGATCACCGCCGCAGTTTGTGCCCGGCCAGGGGGTGGCCAGCCAGTCTCAGGGCACAGGAGAGCGCCACACACACGCACACTTGTCACACGTCTGCTCTTACACCCGAACACGCATACATGTGTGTACACGTGTACACAGGCGCACATGTACCTACTCATGTGCGTGCATAGCTGGTCCTACAAGTCTGCTCTCAGGACACAGGAGAGCGCCACACACACACACACACACACACACACACACACACTTGTCACACGTCTGCTCTTACACCCGAACACACATACATGTGTGTACACACATGCACAGGCGCACATGTACCTACTCACATGCACACACAGCTGGTCCTACAAGTCTGCTCTCAGGACACAGGAGAGCGCCACACACACACAAACATGCACACACACTTATCACAAGTCTGCTCTTACACACACCGGGTCACACATACGTGTGTGCACACGTGCACAGGTGCATATATACATATTCACATGCACACACACAGCCGGTCCTGCAAGTCTGCTCTCGGCACAGGAGAGTGTCATGCACATACACACACATGCACACTTGTCACACGCTGCTCTTACGCACACCTGAACACACATGCATGTATACATGTGCACATGTACCTAATCACACGCACACATGTACACACAGGCATTTCTGTACGGGACGCAGCTGTGAACAGGTGAACAGACTGTACTCACGAGGTGCCGAGCTGCAAACACGCCATCCACAACTGCACAGCAGAAGGCCGCCACCACGCCGAAGCTGATGAACACGATGGCAGCCCCC
>NW_006160165.1:7126807-7131160 GCF_000334495.1 Tupaia belangeri chinensis | reverse complement strand
TGTCTGGGGCTGTTCTACCCATCGGCTTGGGCGCCGCCCTCACTGCTGGGGTGACACAGAATGCACGACGCAGCGTGAACTGGGACTTCTCATGGCCTTTCCCAGCATAGACACCCCGAGCTGGCTTCCTTTCTGTCTGCGCTTCACCGTCCAGCCAAGAGAGTCTGCATCGGCTCCCACCCTTGCCTCTGGCTGACAGTGCGGCTTGACTCCCCTGCGGATGCTCAGGAAGGGCTCCCTGTGTGAGAAGCAGGGCCGGATGCAGAGCGACTCCTCTCAGCGTGAGCAGAGATCACGGACGGCACTGCACCCTTCGGGGGATCACCGCCGCAGTTTGTGCCCGGCCAGGGGGTGGCCAGCCAGTCTCAGGGCACAGGAGAGCGCCACACACACGCACACTTGTCACACGTCTGCTCTTACACCCGAACACGCATACATGTGTGTACACGTGTACACAGGCGCACATGTACCTACTCATGTGCGTGCATAGCTGGTCCTACAAGTCTGCTCTCAGGACACAGGAGAGCGCCACACACACACACACACACACACACACACACACACTTGTCACACGTCTGCTCTTACACCCGAACACACATACATGTGTGTACACACATGCACAGGCGCACATGTACCTACTCACATGCACACACAGCTGGTCCTACAAGTCTGCTCTCAGGACACAGGAGAGCGCCACACACACACAAACATGCACACACACTTATCACAAGTCTGCTCTTACACACACCGGGTCACACATACGTGTGTGCACACGTGCACAGGTGCATATATACATATTCACATGCACACACACAGCCGGTCCTGCAAGTCTGCTCTCGGCACAGGAGAGTGTCATGCACATACACACACATGCACACTTGTCACACGCTGCTCTTACGCACACCTGAACACACATGCATGTATACATGTGCACATGTACCTAATCACACGCACACATGTACACACAGGCATTTCTGTACGGGACGCAGCTGTGAACAGGTGAACAGACTGTACTCACGAGGTGCCGAGCTGCAAACACGCCATCCACAACTGCACAGCAGAAGGCCGCCACCACGCCGAAGCTGATGAACACGATGGCAGCCACCAGCTGGAAGCAGAGACAGAGGCGGGTTCCAGGCCCCGCCAGGGAGTCCCAGTCTGCCATCAGGGCCCCATGGGTAGTGGGGCACCTGGGCTGGCCCCTCCAAACCACAGCGAGGTGGCTGCAGGTGCAGCCCTCACAGGGCTCGGGGGCGCAGTGCAGGGAGCATGCCCTCATGCCTGAGAAGACGCCCCGTGCAGTGGGAGTGGGCCTGCCCTTACGTGGCGTTGCCCTCCCACACGTGTGGCTATGCTGCTCGCACTGCCACCCAGCGCACCACTCCTCAGACACTTACATGTGTGGGAGCTGCTCAAAGTGCTAGGAGGTCAATGACGGAACCACAACATCCGCGATCAGCACTCAGCCCACCAGGGCACCTGGTCCGGCCTCACTGCAGACTCTGCAGCAGCTGGGCAGCTGCCGTGCACACACGTTCCAGGTTACAGGAGCGCCCCGAGAGCCCTCGCACACGCTCTGACCCAGCGCCCCTCGGAGGGCACGTTCCAGGTTACAGGAGCGCCGTGGGAGCCCTCACACACGCTCTGACCCAGCGCCCCTCGGAGGGCACATTCCAGGTTACAGGAGCGCCCCGAGAGCCCTCACACATGCTCTGACCCAGCGCCCCTCGGAGGGCACGTTCCAGGTTACAGGAGCGCCGTGAGAGCCCTCGCACACGCTCTGACCCAGCGCCCCTCGGAGGGCACATTCCAGGTTACAGGAGCGCCCCGAGAGCCCTCACACACACTCCGACCCAGCGCCCCTCGGAGGGCACGTTCCAGATTACAGGAGCGCCGCGGGAGCCCTCGCACACGCTCTGACCCAGCGCCCCTCGGAGGGCACGTTCCAGGTTACAGGAGCGCCCCGGGAGCCCTCGCACATGCTCTGACCCAGCGCCCCTCAGAGGGCACGTCTGGTGCTTCACTTCAAACTGTGGGTGCAGAGCGCCCTGGCCGGCCCCGCAATGCTCCTGCCCACTCACAGACGCCGCCTCCTTAGGTCCTCAGTGACACGGGTATGTTTTAAAGTTTTGACAGGCTCATGGACTAAAAATCTCATCATTTCAATGTATATCCCCTGGCTGTGAATGAGGGTGGGAGCCTTTCTTTCTCATATACCCGTCCTAGGGCTACAGCGCGGCTTCCCAGCACGAGCGTGGCGGGTGTCCCCCCCCCCGCCCCTCGCCCCCACCCTGTCTCCAGGGTCTGCAGTCGCCCTCCTGCAGTCACCGCGCCTCACCCTCCAGTTCCTCCCCCTGCCCAGGCTGCTTCCTGCCACCCCCTCAGAAATCCCGAGCCTGCCCGACTGCAACGGCCGTTGGTATGAACAGTCCGGCACTCAGAGGAGCAGGGTGCAGAACCGCGCCCTGAGCGTGACAACCGAGGGCTAGCACACAGGGGCCGGCTTGGCAGGGGCACAGTCCTTTCAATGATCAGTGCTGGGACAACTGGATACCCACATGCGAAAGAATGAGAGGAGCCCTACCTCACACCACACACAAACATTGACTGATGGTGGGTCAACAGCCTTGACCTAAATAGAAGAGTTAAGAAATAAAACTCTTCTAGAAAAACATAGGGATAAATCATTGTGCCCTTAGATTTGTGATTTTGTTATCAAAAGCACAAAAAGCAAAGAAAAGAGATAAACTGAACTTCGTCAAAACTGAAAATATTCCTGCCTCAGAGCACACCATCAAGAAAGTGGAAAGGCCACCACAAAATGGGAGAAAATGTTGCCCGTTTTGTATCCAAGAAGCAACTTCGTATCACAGTGCACAAAGGCTCTGACAACCCTCAACGAAAGGACAAGGAACACAAATGAAAAAGCAAAGGAGTGGGACCAGCAGTTGGCATAATGGCTATGTTGTTGGACTCCCACGTAGTCGACCATGGTTCGAGTCCCAGACCCGGTGACTTAAACTCACGTTGGGTGTGTGTGCGTGTGTGCCCAAGGTCCCAAGAGGAGAATGGAGGAGAAGGGATTGTGGCATGGCCATCCCCCCTGGGGAGTGTTTTCTCACTTTCTGTCTCTCTTTCTGGCGAGTGCACGTACCCTATAGCAAAAAATCTCTCCAAAAAAAAAAAAAAAAAAAAAGCAGAGGAGTGAGCACTTGCAAATGGCCAAGAAACACAAAAAGAAACAACACCTTTGGTTACTGAGGAATTCCAGTCAGGCCACAGTCAGGCCCACCTGGCACTACCGGGACAGCTGGAGAGAAGTAGACAACGAGGCAGGAGCAGGAGGCGTGGAGTGTGAGACAGCCCGCGAGGTGTGTTACCACGGACCCAGCATTCCGCCTCCACGTGTGCCCAAGAGGACGAGATCACATCCACGCAGAAACGGCACACGATCTGCCAGCCCATAGCTGAGACAGGAAACGGCCCCCGCTCGCCACTGGTGGGTAACTGCAATGTGCATCTACACCCAGTGGGGTACTGTTTTAAAGGGAGGAAGTTCCGGCGTGCACACGTCGGTGTGGATGAACCTTAAGGACACAGGCCGAGAGAATTAGCCCGATCCAAGGGACCACACGCCGCACGGTCCCGTCCCTAGGCAAGTCCTGAGCGGGGGCTGGCCGAGGCAGGAAGTGGGCTGGGGGGCCGTGTAGGCTGGGGTGGGAGCCGAGCTGTGGGGCTCTTCCATGTGAGGACGAGGGGGGAGTGCGCGTGGTCATGGCTCCACACAGCCATGGGCTCTGCGCTATGAGTGGGTGACGTGTGTGTGGGCACTGGGCCAGCGCAGGTCCACATGGCAGGAGGGCTGTGTGTGTCCACCTAGCCCACAGTCCCGCCCCGCCTCACACCCAAACCTGCCTCCCCGGGAGCCCACGAGAGCGCCGGGAACTCCTTGCCTGACACCACCGAGGGCACCGGGCGGTCCTGGACGCAGAGGAGGCCGGGCGGAGATGTGGGCTGAGCGCCCAAAGGCGGCCTCTGTCCCAGCACCTATTTCCCAGGCTCTGGGGTGGGTCGGCCAGTGCCACCTGGTCGGCTGTGTGGGCTCCAGAGCCTACCGCCCTGCGCAGTGCAGACACAGCCGCGTCACACTGCCCAGAGCCTCAGCCACCGCCCACCCTGCACGCATGCATGGCCGCACTGCACAGGGCAAATGCGGGGCCACTGGGTCCCGGGCTCCTCGCCGCCCCACCTCCCCACCCTCTCTGTGCTCTCCTCCCCCCCTGCTCCTCTCCCCTCTGCTCCCCTCCCCTCTCCCTGCTAGCCTCCCCTCCCCTTCTGTCCACTCCCTTCCCC
>NW_006160165.1:7124270-7126254 GCF_000334495.1 Tupaia belangeri chinensis | reverse complement strand
CCTCTCCTCTCCCCTCCCCTTTCCCTGCTAGCCTCCCCTCCCCTCTCCCTGCTAGTCTCCCCTCCCCTCCCCTCTCTTCCCCTCTCCCTGCTCCCCTCCCCTCCTTGCTCTGTCTGTCTGGAGAAGGCCAGTGTCCGACTTGGGAAGGGTGCCCCACAGTCTGCCCTCCCCCAGCTTAGCCCACCCGGGACTCCTCAGGACAAGCCCCTACGACCTGTTGCCACGGGCTCAGACGAGGCCACGAATGGTGCCATGGCCCTGAGACAGGTTGTGTGTGCACAGCCTGGGCTCAGAGCTGGTCTGAGGCTGCGGTGTGAGCTGGGAGCAGGGACCCTTCCCAGGACGGCAGCTGTGGCCGTGACGTCCTCGCTGAGGGTAGCACCCGCGCGGAGGGCCTCCTTACCACCTGCTGTCTGTTCTCCACCAGGACGATGCCAAGGATGCCCAGGAAGGCGCCGAAGCCCAGCTGAGAACAAAGGGACGGGGCAGCGGTCAGGTGCCTCCACTCAGGGAGCGCCACCCGCAGCGGGAAGGCCGGCACGTCCTCGGTACGCGTCCACGCGTTGGTGGGCACTCGTGCCGTGGCCCTGCTCGGACGCCCTAGCCCCTGAGCCCAGCTCTCCTCCGTCAGAGCAGGAGGAGCTCGCTCTGGGAATCGGCTCCGGGAATCGCCCCAGAGCGACTCAGGAAGCATCCTTGCGGGTCTCAGACAGAGGGCCTCCGGTGGCCTCTGACTGAGCGGGCAGGCCAGCCTGTCCTGTCAGCGCAGCAGGGCCAGGACACATGTGGGGGCAGCGGGAGGTGGGTCCCTGGGCCTCAGCACCAGGCCAGGGGTGGGGGCCTTGTCCCACAACAAAGACTCAGCGGTAGCCCCTGCAGAAAACGATGCTGGGCCCCCACCTTGAAGTGAAGACCCTCTCCTGAAGCCCCCCGCCCCGGGGAGGGACTTTGAAAGCGAGTGCCAGGACCCTGGGACACCCCATCCACCGGATGCCAGAGTTCGGGGTGTCTTGGTCCTGACTGCCCAAAAGCAGACCCTTCTGCATGATGCTCAGCCCCACCTCGTGGGCCTGCGGCGTGCAGGGCTCCCGGGAGTCAGGAACGACGTCCTGCACACATGGAGCTCCAAAGCCGCAGCCCAGGGTCGCTCGGCAGGAACCGAAGCTCCTCCCCAACTTCGGTGTCAGAGCACACCCCTAAGTACCCCTGAGTGCCACTCTGCGTGCCCACCGGCCTCCTGAGCGAGCTCTCCGTGCCGGCGTCTGACTCCGCGTCTCCGAGGAGCGGCCCAGCACATCTGCTTCAAGTCCGTCCGGTCATCGCCTCTGGCTGGCCGTCGCAGCTGCTGGGCTGGCCCACCCCGGCCAGGGCTCACCGTCACCGGGGGCCCCAACGGGCACCTCCAGCTGGCACCAGCGGCCACACGCCCTTACAGTGGGGTCTTGAGAAGCCGAGAACACCGCTCGGGGTTGATCGGACGTTTTCCAGGTAAGTTGGGTGACGTGTCTTGATCTTCGCTGTCGTTCTAAAGCCCAGGGCGCCCCTGCCCCAGGAAATGCGAGAGGAAAGCCCCTCTGAAGACGGGGCCTCAGGGGATCTGTCGCATACGGTCTTCCCAGCAAAATGCCCTGCACGCCACTTTCCTTCCCTTCACTCCTAAGTCACACGGAGACCGGTGACCACGGACAAGCAGTGGAAAGGATGGCACGGCGCCGCCTCGCGGTACCGGGAGTATTCCTGAAAACTGAGTGACAAGGACTTCGCACCCTCGTCGGGCTCCTCGCACCATTGCTGACCTGGATGAGCCTGTGGTGACAGTGACAGGGCCCAGAAAGCCCAGGTACATCTTCAGTCTCGGGTCACCCGCATACAACGGCAGCATGAGGTTCTGGTGCTCTGGCGGCATCATGGTGACCAGTGACCACAACGTCCCCCCCACAGTGACCGGTGACCACAACGTCCCCCTGCACATACCGGCGCACAC
>NW_006160165.1:7122303-7123819 GCF_000334495.1 Tupaia belangeri chinensis | reverse complement strand
CCCCCCCACAGTGGCCGGTGACCACAACGTCCCCCTGCATTGACCGGTGACCACGGCGTCCCCCCCACGATGACCGGTGACCACGGTGTCCCCCCCACGGTGACCGGTGACCACGGCGTCCCCCACGATGACCGGTGACCACGGTGTCCCCCCCACGGTGACCGGTGACCATGGCGCTCCCAGCGGTGACCGGTGACCACAATGTTCCCCCCCGTGGTGACCGGTGACCACGGTGTCCCTCCAGCAGTGACCGGTGACCACAACGTCCCCCCCATGGTGACCAGTGACCATAGTGTCCCTCCAGCAGTGACCAATGACCAAGGCGTCCCCTGAGAGTGACCGGTGATCACGGCGTCCCCCCGCGGTGACTGAGCAGCACGCTGCCAGCCTGTGCGGGGTGTCACAGCTAAACGTGCCCTCTCAAGAGTCTCGCGCGTGGGTGAGCGTGCTGGCCGGGTCTGACCTGAGGACGGGGACGGACCGGGACCACATTTCCTCCTGCCCAGACCATCACGAGGTTCGTACACGCTCCAGCCCAGGCTGCTTGGCAGGAAGCGCCCAGCCACTCCGTCTTCCAGGAGCGCTTTGGTCAATCCCGTCCCCTGCAGCTGAGATCCAGGTGTCGGGGGCAGGGGAGCACCCAGACCCCAGACCCCAGCCCCAGCAGCTAAGTCCGGGGCACCAGGGCTGGCTGCCCCAGCTCCCACAGTCCGCTGAGGCCCTGCACCCGAGGGCCTAGGAGCGCACGCTGGTACTTGCTCTTCTCGGACCTACCCGGACACCCTTCCCCGGCCCGCGGCCACAGGGTCTGGGGCTAGACGCAGAATCTTCCCATCATTGCTCCGCGACTTCTAACGCTGTGGGACTTCCTGCCCTAGCCCGGCCGTGGGCCCATGTGCACCGCCACCCTCCAGAGAGGCACCCGGCTGCCCCACCCTGCCCGCCCGGCACTCGGGCACTCAGAACTCACGATGATGCCTGGGTAGTAGCCGCCCACGCTCACGTTCTCCGCCCTGGTGGTGGCAGCGAGGCCGACGGTCACGATGAGGGTGGACAGTGCCAGCAGAGACCCCACAAACCACAGGGCCGTCTTCTTCCTCCTGCCAAACCCTTCTGTGAGGAGGGCGGGGGCGTCAGCAGGACACACGGGCCCAGAGGCCACGTGCGCGTGAGCACCAGCTGTGGGACTCATGCGCTGCCCCTCCTGCCTCAGTGTCCCCGTCTCTGGAAACCCTCCCGGACTACCCTGTGTACAACCTTCCTTTCCTGTCTGCCTGACTCTCAAAGCAGGAGCCTGGGATCACCACTCACCCCTCCAGGATCCAGCCAGCCTCCTGATGGCGGGGAGCCATCTGCACCGGGGCTTGGGCCCGCAGCCCCTCCCTGGCTCTCTCCCCTGGTTTTCCTGTGAGGAGCCCTCCTCCGACTGCACCCGGAGTGGGCTGCCCCGCAGTTCAGGACAGGCAACGGCCAGGAGAACCCGGGAACCCCAGTCAGAGCTCGGGGGCCTGGGGCT
>NW_006160165.1:7118383-7121041 GCF_000334495.1 Tupaia belangeri chinensis | reverse complement strand
GTGAGGAAGGTTCTCGGGGCTGTACAGCAGAGGCACGGCCCGAGCCCAGTGTCCTGGAGAGGGTCAGGGTTGGTCATGGCAAACAGCACCCTGTCCCGAGCCTGGTCACTGCAGAGCCCAGACACACCACTGTCCAGCTAAGCTGAGCAGCTTGGGAACGAGTCCCGGGGCTGCCCTGAGGGCTCCCTCTCCTCTGTGGGAACAAGTCCCGGGGCTGCCCCGAGGGCTCCCTCTGTCTCGTGGGAACCAGGGCTGGGCAGCGCCAAGCTCAGACTCTGCCCTCCTCCGTGGCTGTGACGACTGGGCAGTCCCACATGGGGGCGGGCTCTCCTCTCCCAGGACCTTGCCCACAGGACCACAAATGCCCACCATGGCCTGAGGAGCAGGCATCTCCCAGCCTCCCCCTCGGCACGCCAGGCTCAGGGCCGAGCAGGCACCTGCCTGGGGGCAGAAGGAAAACCCTAAAGGTGTGCTGGCCACGGCTTGTGCGACAGCGCCCAGGAAAGGTGCGTGCTCTGGGAAAGGTCCCCACCTGGCTCTGTGACGGCCACAGGAAAGAGCTCCGTGCGGGTGGGACCTGCAGGAAATACCTTACAGGAGCTTGTCCCTTCTGCTTGCCCCCTTCATCCTTCCTGCTGCCTGGAACATGAGGATAATGGTGGACCCACAGCAGCCATTCTGGGGCATGAGGGAACCATGAGCATGGAAACCACACGTTAAGAAGGCCAGAGCCAGGGGCCAGCAGGTGGCGTGGTGGTTAAAGGCACTGGACTCCCACATGGCTGACTACGGTTTGAGTCCTGGACTTGGTGGCTTGCTTTCTCACTTTCTCTCTTACTCTCTCTGCCCCTCGCTGGTCAAATTAGAATAAGTAAATGAATAAATTAATAAAGTTAAATAGAAGCATTCTTTAAAAAAGAAAGAATGCCGGAGTTGAGAGGTAGGACAGGCTGCACCGCCTCCCCCCAGGCCTTCATTCAGAAACAGCATCGACTCTGGGCCCTAGTCACCAGCTTGTGTGGCAGCAGCCCCAACTCGACGTGGCAGAGCTCAGGACAGTGACGAGAGGGACCCCCCTGCCACTGGGGCCTGCACACCGCGCCTCGACCTCGGGCTCCTCTCTGATCTGACATCTTCCCCTGGCATCTCGGGGAAGATAGGGCATCTCCCAGGAAACTTCGTGAAGCTCTGCTCCTAGACGGCCTTCCCTGCCTGCTCGTTACAGCCAGCTCGGGAGAAGCCGTGGCCACGGGGAGCCGGGGGACATGGCAGTGACCCGGCCAGGCCACACTCTGTTCTGAGCCTTGGCAGCTGAATCATCAGACCTTTGTGGCCCCAAACAAAATCAGGGGTGAAAAAGAGGTAAGGACGTCCCTCCTGCTCCCAAGTTTAAAACGTCGACCTTGTGCGTGTGCACGTGTGTCACATGAGTGTGCGTGTGCCATGTGTTGGCCACCGCATGGCCATGCAGGTGCCCTTCATGCCCCGGAGCCCTGCCTCTGAAGACAGACATGTCTGCGATCGCATCAGAAAAACCATCAGCGAGTCAAGGTCGTGACACCAGGAGGGACAGAGAAGGGCCAGGACACCTTCCGCAGACCCGTGAGTCGGCTGCAGATCGGGGCTGCAGGCTGAGAGGGCCAAGCTGGTCTGTGACCCAGTGCGAGCCTCCGGAGGACGCCGTAGTCCAGGGGGGCCCAGCACAGCCCCCTCCTGCAGCCCCAGTGCGGACAGTCTGCCTGGAGGCGCTCGGCCTAGACCCTGATTTCCAGCGGTCCTGCAGACGGTGCCCACCAGCCCTCACCGGCCCGCGGCCCCTCAGCCTCAAGCCAGCCATTGTCTGAGGCCCCTGGGCAGGGCTGGAAGTACCCAGTGGCGTCACCAAGGCTCTGCAAGCCCGGCCACGTCCCTGCAGGCCCGGCCTCGTCTCTGCGAGCCTGGTCATGTCCCTGTGGGGTGCTGACCTTCAGTTGGCTGTCATACCCAGGGTCCCCCAGCTACACACCCACCTCTGCTCCCCAAGGGACAGGCCAACTCCTGGTGCCCCTTGACCTTTGCACCTACAGTTTCCCTTTGGACACCCTGGCCTGCCCTGCTCCCCCTGTGACCTTCCTTCCAGGACATCCATGGTTCTCCGCACGCTCCCTGGGTCTTCACGGTCACTGGTTCAGTCCCCAGTCACACACTCACTCTGCAGCCCTGGTACCGACACCAGTCTCCGCCCCACAGGGCTCCCGCAAGCTGGCAGGTCAGGGCTGAGACGAGGAGGGACAGCAGGGGCACCAGCAGGTGACAGTCCTGCAGAGAGCAAGTTCTACCCAGGGCTGGGGAAGCGGCCAGGCAGGGGACACTGCGCGGAGCCGGCCCGGGGGCGGCAGAGGGCTGCGGCACTGTCAGTGCCCTGGGGCAGGTCAGAACGAGCAGGGCCAGGAGAGGCGGTCACCCAGGGAAGGGCCACGGTACCACCAGTGAGGAGGCTGTGCACGTAGGGCGGTGGCCTTGTGCCGTCTCCGGTCCCCATCCTGCCCGTCCTCAGCGCTTGGCCGTGTGACGGCGGCTCAAACCTGCTCTGGGCAGCGCGGGCCTCCATGAGGGGCCAGCCTGCGCCTCCGCCGCACAGCAGGCAAACGGCACGGCCTCCAGCCCTGCCCTGCCACA
>NW_006160165.1:7109682-7117761 GCF_000334495.1 Tupaia belangeri chinensis | reverse complement strand
CCAAGTGGCCACCACCCTCTGCACGGCGGCGGGAGCAGAGCCTCTGGGCCGGTCACTGCCCTCCCCAGGACAGCCACCGGAAGGCAACTGCCCTGTGGACAGGGGGGCAGGCAGCAGATGGAGCCCGAGGGCCAAGGCCTGCCCCAGTGTGACAGCCCCAGGGCGGGGCTCAGCCTCTCCGCCCCTCCTCGCTCCCCTGGCTCAGGTTCCTGCCCGAGCGTTGAAAGGGCGTCACTGTGGCATGAGTGCTTCAGGAGGCCGCCTGCTCTTCCCCGGCCCACACGCCGGGGTTGGACACGCACACGGCACACACGCGGGCCGAGGCTGCCTGGCGCTGGCTCCGGCCAGGGCTCCCTGAGGGCTTGTGTGGCCTCTGTGGGCATCCATCGGGCAGGACCCCAACTCTGGTGCTCAGGGCCAGAGACCGTGGGCTGTGGGCGTTCACCAGCCTGTCAGCTCAGGCAGGGCCGGCAGGTGGGTCATCACTGAGCCGAGGGAGCCAGCCCCCTTGAAACCAAAGTTGTCCCTGCTCCTGCCACGGTCCCCAGAGAGCCACACGGGGCACTCAAGCTGCCCGCCAGCTGTCCTGTCCCTGTCCCAAGGTTTGCGTACGGTCTGGGAGGCTCCCGAGAGGCTGAGACTGCACGGGGAAGGCTCTGGGTGACTCGTCCTTGTGACACCGAGTGCCCGTGCGGCAGTCAGACCAGAGGAGTCCCGACAGAGTTCACTGAAGTCCTTTTTATAAAGGCGTGAGTTCAGACACAGAGACGAGGCGTGACCCTGAGGGGAGGCAGGCTGGCTTCTGTCACCCTGAGACACCGTTCTCAGGTCCAGTGGGAGAGAAGGGGCCGTGACCCGTGACGGCGCTAACCGCCCACCTGCATGGCCCTGCAGGGTCAGGTGCCGAACCGGCCACGCAGGCACACCCTGTGATCCGTTGGGCCTGTGGGAAGAAGCTACCAAACTCTTCCCAGAAAACCCTGGAGGTCGCACATGGCAGACAAGGTGGGGAGGGGCATGCGTGGGCTGCCCACCCAAAGCGCTGTCGCCCACCTGTGATGCACGTCACAGGGACGGGGTGGGTGCCGGAGAGGGCAGAGCCAGCCATGGAGATGCCAGAGAGATGCCCTTGGGGAGGCTGCACAGCCCGGGAAGGAAGAGGTGCGAGGGACCGTTCTCCAGAGGTCTCCCTACCTGCCCTCCTGGGCCGACTGGGACCACGTTCCGCCAGCAGAAGCCCTGGGGACGCCCACGCTGCCCCCTCACCTGTAGCGTCCAGCAGAGCCAGGGGCCCGGGCACCGGCAGGGCAGGTGGCTGCATCACGGTGCCCCCCGCTCCCCGGCAGCGGCTCTACTGTGACAGTCTGGGTACAGCAGGAGGGCACCACCAGGAGTGCCACCTCCCCCTCGTCCGCTCCATTCCACTTCTTGCCCTCCTAGCTGGCCCTCCCCTCCTTCCCTCCCTCTCCTCCTTCCCTCCCTCTCCTCCTTCCCTCCTCCCCTCCCTCCCTCCTCCCCTCCCTGCCTCCCAGAAACCGGACTCCTCGAAGGCAAACCCTCGATGGACACCCGCAGAGACTCTGCTGATCCCTGGTCCTTGCGACACCCCTTACAGCTAGCCGGGGCCCAGGATGTTGGCACCTGGGAGCAGCCGGGGAGGTCACCAGGACCTGGGTCCACACTCAGCCCCTGGCGGCCTCAGCAGGTCAGATTGCGGTGGCCCTCCCTGGAGCCCCAGGCCAGCCCTCATCTCGGCCCTCAGGGCTGCACAGGGCTGCCCCGTCCCGTCCGCGTGGGGAGGTGGCGTGCGCTGAGCCCTCACACAGCTGTGGCCCCTGTCCCAGTGCCCAGCCCACTCTGCTCAGCTGGCCCTGGAGCTGTTCTGAATGGAGCACACTGGGAGGGGGGAGGGAGGAGTTCCCAGCCTGTGTGGCAGCGAGGCAGCAAGGCCTTTATCTGGCTCAGGGATAGCTGGAGCTCAGAGCACGGCAGGCCCTAGACAGAAGACGCTGGAACGGCCAAAGCAGGCAGGACGCTCACCTGCCCATAAGCCTGCCTCTCCACCTCGCCCTCATGGCGGACATCAGAGGACGGGCAGCAGCCGGTGCAGGGGAGCAATGCAGCTGTGTCCGGGATGCCAGCGGCTGAGCTGGACAGGCCTGGCGCTCGGAGACAGACAGAGCTCAGCGACGCCCGGGCTGTCGGGCTCCCTCCCGGGAGAAACACGGAGAATAGATGGGAGGGCAGAGGGGCTGGCACCACCAGGTGTGCGGGTCTGGTGGGAGGTGGTAGGGCTCAGACCAGGGCAGGAGACTGTGGTGATGGGATGTGGTCAGACCACGTATGCCGTGCACACTCACCACGCCACGGCCATGCACACTCACCACGCCATGGCCATGCACACTCACCATGCCACGGCCATGCACACTCACCACGCCACGGCCATGCACACACACCATGCCGTGCACACTCACCACACCATGACCATGTGCGCTCACTCACCACGCCACGGCCATGCACACTCACCACACCACGGCCATGCACACTCACCACGCCACGGCCATGCACACTCACCACGCCACGGCCGTGCACACTCACCACGCCATGCACACACACCATGCCGTGCACACTCACCACGCCATGACCATGTGCGCTCACTCACCACGCCACGGCCTTGCACACACACCATGCCACGGCCGTGCACACTCACCACGCCATGGCCGTGTTGCGAGTGCATTGTGCTATGACCTGTGTGCAGGTGTGTAATGCCATGTTGTATGTAAAGTCACATACCCCACGATACTTGTGTGGCTACACCACGCCAAGAAACGGGTGCAGACTCATAAACACCAGGGAATCCAGCGGGCAGAGAGGGGCCTGAGTGTGTGGATGCTGTGGTGAGGCGGGCTGTTAAGTTGGGGAGAGGTCACGCCCAGGAGGCACCTGTTGACTGGCTCAGAGCCGACAGGTGTGGGGCTGCCCTGAGGCCTGCAACTCCCTAAATCCTTATCTTTAAAAGTTACCAAAAGTTACAAGTCTTTTTTTTCCTCTTTCTTTCTTTCTTTTTTTTTTTTTTTTGGAGAGGTTTTTGCTATAAGGCGCGTGCCAGACAGACAGACAGAGAGCGAGAAATCACCCCCCAGGGGCGATGGCCAGGCCTCAATCCCTTCTCCTCCATCCTCCTCTCAGGATCTTGGGTACGCACGCACACACGCCCGGCATGAGTTTAAGCCACCAGGTCTGAGACTCGAACCGTGGTGGACTACATGGGAATCCAGTGACATAGCCATTACACTAACTGCTGGTCCCCCCCAAAAAAGTTGTAAGTCTTAAAGCGCAGCATGGCAAAGTGTCAAGACATCATTGAGGCCAGACAGGGCTATGGGAGTGTCGGCTCACCCTACCCTGTCTGCGCAGTCGAGAAAGCTTGCTCCGTTTTCTAACTTTTTGTTCTGATATGGTTTCAAACCTAAAGACAGGTTGCAAGGATGGTGTGAGATCCTTGCAACCCTCTACGAGACCGTACAGTCCCTTCCATTTTCTTTTTTCTCTTCTTTAAAAAAAAATAACTATTTATTTAATTTTATTTATCATTTTTTAAATTTTTATTTTAATATATTTTATACATTTAATCAGTATACATCACTTAGCTCGTGAAGTGAATTTACCCAGCATGAATACATTGCACACCAGTTGAGTATCTTATACTTGCTATCATCCACAGATAGTAATCCATTTGTGTGGGGCCAGCAGGTGGCGTGGTGGTTAAGGGTGCTGGACTCCAATATGCCCTACTGTAGTTCAAGTCCCGGACCTGGTGGCTTGCTTTCTCACTTGTCCTCTCTCTCTCTTTCTGTTTCTCACTCTGTCCCTCTCTGCTCAGATGTAAAAAATAGATAAGTAAAGTTAAATAAAATAATTCTTTTTAAAAAATAATCCATTCGTGTGTCCTATAATGAAGTGAATGTCTTGCTTTTCTATTTTTTCTCCTTGATTTCTCTCTTCACACTCTCTCCCTTCTCCCACCCTCTTCTCACAGTATCTCCAGTAACCGTAATCATTTCTCAGGCTTCTACACCCTCCAATCTTTCAGTTTCTGCCATAGCGTTTGGACAGTATATCTATTAAGTGGAGACACACACAGTCTCTCGCTCCTAACCTGGCTTGCTTCATTCAGCAGTAAACTTTCCAGATTCGTCCACTTTCTATCAGATGCCAGGTCTTGTTATTTTTTAATGGCTGAATAGTACTGCATAGAGTATACGTGCCACACTTTTTCAGTTCACTCACCTGTTCATGGACAGTTGGGTTGGTTCCATGTCTTTGCAGTCATGAATAACGTAATCAACATGATGTGCACGTGCTTTCTGACGGAAGGTTCTATCCTTCGCGTAGGTACCCAGGAGCGGGAGTGCTGGGTCACATGGTTCCATTTGTAGATCTTTGAGGAACCTCCAGATTGTCCTCCATAGTGGCTGGACCAATCTATATTCCCACCAAAAACAGACATGTGGGCCAATGGAACAGAATAGAGACCCCAGAAATAAACCCCAAAACATACAACCAACAGATTTTTGACAAAGGATACCAGTCAATCCACCGGGAAACGAAAACCCCTTTAGTAAATGGTGCTGGAAAAACTGGGTATCCACCTGCAGAAAGATGAAACTGACCCCCATCTTTCACCATTAACAAAAATCAACTCAAAATGGATCAAAGATCTGAACCTAAGATCTTAAACTATAAAACTACTGGTGGAAAACACTGGAGAAACTCTGAGAGACATTGGGGTAGGCAAAGACTTCTTAAGCAAGACCCCCAAAGCACAGGCAATAGTCCTGAAAGAAGACAAGTGGAATTACATCAGATCAAGATATTTCTACACAGCAAAAGACACTGTAAGTATTGCAAGTTGACACCCCTTGGAATGGGAGAATGTTTTGTAAACTATGCCTCCGGCAAGGGACTGATGACCCGAACACACAGGGAACTCAGCGGCTTACCCCCCCAAAAAAAATCAACCTGTGGGGACCCCCTGTGCTCTCCCAGTGTGTAGGTGTGGTGTAGACACCCTTTCCCCTCCCGGTGTGTAGGTGTGGTGTGCAGACACCCATGCGCTCCCGGTATGTAGGTGCGACATGGGCTCCCCCTCCCACCTGTACTGAGGCACAGGCCTGTCTGTGACTTCTCTGTGACCTGGGCATCCTCACGCGTGCTGGCCGAATCCGGGATCCGCTATGACCCGGGCTACATGCTCCCTTCTCAGGCCTCGGAGTGCTCTTGGCTTTGGCAGTCCCCTGGGCAGAGAACACCCAGAGCCAAAATGCGGAAGTGCCTGCCTTGGGCCCCACTTGCTGTGCACGCACACATGTGAATGTGTGTCTATGGTGACCGTGCATGTTTGTATGTACACATGTGTACATGTGTCTCTCTGCAATGACTGTGCATGTGTGTATGCATGTGTGTTTGTGTGCTGACTGTGTGGTCTGTGTGTACGTGTGTGTGCATTTTCACATGTGTCTGTGTGCTGGCTATGTCTGTGTGCCTCCTGTGCGTGTCTGTATGTGCACATGTGTCTGTGTGCCTCCTGTGTGTGTGTGCACACGTGTCTGTGTGCCTCCCGTGCATGTCTGTGTGTGCACACGTGTCTGTGTACCTCCTGTGCATGTGTGTGCATGCACACATGTCTGTGTGCCTCCTGTGTATGTCTGTGCATGCACACATGTCTGTGTGCCTCCCGTGTGTGTCTGTGTGTGCACACGTGTCTGTGTGCCTCCTTTGCATGTCTGTGCATGCACACGTGTCTGTGCATGCACACGTGTCTGTGTGCCTCCTGTGCGTGTCTGTGCGTGCACACGTGTCTGTGTGCCTATGAGTGTGTGTGCACATGTCTGTGATGGCCGTGCAGGTCTCTGTGTGCACGTGTGTGTGCACGTAGGTTGGTTCCATTCAGGTGCTCTGTAAACTTGGCCACAATCTGAGTTCGAGTCCAGGAGGGTCTAATATGCACCGTCCACACTAGTGGCCTTAAGAAGACAGGATCTCTTCAACAGACACCCCACCCACTCCTGGGAGGCTACCCCCCAACTGACCCTGCTCACGTGCCCCATCCACGTGCCCCCAGGTCCCACCAACAGGCCCAGCAGGGCTGGACATGGCTCCCAGCTCAGTAGGCCAGACTCACCTACGTCATCTTCAGGCTGGACAAGGAGCAGCTCCGGCCCAGGGCAGACCCCAGAGCCGAACTTGAACTTGACTGCAGGCCAGACACACCGTGTAGAGCTGGCTGCCAAGGGCCCTCGCACTGGGGTCCACAGCAGTGTGACCTGCAAGCGTGTCTGAGTCACTCCTGTGCTTGCCACACAGCTGACCACCCTGTGCCGCCCTCAGGCCAGCAGCCTTCCAACCCAGAAGAGCAATAGTCTGGGATCAGAGTATTTTTCAAACATAATTTAATTTTGTTTTCCCCAAGGCAGTTATGAGGGGATGAGGAAGTCTCTCTCTGAGAAGGCGGAGTCCGGATGCAGCTTCGCTGGTCCTAAGGAGATGGTCCGTGAAGGCCTCCCTGAGGCCGAGCTCCTTCCCACTGAGACTGTGGGCTCCTGGGCTTGCCCTCACCTCCCCTGGCACACAGACCGTGGCTGGCTCCAGAAGTGACTGCGCCTCCCAGAGGCTTCTCGGCCCGGAATGTGGAACCACCGGGCCCAGCCTTCAGGGCCCGTTGGACTAGGAGCCAGACTGGTCAGACTGAGCCCTCGTGCCCACATGGCACACCCATGTATGCTACACGCATTCTCACATGGAGACAGCGAGGGGCAGAGGGTTAACTAACCGAGTCGGGGAGACAGCTGGTGGCCGACACGAGATGGGAGCAGGCTGGGGACCCACACAGCACCCCCAGGGGTAGGGTGGAGGTGCTCCTGGTAGACTTCTGACAAGCTCCGGTCCACTCAGTCCAGGTACCTTCAGACCTCACCGTGCAAGTTTCTGGGACGGCTGTGAGGACCCACAGTCCTGCCCCAGCATCACGGTGCAGTTAGAACTGAGAGCAGCAGGGCCCACGCTTCGACAAGGAGACGGCAGTAACGAACCTCGCTGTCGCGATTCCAAGGTGGTCACAGAGATGAAGGTCCTGTGCCCGGCCTGGGGCAGGTGGTCATGGGCATGAAAATCCCTGTGCCTAGGACACAGGCTGGTCTTCGGAGGTCAGAAGTTCAAGTGAGCAGTAGGGACAATGAGCTACTGTTCTGGGGTACCAGCCACTGCTCGGGACAGCAGACACTGCTCCAGTACAGCAGACCCTGCTCCAGTATAGCAGACCCTGCTCGGGACGTCAGACACTGCTTGGGACAGCAGACACTGCTCCAGTATAGCAGACCCTGCTCGGGACGGCAGACACTGCTCCAGTATAGCAGACACTGCTCCAGTATAGCAGACACTGCTCGGGACAGCAGATACTGCTCCAGTATAGCAGACACTGCTCCAGTATAGCAGACACTGCTCAGAACGGCAGACACTGCTCGGGACAGCAGAGGTTGAGGGGCTTCCAGCTGTTTCCATGTGGTCCCCGGGTCTGGAGCAGGCTGGCCCAGGGAGGCCTGAGCAGGGCAGAGTCTGTGTTTGGAGTCTCGAGCCTGCCTCCAGACTAGGCAGCACCCCCTCTGCTCTCGCTCCTCTTACTGGGCGTGGACCCTACCACTCACGAGGGCCCCAGACATCTGTCCTGGTGACGTGTCCATGGGCTCCACTGAGGCAGAGGATGGCTCGCGTATTCTTCCCACTCATCTGCAGCCTGCCTGTCGACCCAAGGGCCCTCCACATGCACATACACGCACACACAAATGCACACACACGTACACATACCCCACACACGCACTGCCTGCCCAGGGCCTGGTGCAGTGGTCTGGGTTCCTGCCCTCCATCCCCCCGGGTCCTCAGCAGTGGTGGGGCCAGACGGCAGGACCAGGCGCCCCTGCTCCGAGCCTGCCTGGCTGGCCCCTGGGGAGGCTGCTGGGCTGTGCACGCTGCAGGGCCTTCTCTCGCCACAGCCGCCAGTGCTCGCTAGTGTAGGGGCGACCT
>NW_006160165.1:7098047-7108237 GCF_000334495.1 Tupaia belangeri chinensis | reverse complement strand
GCCTTCTCTCCCCACAGCCGCCAGTGCTCGCTAGTGTAGGGTCGACCTCAAGATGAAGACTCGTGCTGGGGACACCTGCCGCCGCCTGCACAGGGCCCCACCTGAACGGGACGGCAGAGGCGCCGCGTGACCAGGGAGAGACGGGGCGGGAGATCCTAAACTTGAGCAGCCTGCAGCCAGCACGTAGCGGTGGTAAAGGTGCCGGGTCCCCGAGACCGACGGCGCCATGCGAGTCCTGGAGCCAGCAGCTTGAGAAACACACTGGCGTGTGTATGTGCAAGTGTGTGCGTGTGTGTTTGCAGGTGTGTGCACATGTGTGTGTATGTGTGTGTCCCCTAAATCCCCAGGGGAGAATGGAGACGGGACTGTGGCATGGCCATCCCCGGGAGGGTTCATACTTTCTGTCTGTGACTCTGTCTCTCCGAAAGCACACACCCTCGACAAAACTCGAGAACCAGTACCCTACATTACGGCCAGGTGGACCCTAATGTTGACCCTGTCAGCCCTCAGTTTCCCCCAGAGCGGGAGCTGCCGCTGGCCCAGTGCCGAGGGGCCTAGTCAGCAGCCGGGGCACAAAGAGCCCCTGAGGACGGGCGCCACTGTAGACTCAGGCCGATGCTCCCGCTGGGTGAGAGCAGGCAGGCGGGGCTAAGGCGGAGTACAGGGCAGGGCTCTTGCTTGTCCAGCCCTCCTCAGCTGCAGGCCCTCAGTAAGCCCACGTCCCAAACACTCGGCCTCGGCCCTTGGCCCATCGGACCCTCCTACCTGCCTACCCTGCCCATCGGGGGGCTCTGCACCCTCGGCCCGAGGCAAGACCAAGCGCCCTGGGCGGAAGCTTCCCAAGACCCGAGAAGGACTGCAGCCCAGCAGCCTGGGACGGGACCAGGCATAGGAGGTTGGCTCGGGCAGTGCAGCGCTGCCTGGGCGCTCCTGTCTGCCCGATCGGGCCTGTCCCGTGGGGGGAGCTGCCGCAGAAATGCGCGTGTGCCTGGCCTGCTCTCAGCACGGACGGACGGTGGAGCAGAGTGGCAGTAAACTTGACACCCGTGCTGTCACCCGAGAGCCCACCAGAGCGGGATGAATAATGCAAGGCACCATGGGGTGAGCCTGCCCCACCGTGGGGTGGCCAGACAGGTGCTCTCAGCGTCATGAATTTTTCAATGAAAACATGCGCGGACCGTCCCAGGAGCTGGCACGGTGAGATCTGAGCCCTTGAACAAGGAGGGCGGCCGAGGTTCTCAGGAGTGAGGCCCCCCTGCGAGGACGGAGGCCTCCCGGCTCCTATTTCTGCCGGAATGTCTGAGGCTGACCCGCAGGGTTGCAGTGTGGCCTGCTGAGGGGGCCTGGCTGTGGAGCCTGCCCAAGGTGTGGTGCAGTCACGGCCCGGGGCCAGGACCTGAGGACGCAGACCCCGAGCGTCACACCCAGCCCGTGGGGCCTCAGCTACACAGGTTTCCTTAACGCTGGACAGACCAACGCTAGGCGGGCCCGGAGGCAAACGTATTTTACCATACTCTTCAAAAAGGAATTGCAGGGCCCGCAGGTGGCATGGTGGTTAAGCACTGGACTTCCACACGGCTGACCCGCTTGAGTCCGGGTATGGCGGTTTGAAAATCACTCCAGTACATGTGTGTGTGTACATGTGTGTACAAAGTCCCAGGAGGAGTGCAGAAGGGAGTGCTACGCCCACCCCCTCGAGGCGGGCAGTTTCTCACTTTCCCTCTCCTCTCTGGCAAGCGCGTGTGCCCGACGGCCAAAATCTTGGGGTGGGGGAAAGAAAGGATGAAGGAAGGGAAGAGGAAGGATGGGAGGGAAGTAAACACCTGCGTGTCGGAGAGACGGACATGCAAACTCCTTCACGAGCAGGGCCAGCCTCCCAGGAGGCGGCTCAGCACCAGGCAGAAGGCCGGCCCAGGAGCAGCCCCGTGCCTCCCCTCCATCCAGTCTCCATGGAGACGGCACAGCCTGGCTGGCACCCTCCCACTGCCACCTGTCTGCCTCACGGTGTCTCTTCCTTTGAAAACTTTAGAAAGGTCCAGCCACGGTGCGTGCATCACAAAGTCCCCACAGGTTTCGACAATGCAGGAGTTCTGGGATCGACTCCCAGCCCAGCCTCAAGGCCGGGTGCCATGCTGTGCAACCAGGACGCTGAGGCAGGAAGTCCGGAGCTGGAGGCCGGCCTGGGCAACACGCCAGCCTCGTCTAAAAGAGCCCTATGTGATGGCGGTGCCTGGGTCCCAGCCGGGAGACCGAGGCAGGAGGACGGAGATAGGGCAAGGTCCCGTCTAACCAGACTGAACCGACCCTCACGACGTCCCATGGCACGGGCAAGCGGAAGGACAGCAGAGCAGCCTGGCCGAGGGGCTCTGGTGTGGGCTGGTTCGCCCCACAGGCATGGGAGTGGGGTGCACCCTGGCCCGGTGCTGAGTGAAATGGAAAGGGCTGGCAGCAGGGCAGTGCAGGCCAGGAACCCATCTGCCATTCCGTGGGGCAGCCTGGGTTGTGTGGCCCTCGCCAGCCAGGCCACGCAGTCACCTGGCACACTTTCACCGAGGCCCGGAGCGGGCCGAAAACCTGTCTGCCCCTGGGCACGGCACGGCGAGGGGGCCCAGCCACCTCTGAGCATGTGCCAGGGCCCTGGGCGGCTTCCTCGCACCTGGCCGCAGGGAGGGCGTGCTGATAAATCAGGGTGCCCCGCCCTGCCTTCCCGCTGTGCCCTGCAAATGGCCGCCTGCGGTGCCGTCGCCTCAGGTAACCCAGGACAGAAGTGCCTCTCAGTGACACAGCCCTGCCTTGCTTCCCTGCATCCGTGCCACGCCAGCCAGGCTCCACAGAAAGAAGAGAACAGGACCGGAGGTCTCCGCGGCAGGTGCCTCTTCCCACGCCACGATTCCAGCCTGAGGTCCCAGAACCCCAAGAAGGACGGGGAAGCAGGAAGGCCGCACGGCTACCTGTCGTCAGGACACACAGGCCCTGGGAGGTGCCCACGCAAAATGCAGGTGCCCCGCACAGCCCCCCAGGGGCCCCTCCTCTTCAGCCGCATCCTGCTGAGCTTCTTGCAAGCATCCATCTTGCCCGTGGCCTTCTCCCGGAGCAGACACCTCCCTAAGCCCCCTCCCCAGCACCCCGAAGTCTGGGAGCCAGTCTTCCCCAGGGGCTGGGCCTCCAGCCACTCCACTGCCGGAAGTGTAGAAGTGGAGGCTGCCCAGATATTCCTGGAGGGGCCCCTTGCTCAGGCACGCCTGCCCCAGGGGCTGGAGGAGCCCTTCCCAGCTCGCCACCCACCCCTCCTTTGCCCTCAGCACCGTGTCCTCGTCCAGGAAGGCTCAGAAGTGCTGGCCCTGGGTGTCCAGGTACTTCAGGACGGCCTGGGCCTTCTGCGGCCAGGGGTCCTCGCCAGCCGGGCCGTGGTCCTCAGTGTCCCTCCAGAGCGCGAGTGCCGGCCTGTGCACCCATGCGTGCTTGGGAGCCTCTGGAAGAGGCACTTGCCAGTGGGCTGCTCCAGACACAGGCTGCTGAGGTCCTCGCAGAGGCCGCCACAGACAGCCTCGCCCGGGACAGTGGGGCAGCCTGAACTTGGTCAGGTACCTCCTGTCCCAGGAGGACGAGGCACGGCTCCTGTCAACGCTGCTCACGCGGCCATGAAGACAGTTGGCTACCACGGTCTCCCAGGCCCTGACATCCATCCCGGTGCTGACCTCGGCCGTGGCCTGACCTTCTGCCCTTCTGAGGCCGCGCCTGCCCTCTGGGACAAGAGGGAGTGTCTGGCGGGCCAGGGAGCCTGGCTGAAGCAGCTCCTGGCAAATCCAGCCCCAGGGTCATGGAGGACACCTGGAATGAGGAGTCAGAGCTTGGACAGGACAGTCCTAAGGTTCTGGGATTGGATTGGACGGAAGGGCTGCGGGGAACACAGCCTGGTCTGTCTCATTCACCTCACGGGGGGCAGCCATGGGGAAGGGGTCCCGGGGGAAACCTTGACTCCTAGATGGGGTTTGCTTACCACGTTTCATTTGGATCTTAAAGGAAATGCTCATAGCACCTGAGCAGAAAAGCACATGAAAATAGGAATTTACAGAGAAAAAGCCACAGGGAACAGCTTTGTACCAGTCTACTGAGAGGCCAGCCCTGAACCCTCCTCCTCACCTGGTGTTTGCAGGCATGGCAGAGGCCATGCAGGTGCTGGGGGACCAGAGAGCCGGAGACCGCATGATACAGGTGTATGAGAAGATGAAGATATGGAGTGCACTGCCAGGCACATCCACAACAACTGTGCACAGCTGGGACACCCCTGGGAATACCTGAGACCCACCTGGGTACACCTGAGACAGGCACACCTAAGTCCCACCTGTGCACGCCTGAGACAGCTGCACCTGAGACCCACCTGGGCACTCCTGAGTCCCACCTGGGTACACCTGAGTTCTACCTGTGCATGCCTGAGACCTACCTGTGCACACCTGAGACAGACACACCTGAGTCCCACCTGTGCAGACCTGAGACCCACCTGTGCACACCTGACACCCACCTGGGCACACCTGAGACCCACCTGTGCACACCTGCGACCCATCTGGGCACACCTGAGACCCACCTGTGCACACCTGAGACAGACACACCTGAGTCCAAACTGTGCACACCTGAGTTCCACCTGGGCACATCTGAGACCCACCTGGGCACACCTGAGACCTACTTGTGCACACCTGAGACCCACCTGCGCACACCTGAGACCCACCTGCGCACACCTGAGACCCACCTGTGCACACCTGAGACCTACCTGGGCATACCTGAGACCCACCTGCACACGCCTGAGACCCACCTGGGCACGCCTGAGACAGACACACCTGAGTCCCACCTGTGCACACCTGAGACGCACCTGCGTACACCTGAGACCCACCTGTGCACACCTGAGACCCACCTGGGCATGCCTGAAACCCACCTGGGCACGCCTGAGACAGACACACTGAGGCCTGGACAGTGTAGACAGGTCCCCGCAGCCTCCCGTTGGGCTGTGCACGCAAACCAGTGAGCAAATATTTGAGGTGCATGCCGTTCCATCGCTGCTGTGGAGATCACGCCAGCCAGGGCTGCAGGTGACCTTGGGTGGTCACCTTGGCTGCCCGCTGCCCACAGTGAGGCTCACGTGGGAAGCAGAAAAGGAGCAGCTGCTGAGTCCCCACTGTCCCCGTCTGTCCCGTGTCCCAGGCCAGCACTACCTTGAAATGCTGCTAAAACTGGCTCCACTGGTCTGAGGAAGACAGTGTGTCCCAAGGAGGGCCAGTTCAGTGCTCGGGGACGACGCGGCAGGACACAGCGGCTCCTGCCACAGCTGGGCTCCCGAGACGCTCTGAGAACTCGCTGTTGGAGGGGCAGGGCATGCTCCTCCCACGTTCTCGGCCGGAAGCCCCCAGTTAGGCTGAGCTCACGTGGACCCAGGCTTGGCCCTGACACCTTCCCCCCATGGCAGCCTGGACAGCAATGGCAACACGGCGAGGGCTCGAGGCCTTCTCATCCCTCCGCAATCCCTCATGGCCCTTCCGCAGCCCCTCAGCCCGGCCACCTGCTCCATGCCCATTGCCACACTTTAGTCCCGGCAAGAATGGGACAGGCATGGGACTGCACAGTGCACGCCCTCTCGGGACCAGCTTGTCACTCAGCTAATGCTCTGGACACCCACCTGCTGTGGCTAGAGGGGGACAGTCATCCTCCACAGTGACTTCCCATGCCACAGTCCCTCCTTCTCGATCTGCCCCGGGTGCAGGACTCGAACTGCAGTCAGACAGTGGGATTACAACACCTTGACCACCATGCCACATGCTGGGATCTTTTCACACATACAACACCTTGGCCACAGGGCAGTTGTCTTCTTCCTTGCGGATCTGTAGGGTCTCTGTGTCCATCTCCTCTTTATTACATCACGAGGACCTGTGTCCCACCTGTCTCAGGTGTGCCCGGGTGGGTCTCAGGTGTCCCATCAGCAAGAGTGTGGTCCACGTCCCTGCCTTGTCCCTGAGGCCTCATCCTGGGCTACACATCCACATTGTCCCGGGCTGTCACGGCTGCTGCGGGGCTGTCATCAGAGCCCTCAGCCGTGCTGAGCCAGGGCCCTCGGGCCATTCACGAGCCAGGTTTTGGCATGTGTGGGCGTCTTCTTGATAACTGCTCGTTCTTCATGGGGGTGATCTGAGCATGAGATCTTTCTAGCCTGCTGCCGTGGTGTGGTACACGGACTGATTCAAATATCGACTCAGCCTTGCACTCCTCGTCACGGCACACGCAGTTAGCCATGCCTGGGCTCGGCACGGCGACCTCATGGCCGGTCTGCAGTTTGCTGCTTGGTGCTGCTCAGTGCTGCCCTTGCCTGGGCTCGGCGTGCCAACCTCGTGGCCAGTCTGCAGTTTGCCATCCGGTGCTGCCCGTGCCTGGGCTCGGCGTGCCGACCTCGTGGCCAGTGTACAGTTTGCCATCCGGTGCTGCCCGTGCCTGGGCTCGGCGTGCCAACCTCGTGGCCAGTCTGCAGTTTGCCATCCAGTGCTGCCCGTGCCTGTCTCGTGAAATGAGTCTGGAGATGTCCCTCACCCGCTGTGTTCTGGACGTGGTGAAGAATTCGTGCTAATATTTAATTAAATGTGTGGTAGAATTCTCCAGTGAGAGCAACGGGACCCGGGACGTTCCTGGTTCAGTGGTTTGAAATGACAAACTCGACTTTTATTTATTATACTTACGCTAATGACCCACCTGAGACTGCCTGGCTCACTGTGGGGAGTAACCCGCTCCCTGAGCGCTCGAGCTCATCACGTAGCACGGCCGCATGGGCCCTAGTGTCTCCTCTGATGCCTGAAGGCCCACGCCGCGCCCCAGGCTTCCCGGCTCCTCTCGGTGCTGGACGTGGACGCTCGCGCTCTTTCCTTGGGACTCCGTCTCCTCTAGCGCGCCCTCGGCCCTGCAGCCCGCCTTCATGTGCTCTCCAGTCCCGTGCTCGGCCATGCCTTGTTCTGTCCTCGTTAAACCCAGGGGTGTAAATCCCCAGCCTTCCTTCGTGACTCACGGGCGACTAGAGTGTCTCGTCTAGTTTTCCCTGTGTGGGAGTTTCCCTGCTATCTTTCGGTTATTCGTTTCTAGTTCGACTCCATCATACAATGCATGATTTATGCGGGTTTTTTAGTTTTTTGTCCTAGGGCACATGCACTCACCAGAGAGAGGGAGAGACCGAGCGTGGGAAAGTGGGAAGCCACCCCCGGGGGAATGGCCGCACTGTCACCCTTTCTCCTCTCACAATGTGGGGCGCTGGGTCTAGGACTGGAACTGCGGTCGGCCATGTGGGAACCCAGCACCGTCACCCCACAGCACCGGCTGGCCCCGTCTGACTGCCGCGTTTCTTCTTCTAGTTTGCCATAGGACGTGTGCACGCACCCAAGAAAGGCAGAGAGGGAGGGAAAGTGCAACGCCGCCCGGGGGTGACCACGCCGCAGTCCCAGCTGCCCGACTTCTCAGAACTCGGGGCGTGCACACACACTGTGTGTCTTTAAGCCACTGGGTCCAGGACTTGAACCACACAGCCGGCTGTGTGCAGTCCACCGCTTTAACCCCCCGTTGCCTGGTGGCCCCGATCGTGGCTCCTTTCAGTGTGTGAAGACCTGCTCTGTGGCCAGGTGTGGCCACTCTCGGTCCTGGTCCAGTAGGCATTTAAAAGAACTGTGCGTTACGCTGTTGCCAAGTGGAGTGCTCCACACACCAGTGACACGCGGCGGCTGGCGGCGGGCGAGCACTGCATCCAGCGGTGTCCTGCCACCTGCTGGGGCGCCGACGTGCCCGATTGTAACCATGGACCCCCTGCCCACCTTCCGTGTGCCAGTGAGTCACGTGTGCTCCGTATGTTGCTCCAGGCCACGTCAGGGGTGGCTTCGTCCTCTGGGGCACCAGGCCTCTTGTGTTCATGGCGCCCCGTCTGCCTCGGTAGCCTCCACTCTACAGCGTCTGTCATGGGGTGTTCATGTGCCACTCCAAGCCATTGGACCGGTGTGTGCCGCCATTCCCTGCTCCCCAGCCAGCCTGCTCAGATGGTGATGGTCGAGTGGGTCTCCTGGCCCACCCCTCACAGTACCTGCACCGTGTGAGGTCTGGTATGTCGGGCCTCGCCCGTCCTTCTGCAGAGCTGGTCCTTGTCTTTGTTTCTCCGTGTGCTGTCCCCGTTCTCCTGTATGTGACAATATGAGTCAGAACCGATTCTGGACCACCTGTAGTGTTTCCAGTGCGTCTGTTCCCACGGCTGCCCTGGCTGCTCCAGGGATCCCATTACACACAGCGGGCCACACTCATGGCCCTCCTGCCCATCAGCGCGTCCCTCCCTTATCTGCCCCCACGAGACCAGGACTCTCCATCGTGGGCTCTGCAGGTTGTGTCAGGCATCGAACAGACCGCGGGGAACCCAGGAAGGGAATACCACAGCACCCGCCCACGCCCACTGCACGGCTCCCTTCGCAGCAGACGCCCTTGGCGGTCCCTTCAAGGCCAGTCTGCTGGTGACACACACTCTGACGTCCCCTTCCTGAGAATGACCGCACCTGCCCCACAGGGCTCTTTTCTGACCGAGGGGGTCTGGGTCGACGGTTCTTTCCTCTCAGCGCCTTCAAATTTCGGTGTGATTTCCATCTGGCCTCTGGTGTCCTAGGAAACCTCCCTGCTCACGGGTTACCTCCACCTGCCTTTGCAATCTGTCTCCTCTCCGGTCTCACACCGCACCACTTAGCTACACCAATCATGTCAGCCATGCCTCCACGTGCTGCGGTCGCGATCCGGCCCGGCGAGCTGCGCTGGAACAAGTTACCAGGGCGCGTCTCGGCACGGTGTGCCTGGGGTTCACTGGTGTCCTGAACCTTCGCCAGTTTCCCGAGCACTTTCGGCTCTGCCCTCCCTGTAGCCCCCAAGGCACCGCCAGGACGGCGTGCCGTGGTGACGTGGCACGATGGCATGCCAGAGCGGCGCGTAGCCCTGACCCTGGCCCGTCACGTGTATTGTGCAAACCCTAACCGCCCTGAGGGGACAGGCAGGACAGAACTGGGGCTCGTTCTTTTCCTGGGCGCACAATCCTGAGGGGGAAAGCCCAGACACCCTAACATGCAAACCCGCTGTGTCTCCCAGAGACAGCGGGCGCCACTCTGGCTCCCGCCAATTTCGCCACAGGGCCAGGGGACACCCAGTCAGCTGGCACTTCCTGCAGGGCATCCCCAGGCTGGCCTCCGGCTGTGGAGAGGGGCTGGGAGTCTTCCGCCTCTGCAGAGAAGAGGGGCTTAGTCAGGGGTTCCCCCAGGGCAGGGAGCAGCCGTCCAACCTGCATGCTCCCAGCGGGGTACCCACGCCCGGCCCTGCTGCGCACCGTATCACCCCTCACACCCGGAGTGGGGCGGGGCGTCTTGGACCACCAGGACTCCAGGTCGGAGCCCGTGCCAGCCAAGTGCCAGCCCTGCCATGGCTCTCTGAGTAGCACCTTCCGATCTGAGGCCACGGGATCCTGCACAGACCCAAACGTCCTGAAGGGCCCCCCGTGATGGCTAAGAGGACAGTGTCATCTTGGTCGAACTGGGTGACCCAAGGGTGGGAAACAGAGCCCCGACACGCTGTCCCGGTCCCAGGGCTCCCCGCCCCACCCTGCCAGCTCCTGTGCCCTCCCCCAGGGGTGACAACCAGAGGGCCAGTGCATGCAGAGCGCCCGTCGCTCGGTCCTCGGTCCTGCCCGCTGCCCTCATGCTGAGAGCAGCCCAAGGTCACAGCCCTGGAGGGGCCTCCGCTCCAACCCACACCCACAGCCTCCCTCCCGAGGGAGGGGCTGGCGCTCCAGGAAGGGGCTTTCTGGGTGTTATCAGGCAGATAACACCCGGCCAAGGACACCCCGGACAGGGCTGGAGGTGCGGGCGAGGTGTGCTGTGGCACCTTCGGGCCGCGCTGGGTGCCCGTGACCTCCAGGAGGGGTATAAAGCCTAGAGCACCCGCCGCCCCCGCCGGGCCCTGCACAAGGGTGCAGAGGAAGCCGTGCACGGGGATGGCGGCGCTGCAGGAGAAGAAGTCGTGCGGCCAGCGGATGGAGGAGTTCCGGCACTATTGCTGGAACCCAGACACGGGCCAGCTGCTGGGCCGCACCCTGTCCCGCTGGGGTACGTGTGGCCTCCCAGGCCGGGAGGGGGACCACGGGAAGGGCCAGC
>NW_006160165.1:7097602-7097939 GCF_000334495.1 Tupaia belangeri chinensis | reverse complement strand
GCCTGCACGAGGCCGCACGTTCAGGGCGCTGCTTCTGCAACAAACTCTTTCTAAGCGAGTTCAGCTGGGTGGTGGCTCTTGGTGAGACCGTCAGGGACACGCCCTCACTAGGGAGCTCTCCAAGTCCATGGGGACCGGTCACAGCCCGCAGACAGCGCTGCTATCCTCCCCGGGCAGGAAGCTCTCGGAAACTCCCTGCTCAAGGAGCCCCAGCAGCAGCGAACCCCTCAGGTCCCTCCCTGTCTCTGGCTCCCGGCCTACACCGCCCTTCGAGAACGGGCTGACAGCCCCACCTAGGAAAGGCCCCCCGGGTGCCCACCACAGCCAGCTCCTCCGA
>NW_006160165.1:7080562-7095507 GCF_000334495.1 Tupaia belangeri chinensis | reverse complement strand
AAGGGTGCAGAGGAAGCCGTGCACGGGGATGGCGGCGCTGCAGGAGAAGAAGTCGTGCGGCCAGCGGATGGAGGAGTTCCGGCACTATTGCTGGAACCCAGACACGGGCCAGCTGCTGGGCCGCACCCTGTCCCGCTGGGGTACGTGTGGCCTCCCAGGCCGGGAGGGGGACCACGGCAAGGCCCAGCCCTGGCCTCGCTGCCACGGAGTGGGGGTGGCCCCGGCAGCCCCAAGCCCATTTCGCCCTGACGCCTGGCTCTGGGCCCCCGTGGGGGGACTCTAGAACTTGCCTGCACGAGGCGGCACGTTCAGGGCGCTGCTTCTGAAACAAACTCTTTCTAAGCGAGTTCAGCTGGGTGGTGGCTCTTGGTGAGACCGTCAGGGACACGCCCTCACTAGGGAGCTCTCCAAGTCCATGGGGACCGGTCACAGCCCGCAGACAGCGCGGCTATCCTCCCCGGGCAGGAAGCTCTCGGAAACTCCCTGCTCAAGGAGCCCCAGCAGCAGCGAACCCCTCAGGTCCCTCCCTGTCTCTGGCTCCCGGCCTACACCGCCCTTCGAGAACGGGCTGACAGCCCCACCTAGGAAAGGCCCCCCGGGTGCCCACCACAGCCAGCTCCTCAGACCTGCCTGGCACGTTGGGGACACAGGGTCCCACGCCTGCCTTGGCCAGGCCTGACCCCTCCCACCACCCAAGGGGAGAAGAGGGAGTGGCAGCCCAGACGAGGCGGGCCGGGGCCAGGTTCAGTCGCTCGGCCACTCTGTCTTCCACAGCCACCAAGCCCCCCAAACAGGCAGGCACCATGCTTCGCAGCACGGAGGCAGAGCAGGGACCCCAAGCCCCTTCCCAAGGATCTGCGTTCTCACAGGGCACAGGAGCCGGCTGGCACGTGGCCAGACGGCAAGCACAGCACACAGGTCTGTCCTAGGGCGTGCGGGGCCTGGAGGAGTGGGTCCCGGCCGGGCACTGAGGGCAGCAGCCTGGAGGCGGGTGGTGCGGGCCGGGCCCTGAGGTGTGTGCCGAGGGCGGAGTCTCAGCTGCCCCAGGACCTGTCTCGCTGAGGCTCCCAAGTACGGGCGCGCGGACAGTGCGTTATAAAAGCCAGTGGCCACGGCCCTGGAGCTCCTGCGCATCCCCACGATGCCCACCTCTCACCACCAGCAGCTCTGGGCCTCGTACCCAGGAGCGAGGGCTGGGATCTGCCGTGTCCAGGTGGGGAAGCTGAGGCACAGGGTCCCGTGTGGCACTGCCAGCTCCTGACGTGGTGGCACCCACTCATCATCCTCCCAGCCATTGCTGGACGGCGGTGCATGCTCACCAGTCAGCAGCAGGCGGGGTGCCCTGCCCGGGAGGCTGGCCTCCTCAGCCTTGGGCTCCACAGCGTGACGTGCCTTGCAAGGCTGGGTGACTCAGAGGCAGGACCCACACGGACTGTGGGCCCAGCAGGACCTCCCCACAGGACGGCCAAGGCCCCGCTTCTGGAAGCACCTGCTCTGAGCCGCACCGCAGGCCTGAGGGGCGAGTGGGACACAGTGGAGCTAGCTGCCACAGCTCAGGCCACACGGCCACAGGCGGGACAGCTCGGAGGCCCGCGGTGGGGCAGGAACCATCCAGCAGAACGCCCCTCCTCCAGCGTCCAGGGAGTGGGTCAGTCACCAGAACCAGCCAGCCAGGTGACGACACTGCAGAGGCCACAGGCAGATGCCCAGGTCAACCACAGGCCAGGATGTGTCAGTGGTGACCAGCAATGACCAGCCCTGGGGTAGAAACCAGCGGCCACTGGGAGAAATGCCGCCCATGGACATGGTGGTCCTGCTGTGGCCTGTCACCCCACGCCCGGTGCTGCCCGCTGTGGCCAAGGGCCATTGAGAGTGACTCGCTGAGAAGACACTGCCACAGCAGACAGGATGGGCTGACACAGACGCGTGGCCCTCTCCAGCCCCTGCCCCGGGACCACCGCCAGGAGCTGTTAACGCAGGAGGCGGAGTCCTGCTGCTGCCTCCCGGTGGGCACACGGCCCGGGGAGGTGACCGTGGGGAGTGATGCTCAGAGAAGCAGAGTCTCAGGAGATGGCAAGCCAAGGGGCTCACATGCCCTGAGCCGTCTGGGCCCTGTGACGCCCGCCCTGAGGATAGCCATCTTCAAGACCTCCATCCCTCTCTTCCTGTTCACGCAGCCCAGCTGGCCGGGGGCCTCGCAGCTGCGTGACCGTGTTCCCAGGGCACCCTCCTGCTGCTCCGCCACCAGGTCCCTGTGGCCACATCAGTGACAACGTGGAGACGGCACCTTGGGCTCTGTGCTCAGGCTCCAGCCCCAGCCGGCCAGGGAGGGCCCAGCGGAGGGCCCAGGGCGAGCTTCGGCTGTGGGTGGCCACCCTGACCCTAACCCTGACCCGCTTGGGCAGCTGCCAGCAGGCCGGACCACCACTAGGCAGCCAAGCATGTCCATCGGGCAGCTACGGCCTGGCTGAGGCCAGATGGTGGCCTGTCTGTGCAGGTGTTCCCAGGTGGATCCGGAGAGAGAAGCAGGCGGCCAAGGCTGTGGGGACGGGAGGGCAGGGATGGGACTGCTGGGGGCAGGGGTCCCCCCTTATTGAGAATGTGCTGGGACCGAGCAGAGGTGGTGGTCCAGGACTCTGCACCCCAGCGCGCTCCGCCCAGTGGGGGGACGCCGCCCGGGCGTGCTCCAGCCCTCAGGTGGTGCGTGGCCTGTCCCCACAGTGTGGATCAGCCTCTACTACGTGGGTTTCTACGTGGTGATGACAGGGCTCTTCGCCTTGAGCCTCTACACGCTGATGTCAACCATCGACCCATACACGCCCGACTTCCAGGACCAGCTCAAGTCTCCAGGTGAGCCGCGGGGCCGCTCAGTCCTGGAGCAGGAGGCTCTCACGGGCTGACTGCGGTCCCTCGGGCTGGGCACAAGCCCTCCTGGCAGAGGCCCACGAAGCCCCTGCTGGCCACATGGCACTTGATCCCTGGGTGGCGGGCCTCACTTTCCCCCAGAAGGAGACGCCCCACATTCTGAAGCCTGGCTGGGCTCTGTTGTAACTGATACAAGACAAGGCCTTGGCTGTGGGCCGGACATCCCACTGCTCACTCCTTCATGGTCCATGCAGCCCAAGGGAGCTTTCCGGAAGGCATTTCAAGTAACTGCTCCTGGGAGCCACCTGGAAGATGAGGACAGCAGGTGTAGGCGGAGGAGCCCTGGCCATCCACGTCTGGGGTGGACTCAGGGCAGAGGGGGCAGCGAGGAGAGGGAGGGCAGAGGGCAAGGCTCTCGCTCAGCTGCGTGCAGCTGCTACTTGGTGACTCAGTAACACCCACCGACGTCAACCCCTTCGCAGGGCTGGGCTGTTTGCAGGGACTGATGGCCTCTGGGGTCACAGGGGCAGGGTCGTGGAGCTGGTCCCACCCGCGGGCAGTGACACAACACAAACCTCGCCCTGCCTCGCACTCACGAAGCAGGACCTGTAGGGCTCCCCGGCACTGGCAGGGCCGTGGCTGTGCTGTGGCCTGCTCTCGCGTGCTGCGACGCTCCAGGGGAGTGCCCTGTTAGGTGCTTTCATGCTTGGCCGAGCCAGGGGAGGTGCGGGCGACTCAAACCTAGCTCATCTACAAACCCAGTCTCAGGCCAGCAGATGGCGTAGCAGTTACACTGCTGGACTCCTACCTGGCTGACTGTGGTTCGAGTCCCAGACCTAGTGGGTTAAAGGTCACACCAAGTGCCTGTGTGCATGCCCGAGATCCCGGGAGGAGGATGGAGGGCCCAGAGCATGGCCAGGTCCCACTCACTGTGTCCGTCTCTCCGGCCAGTGCACACATCCTAGGGCGAAAGACCTCTGAAAACACAAAACACGGCTTCAGACCCCAGATCAGCCGGCTCCCTGCCAGCCCAGGCCCATCTGGGGTCTCGCGCCACCCAGGTCTAGGAACCACATAGGCTGAGCTGAGCCCAGTGGGACTGGCCTCTGGCCCCTCCTCGCTGTGCTGCCGTGCATTCGCTAGGCCGGGAGAGGCTGGCCTGAGGCTCGTGGGTGCTGTACAGACGGGCCTCCCGCAGCTCACACAGGCTGCACAGCCATGAGCAAAGTGTGCTGCCTGCCCCTCCAGGGGTGACCCTGAGGCCAGATGTGTACGGGGAGAAAGGCCTGGAAATCTCTTACAACGTCTCGGACAACAGGACCTGGGCAGGCCTCGTGCACACCCTGCACACCTTCCTGGAAGGTGAGGGCATGAGGGGCGCACTCCTCACGCCTCCCGGGGTGCGGCAGGGCATGTGCAGGATGGGTGTGGGGAGGGTGCGGGGAGGGTGCAGGGTGCGTGCGGGGTGCGTGCAGGCTGCCCATCTGCAGGTTACAGCCCGGCCGCTCAGGAGAACAGCGTCAACTGCACCTCGGAGACGTACTACTTCCAGGAGCGTTTCGAGGCTCCGAACCACACCAAGTTCTCCTGCCAGTTCACAGCGCAGATGCTGCACAACTGCTCGGGCCTGCTGGATCCTGACTTCGGCTTCAGGGAAGGAAAGCCATGCTTCATCATTAAAATGAACAGGGTGAGGCAGGGAGCCTCCATAGGCAGGTGCCCTCCGGAACAGGCTTCCTGGGTGCAGGCTGGGGACCTGAGCCTGAGGGTCCGCCGACATTGCCACCTTAAATCCAGTCTGAAGCCACGTGGGTGCCAGGCCCTCCGTCAGGGTGCCCAGAGAACCAGGGCCAGGGAGAAGGGGTCAGGGCCACCAAGCAGGGCACAGCCCCAGGAGGGCGCAGCATAGGAGCTGTGGGAGCAGGGCCATCTCAGGGAAGGCAGCCAGGCTCCGGCCTGCACTCAGGGCTTTTCTCCTCGGAAAGCTCTGACACCTGGTCTGGGCCCTGCACACGCCGGCGGCCCTGTGGCCAGCCAGAGTTTTGTCAGCTGCCCACGGGGCTGTCCCCCAGCAACTCACGTGGGGCCCAGGAGGGCCCAGGGAAGGGCGGGACTTGCAGGGGCCCTGGAGGGCCAGACGGGGCTGAGCAAGAGGCCGGCAGGGCAGGATACCTGGGCAGGAGGCACACAGCCATGCAGCCCCAAAGGTGGCAGCCACACGTATGCCAACACAGTCTGCCACCTGCACTGGGAGTGGGGACTTTGAAGGAGGAATTAGTGTCCGGGAGAAGAGCCGCCACCCAGGCCTAGGGCCCTTCCTGGCCCTGGTGGGGTGCCTGGGCTGGCCTGCCAGGCCCCACGCCTTCTTGCGCCCCCTCTCCCTTCCAGATCGTGAAGTTCCTCCCCAGCAACGGCACAGCCCCCAGAGTGGACTGCGCCTTCCGGGTGAGTGTGGCCAGGACGGGGCGCGGGGTGAGCCTCGCACACGGAGCCACTCGGCCTATCCTCCTCAGGAACACTCTGGACTCCCAGCCAGATGGGCCAGGCCCTGAGCCACCGGCTCTGAGTTTTATTTATGGGATGAAACCCAGAATGAGGGCAACGCCTTCCGCCCCGCCCCAGAGGCAGCTGGGTGGCGAGGACCTCAGGCTCACGAGGTCCCAGGGGCTGGCCCATGGCCTGGTGGCCGGGAGCCTGGTCCTGTGCGGCAGACCATGCAGTGGGGGGGTCCCTGGAGGCTTGAAGAACACACTGGGTGTGTGCGCGTGCTGGCGTCTAGAGGGCAGGGCGTGGAGAAGGGACTGTGCACCCCCTCAGCGCCCGCTCCCTCCCTACTGTCTCTCTCTGGCAAGTGCGTGCACCCTCTGGCAATTAAAAAAATTCTTAAATGAAAAGAAAACATGCTTGGTAGTGACATGGGAACCCGCGTCCCGTCCACTGTCTGCCGTCCTCGTACCCGCGTCCCAGTCCGCTGTCTGCCGTCCTCGTACCCGCGTCCCAGTGCACTGTCTGCCGTCCTCGTACCCGCGGTCCGAGAAAGGGCTGCTGGAGTTGGTCTCTGTGGAGTCCAGGATTTCCAGACAGCTCTGTACGAGCTACGTTGTTAAAAACCAGATCTGGGGCCAGCAGGTGGCGTGGTGGGTTAGGGCTGAACTCTCACAAGGCCTCCCGCCGTCAGTGACTAGAAAATCACAGGGTGTGTGTGCCTCAAGGAGGACGAGGGACTGCGGGCGGGTGATTCCTCCTCAGTGAGCAGACACGCCTAAGTGGGCACGGCCCACGGTGTCCTCGCGACGCGGCGGCTCTGCCTCTCAAGCCGCGGCCTCCCTCCCTAGGACAAGCCCCACCAGGACGCCGCACCCCTGCAGGTGGAGTACTACCCACACGGCGGCACCTACAGCCTGCACTACTTCCCCTACTACGGCCGGAGGGCGCAGGTGGGTGCCCACGCCGCCCCGCCACACGTGGGCATGTGCGTGTCTCGAGGAGAGCAAGGGCGTGTCCCCGGGGCAGGACCTGGGGGCTCCCAAACCAGCCCCTGGAATGAGCTGGACCCACACCGTCTGGGGCAGCCGCGGACATCACACTACCCCTGCGCTCCACCGCCCCAGCCTTCCTGTCCCGCGCTCCCCTCTCTCCTCTCCATAGGCTCGGTTCCCTCACTTCATCAGGAGGCAGAGGGGCCTTCAGCCTCGGGCAGTCTGTCCCCCAGGCCAGGCCTCCCATGTCTAATGGGGGACGGACAAGGGCGGTCAGCCTCCCACGCACCACGCTGTGCTGCACGTCCCCCTCACGCGCTCTCCGCCCACCCCACCTCAGCCTCACTACAGCAACCCTCTGGTGGCCGCCAAGCTTCTCAACGTCCCCGACGTCGTCATCGTGTGCAAGGTCCTCGCAGACCACGTGACCTCCAACAACCCCCACGACCAGTATGAGGGGAAGGTGGAGTTCAAGCTCCGCATCCAACAGTGACAGGCGGTGGACAGCAGGGCCCCAGGGCCGTAGCGCCTCAGGCAGCCTGGGCAGGGCCGCACCCCTCTCCTGGCCTCCCCATGCGCGCTGTGAACCCCAGGGCCACGCGACGTCCCAGAGAAACATCCGTGTGATGTGCGCGCGCTCGGGCAGCTGCCCTTCCTGAAGCCATCGTCACAAGGCAGATCGGCAGCTGGGAAAGTTCAGGCCAGCCAGCAGGACCCCGGCCACTCGGCTCTGCCAACACACCACTTTGTCGCTGCCAACTGCCGGCACCGACGTGGCACTCCACCTGCGACTGGGTGATTCTGAACTGCTCTCAAGAGCACAAATGCTAAGCTGTAAAAATAAAATGCATTAGTATATTCTTATACTACATGAAACTGTCATGTATTTCCGATAGGAGAGAAAAATTAAGTAAAAATCAAATGCTTCCGGGTCCAACACAGAGACCAGCAGGTAGAGAGCTGGGCCCCACGTGGCTGACCGCACTTCCAGGCCCATCCAGCCTGAAAAATGCCGAGGCCCATGTGTGTGCGCCCCCCGGACAGGCAGGGCGTAGGAAGGGGAGAGGAAGTTACATGAGACCACACTGGTGGGATGCTCCCCCACTCCCTCTGGTGAGCACATGCCCCTCTGGAAATAAAAATGAAAACTTCCTTTAAGTATCTTCTTTTGAAATTTCAGTTATAAGTCAGGGAACTTCGAAACCACGTTGGCGGGAGGCTGTCAGCTGGGCACACTCAGCTTCAGGAAACAAGGGTGAGTGGACACGGAAGTTCAAGTCCACGCTGGGGCCAGCCCGTGGCCTGGTCTTAAGGCAGCTGGTCCCATGTGGCCACATGTGCAGTCCAAGCCCTGCACCTGGCTTGAGAAACATGCCAGGCCCACATGTGCGTGCCCAAACCCCGACAGGAGGGACAGACGAAGGGACTGAGACCCGGCCACTCCCCTGGGGGTGCTTTCTCATTTTCTTTCTCCCTCTGCGAGCACACACCGGCCGGCAAAGGTAAAAGGAAGCAATCCCCCAGCTGACCTCCCGTCCGCAGGCAGTCCCGTCTTCCATGCTCTGCAAGCGCCAACGCCCACCCCCGGGGAAAACCCGCTGCACCGAGGCCACTGGCTTCTCCCCAAATGCTAGGCCGGCCTTGTGCGCCCAGCCTCTCCCAGGCACCGGGGGCCCAGCACACGGGCACTGTGCAGACTGGCCCCTGGTAGCTGCTGGGGAAGGGCCGGAACCTGCAGCGTCATGGCAGAGGCCATGGTGCTGGACCTTCCCGGGGCTTCCTGGTGTCCCGCATGAGGTCTCAGGCCAGCGGCTGGTAGGGAGTCCGCGGACACCGTGTGGACACGCGACTGCGGGCAGGGGCTGCAGCAGGTGCTGGGAGGCTGGAGGGGACGTGCAGGGCTCCCAGGCCGTCCTCGCCTCAGCCCGTCACACACCTGCCAGCGAGTGGAGGCGGGGAGGGACAGCCAGTGGCCCGAGCTCCCAGTGTCCTAGTCTTCGAGGAGCGGCCAGTCTTCTGGAGGCTGCACCCGACTGTGCTCCCCCAAGTGCTCAAGGCCTCGGAGCCCCCACAGCGCGCGCCCGGTGCTCTGGCTGCCAATGGACGCCGTCCAGAAGGTGCAAAAGGCCGCTCTGTGCTTGTCCGTCTCCTCAGGGTTCTCATTAACCTCCACGCCCAGGCGCCTGTGACTCCTCACAGGGAGACGCCTGCTCTGGTCCCTGCCCATTTCAGCCGGGCTTCCGGCTTCCTTGCAGCCATTTTCAGCGTTCTCTTCCTTTCTGGGCACTTGCCCCAATCAGAAACGGGGCAAGCCCTCCCTGCGTCCCGGGCCCTGCTCAGTGTGAACCGTATCTATCGACGCGCAGTCTCCAAGCCCCCCCCCCCCCCACAGAGCCGCGCGTCAAAAAATTATTTTAATTAACATTATTTATTTATTTTAATTTGACCAGAGAGGGACAGAGCGAGAAAGAGAAAAAGAGGGAGAGAAAATAAGCCGCCAGGTCTGGGACTCGGACCGCGGTGGGCCACGTGAGAGTCCAGTGCCCTTAACCACCACACCACCTGCTGGCCTTGAGCTTTGCTCCTTCTAAGAGCCCTACAGTTTAATCATACATTTAGGTCTTTTTCTTTTTTTTTTTAAGATTTTTGCCACAGGGGACATGCACTCACTAGAGAAACAGAGCAGGTGAGAAATCACCCCTCAGGGAGATGGACCACGTACACGTCCACATGGTTCTCAGGCTGCCAGGGCTGGAACCTGAGCCACAGATAGGCACGTGGAACCCAGCAACCCAACCACCATGCCACCCACTGGCCCCACTGTTTGCTTTCCTGGTGTTGACAGCCAGCCTCAGACTTTCGCATGAGAGTGATCACTTTTCCCAACACTGTATCGTTTAATTTTATCTTAAGCTTCTCCCTTTGTTTCCATCTTTCTGGAGAGGAGGAAGGAAGGGAGACAGAAAACCCTTTCAGGAGCTTACGCCCTGCTCCCCCAGCCTTCCCAGCCAGCCAGGGCCACACGCACACACGCACGCACAAGAACACACGCTGTGTGCACACTCGGGGCCACAGGCACACACACACGCACAGGAACGCACGCTGTGTGCACACTCGGGGCCACAGGCACACACGCACGCACAGGCACGCACGCTGTGTGCACACTCGGGGGCACACGCACACACGCACGCACAGGCATGCACACTGTGTGCATACTCGGGGGCACACGCACACACGCACGCACAGGCACGCACGCTGTGTGCACACTCGGGGGCACACGCACACACGCACGCTGTGTGCACACTGGGGGGCACACGCACACATCACGCACAGGCTCGCACGCTGTGTGCACACTCGGGACCACACGCACACATGCACGCACAGGCACGCACGCTGTGTGCACACTCACCAGGCCCCGGCCCCAAGCCTGAACATGGCCTCCCACACTCAGCTGGCCGGCCCCACCAACTGGGAACACCATCCCCTCCCATCACATGGTCCTGGCACCCTGGGAAGCCCTGTGACCTCACAGAGGAGGGCTCTCCTTGGGCTGCGTGTCTGTGCAGACCACACTGTGGCCACCATGGCTCTGCCGTGAGCTCTGAGCTGGCACGCCTGAGTCCTCCCACTTCACTCCTCTCCGGGACTGCCTGGATATGCAGGTCGCTCAGGGTCCTGGCTGAGGTGCAGGCACTGCACTGACCCCCAGGTCACTGGGTTACCACCCTGACCACACTGTCTTCGACCCATAACCACAGAAGGTGCCCCCACTTTTCTGCCACCTTAATCTCTCTCAGCGATGTTTTATAGACTTCATGGTACAGTAAATCCCCACTTCCCCATCCGCGGTTTTGCTTTCTGCAGTTACCCACAGACGACTGCAGTCCAAAATCATTAGATGGAAGATTCCAGAAACAAACAGCTCATTACTTTAAGCTGTGTGCCATTCTGCGTAGGGTGATGTCTGTGGCCTCCCACTCCACTTCAGCCAGGGCGTCAGCCCTCCCTTGGTCCATCCCCAACTCCACCCAGCTGGTGGGCACCTAGCCGACTCGCTCATCAGGTGGCAAAAGCCGAGTCCACACCGGGTCGGCACTAACCAGTGTCGGCGCCCCTGGGGTCTTGGAATGTGCCCACCACGGAATGGGGAAACAGCTGTGCGAGCCTTCCACCTCCCCGGGTGACGGGATTCCTAAGTATGTTCTGATGCCACTCGAAGTGGGATTACTTCCATTTCCTTCCGGCGTTTCCCTTGCTAGTCAATAGAAATGCAGCTGCTTTTTATTAACTCGTCCTACAACCTCGTGTAACTGATGGGTTCGAACTGTTTTTAGTGGATTCCTTGTGGTTTTCTGTGGGGGCATTGACAGGCGGGTGTGTTCTCGCTTCCGGACGGCTTTTCACCCATTCTCGTACTGCTGCGCTGGCTAGAGACTCCCGTCCTGTGCCGGCGAGCAGCGCAGTGGCCTCGCCTCGTCCCTGACCTGGGGTGGCGCCTTCTCCAGCACGGCGTTCACCAGCTGGATCACACCGGAGTGCTTTCCTTCTTCTTAAACCTTGCCGTAAAAGGGTGCATGTTGTAAAATGCTCTTTACCCCGGTGAGAGGACCAGAGTTCCCCTCTCCCTCGTACGCGCTGCTATGCCGGCGGGTTCTGTGCGGGTCCACTCGCACCTTCCAGGATAGGCTCCACAGTGGAGGCACGTCCCCCTGCGTGCTGCAGGTGTCTGCTGGGGGTCTCCGCACCAATGCCCACGGGTGTTCTAACCTGTTTTTCTTTACTTACAAAATCTTTGGCTGGCTCCGGCCTCAGGGGAGTTAGGATGTATTCCCTCCTCTTCAATTGTCCAGGGAAGTCTGAGAATGACTGGTCCTTCCATGTTTCATAGAACTTGCCAGAGAAGCCACTGGGCCCATGGTTTTTCTTTAACAGATCTTTTAAAGACTAATTCACTCCCCTTAGTAATCAGAGAGCTAATTCAGATTCTTAATTTCTGGCTTAGTCTTGGTAAATTTTATCTACTAAGTATTTGTCCTAATTTTTCATCTAGATTTTCAAATTTGACACACAACTGTCTGTAGTAATCTCTTATCATCCTTTTTGTTTCTGAAGAATTGGCGAGAAAGCCCCCAACTTCACTTTCTTAGTTCCGTGAATCTTCTTAGTGCACTTAGCTGAAGTCTTGTCAAGATTGCTTTATTCATTTTCCCCATTGCTTTTCTATTCCTGATCTCATTTCTCTGCTCTAAACTTTCATTTTTTCCCCTCTGCTAGCTTTGTGGCTTTTCTCCCTAGTTTCTGAGCTTGTTAGGTGAAGTTGTTGATCTTGTTTTTTAACGTGTCAATAGCTATGAATTTCCCCCCCAGCACAGCTTTTGCTGCACCCTGTAAGTTTTGGTTGCTGTGTTTCATCCATTTGTCTCTAAGTATTTAATTTGCCTTGTAATTTTTTTTAATAATTTTTTTGAGAGTTTTTTTGCTATAGGGTGTGTGCGCTCGCCAGAAAGACAGAGAGAGACAGAAAGCAAGAAGTCATCCCCCAGGGGGGAATGGCCATATCACAATCCCTTCTCCTCCATTGTCTTCTCAGGATCTTGGGTATGCACGCACATGCACCCAGTGTGAGTTTAAGCCACTGGGTCCAGGACTTGAACCGGGATCAACTATGTGGGAGTCCAGTGACATAGCCATTATGCCAGCTGCTAGTCCCAAAATTGCTGTTTTATTTTTTTATTTTTTATAGTCAATCATTGTATATCATTATATTTTCCCATCCAGAATGCACTGTATATTGGCTCAAAGATATCGTCATACGTATTATCGACAAGACAATTTTCCATTTTTGTGTCCCTTAAATATTTTGCTTTTTTCCCCTTGATTCCCTCCCTTTCACCCTGTTCCTCACTTTCCTCCCACACTGTCTCTAGTATCCACAGTTCCTCTCTGTGCTTTTATATCTTCAATCTTTCAGTTCCTGCCATAGAGTGCAGATATTTGGTATATTTTGAACGGGGACATACGATGCCTCTTTTGTAGTCTGGCTTGCTTTGCTTAGCAGTAAATCTTCCATATTCGTCCACTTTCTATCAGATGAAGGGGTCTCATTATTTTATACACCTGAGTAGTATTCCATAGAGAATACGTGCCGCACTTTTTTTTCCAGCCTCATGTAATCAATCTCTCTTTTATTGAATTTGCAGTGTTAATGTGGTCTAACCTTTCCATTTAAATCCTGGAAGTTAACATTCAACATTAATAGTGATATTTCTGAACTGGTCAGAAAGTTGGCCTTTCTCTTGGTCATTTTTGTTCTTTTGTGTCTGTCTTTGGTTTTCCTGGTATAGCACTCCCTTCAGAACTCCTTGAAGAGCTGGTCTAGTGTTGTAAATTCATTTAGATTTTATCTGAGAATGTTTCAGGCTTCCCACATGAAGGAAAATCCTACCAGATATAGTAATCTTGGTTGAAATTGTTTTTCACTTATTTTCCTACTCTTTCCTTGCTTGCACTGTTTCTGACAAGAGGTCCGCTGTTAGCCTGACGGGGTGGCTTTTTAAGTAAGGGTTCTGCCTAAGAATTAGGGCAGGTGCTTACCAGAGCGAGACAGGAAGAGGGAAAGCGAGAAATCACCCCCGGGGGGAAATGCCCATGCCGCGATCTCCTCCCATTCCCTTCCTGGGATTTTGGGCACGTATACATGCGCACCCAGTATAAATCTCAAGCCACCAGGTCCAGGACTCAGATTGCAGACAGCCATGGGGTAGTCCAGCGCCTTAACCAGACGCCCGCTGGTCCCTCACATCACTTTTAAGAGTTATTTTCAGGGTCATGGGCTTTCCAATTTCATTCGTGGTGCTGATTTCCAACCTTTATCTCACTGTGGGCAGAAGCTATTCCATATGAGGGCACCTTTCAAAATCTACCAACTTAATTTGTACCACAAGTGTCCCCATGGGCACATAAGAACGTGCAGTCCCTGCTGCATGGACTAGGAGGTCTGACCGGCTGACCGTCTGCCCCTCCGGAACAGAGGGCGTCCTCTGCTGCGTCCAGCACGACCTCCATCCTTGGCCGCCCTCTGCCATCAGGGCGGACTCCAGGGGAGGTGCCTCTGACCCTCCAGACGGGGCTGGGGTTGCACGCTCAGGGGACAGTGCGGGGCACACCGCAGTCTCCCTTTCCACTGAGGAGCAAAGCGAGGCCGAAGACAGAACAGATTCTAGACAATCATCCTGAAGTAGAGAAATACAGAGCTTGATTAAATGCCCATGCGCGTTTTATTAATAAAAACTAACAGTGCCAAGTTTAACAAGTCAAACAATTAAAGTCTCTTTATATTCCATAAAATATTACAGAAAAGGTTTATCTGTGTTTCAATAAAAAGATCATTTTAGAGCGGGCGGCTAACAGCAGCTGCGCCGTTACTGTTTGGTGAGGAAGTTTTAAAAGCAACCACTGCCTGTCCTTCGAGTTCTCTTTCTTTTTATAAAAAAAGAACTATTAAAAATGATTGACAAATTTTGAGTTAAAAAACTGTTAAAACATTCTCTATATTTAATTTCAACTTTATAATAGATTACAGGAAGATGCTTATGAAACAAATAGACATTTGTTTCAGTACATATCTTTAAATGAGACAGGTCAGTATGTAAACAACTACAGGATAAAAAGTTTCCAAACACTGCCTGTAAGAAATCAGGCGAATTTTACCATAAGCAATAAACCATTCCAAGCGTCCCAGACAGCTCGAGCCGCGCCAGCGTGCCAGTGAGCTTCTAGCAAACACACAAGTACCCTGCAGCTTGCTGCCAGAGCACGCGCGTCAGCGTGGCGGAACCGCAGCAGTCAATATAATTTAGGGGCGACGGAGTCCTAATTCAATTTATGGGCTCGATGTTTAGGTCGAGTTCTGCTATTGCTTGGGTCTTTGGACGCCACGTGACTCGAGCAGGACTGCGGGCCCCTAATGTCCACGGCCAGTGCTTCACGTGGCAGACGCGGCGTCGGTGCGGCCGTCCACAGAGCGCAGTCTACGGTCGGGTTGCAGGTGTGGGCAAAGCGCAACTTCAGTAAGCTCAGCAAGAACTGTCCAGGGTCAGAAATGAACTCTGAATTTGGGGAAAACATGGAAAATCAGAGCGCAAACCCGACCGGCGCACTGCACGGTCCCGCGAAAACAGCCCTCGCGCTCAGAGGCGCAGGTCACAAGCCAGCAGCTCGCCAGTGCCTTCTCGGGAGCGGGCCCAAAGACACTAAGCCCACGGTCACTTCTCTTCCCCAGGTCCCTGTTCCTGAAGATGAACTGAGGCGGGAGGCTGCGGCCGGGAAGTCAGTCTTCCTCGTCGTTCTCATTGAAGTCGTCGTCGTCGTCGTCCTCCCCGACACAGGACACTGGGGTCTCCACCCGGGAGCTGCTGTACTGAGACCCGTTGGAGCTGGTGGCCAGCGTCCCATCTGCACCGTTGGTCAGGTCGCTGCAAGAGCAGGGAGCGGTGGTCAGCAGGCTGGGCCACGGCCTCGCCGGTGCAAAGGGAATACATGGGAAGCGCCGGCTCCGACAGCCGTGGCGGGGTAGGCCCCCACACGCAAAGACTCTTTTGA
>NW_006160165.1:7075715-7079906 GCF_000334495.1 Tupaia belangeri chinensis | reverse complement strand
GCGGGGAAGGCCACCACCAGCAAGCCTTCTGTGACGTCCTGTTCTCCTCGCTGTGTAAGGACAGGGTGCTGAGAGCACAGCAGGGCCCGCCCCTCCGCCTAAGACACCAGGAGCAAGTCCCCACATTCTCCGCGGGGAAACCAGGGCTCTGCTCAGGGCCTGCAGCTTAGGAAAGGGTGAGGGTGCGGCCGGAGCCTGTGACACGCCAGAGCCCGCCTGGCCCAAGCGCTACGTGCATGTCACGGCGGCCCACAGGCCATAAACCCACAGGCCTCACGTGGCCAGCTAAGCGCTGGAGAACCACGGCTTGGAAACACCCCGGGGCACGTGCACCCCAAATCCAGCAAGGATCAATGAAAAGGGCCTGCAGAGCGACCCCACCTCGGCAAGTGCATGCAGCCCCACAAACCTTCTAAATGTGCACTGGACAGAGCAGTTCACACCTGGGGGGACGGCCTAGCAAAGCCTGTCAGGACGGGGAGTCAGGTGGGTCGCTCACTGCCGCTGATAGGCGGTCCCACCAGGCCACCAGGCCCTGGGTCTCCTACAGGGCTGGCAATGCTCAGTGTTCCTTGTTACGAAGCCCAGAAGTCCCATCACAGAACAAACAAGTGAGATGAAAGATTTTTTAAAAGCACCAAAACTGGGGACTGGCAGATGGTATAATGGTTATGTTGCTAGGCTCCCACCTAGTCAACTGCAGTTCAAATCCCAAACCTGGCTTAGGCTTAAAACTCACGCCAGGCATGTGTGTGCGTGCCCAAGATTCCAAGAGGAGAACAGAGAAGGGACTGTAACGTAGCCATCCACCTGGGGGAGGGGGGGTGACTTCTCGCTTTCGGTCTGTCTCTGTCTCGTACACTTGCCCTTTAACAACAATTTCTCCAAAAAAGAAAAAGAAAACAAAAACACCAAACCTGGGGCCAGCAGGTGGCATGGAGGTTAAGGTGGCCGGGTCCTACACGGCTAACTACACGGTTTGAGTCCCTGGACCAGAAGCTTGAATATCACACTGGGCACACGTGTGCCCCAACTCCCAAGAGAACGGAGCAGGGACAGTGGCATGGCCTCCCTGGGGCCAACTGTGCACGCACTCACTCTGGTCAGCACACGTGCCGCAGCGAACACACCACAGCCCACCCCGGTGACAAAGCAGGCCACGTCTGAGCAGAACCACACCAGGTGGAGCCGGCCCTGCTGGCAGGCTGCACGTCCACACGCGGACCTCCTCACCTCTCTGTCCCCACACACCACCCTGTGTGACCGTGGCCAGGTCTGCTGGCACCTCCAGTGACCGGCACACAGGTCCTCGGCATAGGAGGCCGCAGTCTCCTGTAACCCGGATCCCAGAGAAGCCAGCCAGGTCCCAGGGGTCCACGTGCCCCGTCCTACCGACCGCGTGCACCCCAGCTCTGTGTTTCCTAGAAGCCGGGGTCTTGGAGATGCTCTTGCTTTGGGGAAATCCTGCCGTTTGTATGTCCACCCTCTGCCGCCCTCTGTACACATACAGGGTTTTCCCTCCGAGGTAAACTTGCTGAGGTCCATTTACTTTAAAATACATCGTTTGTACTCTGATCTTCCGCTTGATAAATACAGAGCGCCGGGGACCGCTGCCTTCGCGGCCTCTGGATCCCCAGCCTCCCCTCTGCTAGGTTCATGTAGACCACCAGCCTTTCCACACAGCCTCGCTCTGGCCTCCAGTTCGCGGCAGTGCAGCCCTCCTGTCCCAGCCCCCGTCCATACGTCCGGCCTGCATGGCCCTCTGTCCCACCTCTCCATCCCCACACAGGCCGATATCCACCCCACAGACGTCTAGGGGCCCCTAAGGGCCCTGGGGTGGCCTGGCCCCAGAGCACGTCGCAGAAGGGGTGGGAGCGCTGAGACGGATCAGCTCAGTCCCTCTGCTGGCCAGGGTCCCTAGTTTGTCTTCGATCTGGAGGACTTTACTGTGCCGTCTGCAGCACTGAGGTTAGCAGAGACGTTACTGCCCAACCTCAGTGCGGTCAGCAACAGCCAGCGCGGTCTCAGTGAGGCTGAGAGAACTCCTGGAGGGCCGCGCCCCCTCCTGGCGTCCCCGAGCTACAGCGGTGTTCCTTCTGGAAACGGACAAGCACAGCTGACGCCATGCGAAGTGGGAAACGCAGGAACGAGACCCCATGTACTCTGACCTGGGGGAGGTGCAGGCACTCACAGCGCTCACTGTGGGGGTCCGGGCGTATGGGGCCAGCAGGGTTACCTGGACCCTGGTGGTGCTCCTCTCTTACATGAGCTCTGACCATGGGGTACCTCGCTGCACCTTAGGTGCCCGACTGGTGGCACTCAGATGCCCTGCGCCCCACAGAGGGCAGGTTCACATGCTCGGGGGCCTGCCAGCCACGGCTCCAGGGGCCCGCGTCACCCGCCTTCCTGACCGTACCTGGCAGAAAGCCTGGTGCCGTTGGACGTGGGGCCTGCTGTGGAGACAAACACGCCGCCGATAGGTCCCTGAGCCATTTCTGAGGAGAGAAGGCGACAGGGGGTTAGGAAACACAGGCATGGACGAAGAGGTGCTGATTCCAACGCTCCAGGCTCTGGCACTCGGGACCCCGTGCCATGCCCAGAACAGGGCCTCGCTGCACCATCAGGCTGCCCCCCCGAGGAGGCTGAGCCCTGCACACACGCGGGGGTGTCTGCAGCTCATGGCACTCGAGGCTGCCTGGATACCGATGCCTGCGCACCGCAGGACACCAGCTCGGGTCGGTTCCTGGCTGCCCAGGACCGAGCAGCGGGGCAGGCTCGGCTTCCCTGCACGTGGCCAGGCCACTCGCTTGTTGCAGCCGTGCAGGCAGGAGAGGAGCCTTGGGCCCACAGGACGGCGACCCGCAGACCGACTGGGCTGAGAGCTCTCAGCAGGGATGGCCGGCTCAGCCCTTGCCACAGCAGGCACCAGGACGGAGAGGCGCCCATGGCAGTCACCACTGCGACAAGGCCAGAATGTGTTTTTGGAGGCTTCATCAGAGACTGTGGACCTAGGTGGGCCAGCGGGTTGACTGTGGTCCTCGGAGTGGCAGCTCCTCCTGGGTGGGCCTGGGGGGCTCAGTGCCCTCCTTCCCCATGTGCACCAGCTGGTGGGCCCACTGCTGCACCAGGTCGACCCGCCAGGACCGCGAGACTTGGGCCTCTGCCGCCCCCGCCCCGAGCCCTAGTCCTGCCCAAGGACCAGCTCAGAGCACACGCCCAGGAGCCAGGCTCACTCGGGGCTCCGTGGCTGCACCGACCTGTCACATACGGCTCCAGAGCTTTCGGCACCAGACTGCGAGCTGTCTCCAGGTCCTCGGCGGAGCAGCGGCCGGACTCCAGGCCACACGCCAGGCCCATGCGCTTCAGCACCTCGATGTCGTCATGGATCTCAAACGTGTTGTCGAAGTTGAACAGGTACTCGAATCTGGGGCACGGTGTTGGCTCAGGCCGGCGGGCACGCTGCCCCCGACCGCACCCTGCCCCAGTCTCTGAGAACGTGTGCACTCACAAATAAGACGACGGGGTTCGGACAGCGCCGCCGACCTCTGCCCAGACCACATGGTACGCAGCTCAGCGAAGCCCCCAGCCGGGCCGGCACCCCCAGGAGAGCAGCCAGCACTTAGGCATGCTGCCCGGGCCCGCCCTCCTGGCCACCCTAATGGTGGTGTGCTTGAGGACCCACAACCATGTGTGTGAGGCCCCTCTGGCCGCCCTAACAGGAGTGTGTGCTCAGGGACCCCAGAAACACATGTGAAGCCCTCCTGGCCGCCCTGACGGTATGTGCTCAGGGCCCCACGACCACAAATGTGAGCCCCGGCCGCCCTGACGGGTGCTCGGGGCCCCACGACCACGTGTGAGCCCCCGGCCGCCCTGACGGGTGTGCGGCCCACCTACTTGTCGTTGGAGATGCTGCAGTCGATGACGGTATGCTTGCTGGTGTTGACGATGATGAAAGGCAGGTGGATGACAGAGTTGGGCGGGGGTGGCCGGCTGGCCTGCTGCTCCGCCTGGCGGTTTCTCTGCACCAGGTTCTTGAAGGCGATTTGCTGGAAGAAGGGATCCAGAGGCTCGCGCATCACGGCCCCTCCCCTCGAGTCCCTAGGCCCAGGCCCTGGGTCTGGCTCCCCAGACACCGACAGCGAGTGGCAGCCTCTGCGACCCCGGGGCAGGACCTGCACCCAGTCAGGACGG
>NW_006160165.1:7073255-7074805 GCF_000334495.1 Tupaia belangeri chinensis | reverse complement strand
GACGCGGAGTGGCAGCCTCTGCGACCCAGGGGCAGTACCTGCACCCAGTAAGGACGCCCAGTCAGGCACAGGAGAAAACACCGACTCCGGGAGCCAGACCCAGCCACCCAGCTCCCCCCCGGCTGCCACACCAGACCAAGCGGTGGTGACCTCTGAGGTGACCACGCATCTGAGACACGAGCAACCAGCCAGACAGCGCCCCCTGTGCTACACATTAGGACCGAGGCCCACCCCCAGCCCCCGGCTGCCGAGGCGGGCCGGTGAGAAGGGCGGCCTCACAGGTCCCCACTGTGCTGTGGACAGAAAGAAGACAGTGTGCCCCAGGGTGCAGGAGGAAGCTGATGTTTGGGTAAGGGCTCCCTGACTCCTCCGGGCCCAAGGCGCCCCACGGCAGGGCCTGCACTTGAGGCGTCTCTGAGGCCCCCTCTCAGGGAGTCCTAGTCAGGCAGTTGGCAGGTAGGCCGGGGTGAGCTGGCGCCTTGGGGAGGGCCAGGCCTCTCCCAGCCCTCCAAATGCCTCCATGTGCTGTGTGTGAAGCAGCAGGCAGGTTCCTCGGATGACCAGACCCTCTCAGACGGGCAGCCACATGCCCTGCACTCCTTCTGGAAGGTCCCAGGTCTCCTAACCCAGGCCCCAGCCCTACCCCCACCAGGTGAGCACCCTTCAAGCTCGGGTAAATGCAACTCCCCAGGGTCACTGGGCCCAGAAGCCTCAGCCCCTCTGCCCTGCTACGCCAGCCTGCTGCCCACGAGGCCAGGTGCCCTGAGCCACCTCATCTCTGACGCCCCGACCAACACTGGCTCAGGAGGGGCTTGCCACCCTGGAAAGCGGTCCTGGGCATCATGCTTGAGGCGCTGTCTGTGCTGCTGAGACTGTGTGCCAGGAGACAGCACGCCTGCGCGTGCACACACTCACACGCACCCTGGGACAGTGTGAGATTCTACGCTTACTGCGCGGGCCCTGGGCCCACCCTTGGCGGGACGGCCTGTGGGGACCAGGCCCAAGAGCGACCCCTGGCGGCAGGGGCGGGGCCGGCGCCTAGGCCTACCTGCAGGATGAGCTCCTGCAGCTGGGCCTGCTTCTGCTTTATCCTCTCCAGCCTCCGCTGCCGCTCCACCTCCAGGTTCTGGCACTCCTGGGCCGAGTTGGTGGGCAGGCCCAGCCAGCGGATCTCCTTCTTCTCCTTGGAGATGATGTTCATGGCCATGAGGACGTTGAGGGCGTCATACACGCGGCGGCGGATGTTCTTCTGGTCGTAAGCCTGCGGGCGCAAGTCAGCACCTTCCCGAGACCCGCAGGGCAGCTGGCCTGCGCCCCAGGGCAGGGGCACGTGCTCAGGGCGTGGGAGGCCCGGCCCAGTGCGTCTGCGTCTGCCCTGAACTGGCCCTCGGTGTCCAGCCCAATGCGCCAGGCATCCCTGCAGACGGATCCGGAGGACAGAGCCCACGCGTGGATACACAGGGTGACGCCCATTCCCGACAGGAATTTTCCGTCCATTTGCAACAGCATGGAAAGGAGTGACCGTCCACACCAAGCACGCCCCCTCCCCA
>NW_006160165.1:7070841-7073106 GCF_000334495.1 Tupaia belangeri chinensis | reverse complement strand
GAGCTCGGCCACCAGCTCATCGGCCACCTCGTTGTAGGAGGTGGTGCCCTTGCGCTGCACCTTCTCGCAGACCTTCATGGAGAAGTGGCGCAGGCCCTTGCCGCTCTTCTCCCCTTTCCTGCTGCGCTTCCTTGGGGTAAAGGACCGCACGGGTCGGCTGCCGCCTCAGGTGGAACGGCCCCCGAGCCCGGAAGCGGGCGCAGCACCCTCGGGGGCTTTCCGGGTCACGGAACGGCCTGCCAGCCACGTGTGCTCGAGGGTCAAGGACACCAGGGAGCCTGTGCGTCCTGACTCCTGTGCACACAAGGTGTCGGAGACCAGGCTGTTTCGGACGAACCTGGGGTGCCCACAGTGATCCAAGCAGGCTGCCTCGCCCCGGGAAACCGGGCCACAGGCAGGGCAGACCTGCGGTGAATGCCGGGTCCCACAGCAGGGCGGGTAGGGTGGCAGATGGGGCGGGAGCTGCTCACCCAGCGGACCACGGTGAGGAGTCGGAGGGCGGGTTCTGAGAGACGAAGTGGGCGCTGGGCGTGTGCGGGCTCCCCACCACGATGGTGCTGGGCGCTGCGGGCCTCTGCGGCGTGCTGACCACCTATGTGGAGACAGTGGGGACAGGGACCCATTAGAAACACCGCCCAGCCGCACCCCACCCATGCAGCGCGGCTGCTGACCCCTGTGGTCTGGCCTACCCCCAAAGGGTCTCCTCGTCCAACCCCAAGCACACAGGCCCAACGGGAACCAGCAGGCGGCCTGGCACCGAGCCAGCGAGGCTGGGCGGGGCCCGCAAGGCCTGCCCTCCACCGGCCCTGGACCCCGTGATGATGTGATTCAGACAGTGCTGCACCCCGGTACTAAAATGGAGCCAGGAACAACACCGGCTTCCAAAGCCAGGGCGCATGTGCTCGGGGAGTGCACCCGCCACCTGCGCAGAGCGACTGCCGCCTGCCTGGACGTGCTAATGGCCCCTTGGCCTCGGTTCCACCAGGTGGCGCTCCTGCTCACACTGGGGCCAGACACCGTCTCACACAGCCCATCAGCACTTGGAGGTTCTCCAAGATGGCATCCTGTCAGCGTCTGGTCATCTCGTTTACCACGAACGAGCACACCGCAGTGACGGCCTGCCAGCTGGACGCGACGGTACAGCTAAAGGGGCCCAGGCCAGCCTCAGTCAGGTCAGTGTGCTGGACACCGCCCCTCCTCACAGGAAGGCAGGCCGAGTCCTGCCCTGGCTGGGGCGGCTGACGGGCACTTTGGAATTGCTGTAAGCCCCAGTCGCCTGTCAGGGCGGAAGCGTCACTCGATCCCCCTTCCCGCTGTGTCTGAGCACGGGCGTGCATTCACCTACTTGTGTGTCTAAAATTAAGGGTCAAGGAAGGCTTTCACTGTATACCGCCCTCCTCCCTCAGACACAGAACAAAACCAACAAACTTTCCAAGGAGGAGCGGGGACAGGACAAGCCCCTCGGGGCAGGAAATGTCCCCTGAAGCTGCAATCTGTCCCACAAATGCAGGGCCTGGGATGGCCCCTCACCAGATGTGGCGATCGTAAGAGGCCCTGGCTCCCCAGGTGACACTCAGAGAGAGGTGAGGGCAGTGACGGCTCTGCCTGGCAGTGCCAGCTGGCCACGCGCCCCCATGGGCACTTACACCGCTCTGAGAGCCTGGAGGAGCCCTCTCTTTGAGTCTCCAGACCGCATGGTTAAGACAGTGACCCTGTCACTGTGGTCCTTAGACCTGGGGTGCACACGTGTGCGGCGGAAGTGGCACAGGCAGTCCAGCAGGCACGGTGAGGCGGCCCGTGCCGTGACGCCTTATCCGGAGGTCTCTGGGGGCTGCCGTGCGGAGGAAAGGCTGTGGAGCTCCGGGAGCCGGGCAGGCTCTTCACACCTCACCGCACTGGGCACACAGGCACGCAGGGTGCCCAGAAAGGCCACCCAGAGCTGCGTCCTGACAGGCCCTGGGCTTCCCTTCTCTGTGGGACTCTGGAACTCGGGCTGCACCAGCCGCTGTAGGGTGCAGAGGTCTCTGGGGGCTGCCGTGCGGAGGAAAGGCTGTGGAGCTCCGGGAGCCGGGCAGGCTCTTCACACCTCACCGCACTGGGCACACAGGCACGCAGGGTGCCCAGAAAGGCCACCCAGAGCTGCGTCCTGACAGGCCCTGGGCTTCCCTTCTCTGTGGGACTCTGGAACTCGGGCTGCACCAGCCGCTGTAGGGTGCAGAGGGCCCGCCTCAGGCATGGCTCCCCCCCCCTCCCCCCAACAACCCC
>NW_006160165.1:7065245-7069705 GCF_000334495.1 Tupaia belangeri chinensis | reverse complement strand
GGGGGGGAGGGGCCCCGCCTCAGGCATGGCTCGCCCTGTCTTCACATAGCAGCCAAGGCTCAGGGAACCACAGGGGACGGCCGCTGGGCAGGTGCGGCAGGGTGGAGGGCGAGCGCGGAGCAGGAGCTCCAGGGGCTCGGCCGCCCTGGCGAGGGCACTGGGCCCCTCTGCTGGGCGCTCCCTCTGCTCCTCAGAAGCCACGGGGACCAAGGGCTATGACAGCACCCCACGCTGGGGTGTGACGGGCTCCCCGAAACCTGAGGCCACTCCGGAGGGCACCAGGCCGTGGTCCTGAAGGTCCGCCGGTGCTAGTTGCTGTGGGATCCGAAGTGCGGGTCCCAGGAGGTGAGTGAGCGGCTTTGGGTGCGTGCCTTCAGCCCTGAGCTGGCGGCTTGGGGCAGGTGTTAAGAGCAGGCAGGAGGCCAAGCCGGGCCACGTCGAGGCCGCTCCCCCCAGTGGGCCTGCTCGGCCGCGACCCTGGCTCAGGTAGCCAGGGGCACTTCTGTGCCGTCGCTCCCACAGTCTAAAACGGAACTCAGTGCTACTGCGTCGTCGGGCAGGGCACAGGGCGTGGGCTCTGGGTCAGCTCTGTTCCGTGCATCGAGCCCTGCCGTCCATGAGTGTGACGAATCGGGGCTCCCCAGGACCCTACTCAGGGCCCCGCCAGCCTCGGGACCACTGACGGTGCGTGGCAGAGACCTGGTGCTCCCCCAACACCCACACGACAGAGCTGGAGAAGGTGAGACACCCAGACGCCACCACCCCCTGCGCTCCACCCGGACAGGCCCAGACCGGGGCCTGACCTTGGGTGCAGAAGCCAGATGCCCCATGACAAACCCGTCACCTCTCCTGAGGGGCTGCCAGCTGGCGAGGCACGCTAGGACACCTGCTCTGGTGACAATAGTGGGCCACGCGCCGTGGAACACACAGAACCCGATGCTCCGCTGTGACAGCCAGACGCAGGAAGATGCCCACGCCCATTGCTATGGCAACACAACCCTCCGAGGCAAAAGCTGGCGTGGTGCCCGTAGGTCAGCGTGCAGGCTGGTGGGGAGAGATGTCTGCTCCTCGCACGCTCAACAGCAGCAGCTCAGAGCACGCCGAGGCCCCACTGCTCCTGCCAAATGCTAACCCAGTCGAAGGGACCTGGGGACTTCACGTCCCTGAAACAAACGGGGACAGCAGCGGGCTCAGAGGCTGAGGAGAGGCTCAGGTGTCCCGGCCGGCCCTCACTCAGAACGGGTGCTCGCGCTGGGAGGAGCAGCCCCAGACGCAGCACATGGGGGGACACAAGGGCCACTAGGGTGAAGCCACACAGCTCACTCCCAACACTGTCTCTGTCCCCGAGCACGGCCTCCTAGGTGGGCACAGCCCAGGTGGTGGCAGAGACAAAGAGGGGGCGGGAAGGGATGGGAGCAGGGGCCACGTACCCCCAAAGCCCAGGGCTCAGCAGGCGACCCTAGAGTGCAGGGTCAGAAAAGAGCTGTGGCCACAAGGGAGACCCCAGGAGAGGGGCTGACCATCCAGTCTCAGGGCTCTGAGCACGCATGTGGGAGCTGCTGCCCCAGGCCCCGGGGTTGCAGGACACGCATGGGCCTCCTGCCCTTGATGGACACACGTGGACCCACCAGAGAGCGAACGGCAGCAGGACACATGGCGTGCCCAGCAGGGCCCGGCTCACCAGGCTGCTGCACCTGACAGGGAGGGTGACACGGCAAGGCCATGACGCCTGGCCTCCTGCTGCCCGCCAGGCCATCTGCACGGACACGACCCTGCTCCGGGGAGCACATGACAGACGCTTGCCAGAGCTCAGGACTGTGGGCCGCACCCGGTCTCAAGGGCACCCACTGCCCCATAATTACAAGGGACACATGAGGTGCCCAGAAAACGCAGAGCACCCCAAAGCTGCTGAGGAGGGAGAGCAATCAGCACTGTCCTTGGGGGGAGATGCAAGCACACAGCCCGCCCAGGGCTAGCCGGGGTCCTGCACGCCCTGGCCCCCACCCCTGCACAGCCCACCCCGGTAAGCCACAGCCCGCACACGCCCCACCACCGTCGCAGGCCTCACCAGCGGCTGTGCGATGTTGGCGTTGGACTGTCCGAAGGTCTTCGGCAAGAGCTGCTTCCCGAGCGCGCTCACGGTGGAGGGGTGGACGGCCACCAAGGACACCACGCCTGCAACACAAGCATGGGGGAGGTGCGGTGAGGCCGGGAGATCTTACACCTCCCGGGCTCTTCGGAGGAGACCAGGCCTGGAAGTGTGTCATTTCTGTCCTGCAGGGTGCAGGTCCCTGGAGGGGTCTCTACGGAAGCCCCAACCCCAGCCCGCAGCCTCTGGGGTCTCGGCTCGCTCATGCTGGTGGGCCTTGGGCCATGTCGGGTCTAAGCCCAGGGCAGCCACCTCCACTGATCCTGGCTACCACCCAGAAGTGGCTGCGCCCTCGAGAGACTGCCCCAGCCCCGTCCACGGGGCAGATCCTGCCACGGGTTCCACGGCTCCTGTGAAGCTGTCACGTCTGTCTCTAGTCCCATCCTGGTTCTGGCTCACCATCGGCCTCTGCCCCTGCTCCTGAAGCTCCCCAAGGCGGACACAGAGCTGACCAGAGACGAAGGCCCGTCCACACCTGGGGTACAGGGGCAGCTCATGGGGGCCTCAGCGCCACCCTGGCACTCTACCATCCAGCTAGGGCCTGCGCGGTGCCACACCTCGACCTAGCCAGTGCAGTCATCCGGAGATGGGCTCGCGATGAACCCAGGGCCAGGGCTCTGCAGGTTTGGACGTCCGAGCCCACCTCCGCCCCACCTCCACGGGAGCAGCCACGCCATGTCAAGACCCTCTGGCTACCGTGTCTCCACCAGCTTTTACTCGCGCGCTCTCACACGCCCTCTGCCTCCCACGGTTCTGCAAGTGCTCAGTAAAGCAACGGCGTCCGGGAACAGAGGGGTCCTGAGGTCCCAGAGCGGAGGCCAACCTGCGCCTGTACCTGCAGTGGGGGTGGGGCTGTCGGGGACACAGGGACAGAGCCCTGAGCCTGTGGGATTGGTGCCATTACAGGCGGTGGAGTCAGAACCAAGCTGGGTGAGTGCACATCCAGCCATGCGGGCCATGGCTCTAACCCCAAGGATCCCCCAGGTTTCCGACTACGACAGTGACCAGCAGCAAGGGACGGGAAGACACAGGTCGCACACTGCCCTGACCACGCGGCCTCGTGGAGCTCGCCATGGGCCCCCGCCACAATGAGCAGTGAGTGACACCTCACGGCCCGGCTCCCCCGGGCTCTGTCAGGCTCAGCCCAGGCCCAAAGGCGATCCGCAGAAGCGTGGGCTGGCAGGACGACATGGCCCCAGACCGCAGGTCTGCAAAGCCGGGACCCTAGGACTGCTTGATTTTGAACCTGGAGCTAACCTCAGTCCCGATGCTCCTGTGCCGCTGCACGGCCTGCTGGGAACCCTGACCACGCGCCTTTTCTCGGGAAGGAGAGCCACTCCATTTCCGGGAAGAGGGGGCCCTGGACGACCTCGGAGCACAGGCCTCCCGGACGTGTGCCAGGGCGCTGTATGCCCGCCACCCTTCCGAGCCCCGGGTCGCAACAGCGACAGAAGTCCCAGGACGCGCCATGAGACACGCGTGTGCATGCAGGGTGGCTTCACAAAGGCCCGAGCCGACCTGACAGGCGGACAGTACAGGGGCACCGCCGTCCCGGCTAAGTGGGGACTGCTAGCCACGTCGACCCGTGTGCCTGTTTCTGTCCCTGCAGTAACGGGATCTGTCGGGCACGTTTCTTTTCTTCTCCAGACGGAGGTCTGTGTTCTAAGCAATCACCCCTCAGTAATCTCGTGTAGGCGACTAGTTTTTACTCTAGACCCGACAAAGACCGCACGGACTCACGGACCCAGGTATGACCTGACGACACGCACCGACTGCCATGAGACGTTCTGGGACAGGATCAGTCACCCTCCTTCACGCACGTGAGCGATTTCGCGCAAATGGGGCAGTGACACGCCTCCGCACTCACTCGAGAGTAGAGGACCCCAAGCATGCCGGATTCAACAAGAGGAGAACGCTTTGTTCTTCAATCCGCGAGAGCTCCCTGATGACCAGGAACTGACGACGGAGCCTGGCCTCGGGGTTCACAAAGCTCAGGGGCCGTGAAGGCCACCGTGCACAGATCGGCCCCTTCATGTTGGTTCTTGGAAGCCAGAACACAAGGTGCAGGCCACACCTCACACTGCCCTCTGAACTACAGCTGGCCCAGGGTCACAGCACAAGCCGACACACGCCGAGTCCAACCTGGGCTCCCATGATGCACTTCGGCAGACAGGTGCGCAGGTCCCTGGGGGCGTGCACAGGGCTGGGCTATAGGAGCAGCACCCAGCCCCTCCCAGCTGGCCCGGCGTGTCTGCCATCCCCCTCACCCCTCCCTGCTGGCCTCTCACATCCACTGTGCCCCCCAACCAGC
>NW_006160165.1:7064295-7064506 GCF_000334495.1 Tupaia belangeri chinensis | reverse complement strand
CCCCCCCCACCAGCCTCTGCACATCTGCCTCTCTTCCTGCCCCTCCCAGCAGGCCCCTGCACATCCCTTGTCCACCCCAGCCCTGCCCGACTGGCCTGGCACACACACTGTCCCCCACAACCAGCCCCTGCACAGCCACGGCCCCCCACAGTCCCTCCCGGCCGGCTCCTGCACACTCGCCAGCCCCCACCACCCCTCCCAGCTGGCCCCT
>NW_006160165.1:7062703-7064227 GCF_000334495.1 Tupaia belangeri chinensis | reverse complement strand
TCCCCCCCCTTCAGTCCCTCCCAGCCAGCCCCTGCACACCCCCTATCCCCCGCCACTCCCAGCCGGCCCCTGCACACCCACTATCCACACACCCCAACCACTCCCAGCTGGCCCTGCACACCCGCTATCCCCCTCCACCACTCCCAGCTCGCCCTGTTTCCCCCCCCCCCCCCCCCCCCCCCCCGCCACTCCCAGCTGGCCCTGCACACCCGCTATCCCCCTCCACCACTCCCAGCTGGCCCTGCACACACACTATCCCCACCACCACTCCTAGCCGACCCCTGCACATTTACTGTCCCCTCTGCTCCCCCTGCTGGCCTGAGGGTTTCCCAGAGACAAAGGAGGACAGAGCAGAGGGGAAGGCCCCAGCATGCAGGGTGGAGCCTGCAGGAATTACCCTAACCTCCCGGGGCCCCAAGCCTCCCTCGGTTTTGGGTGAAGGGCCCAGCGCTGTCTGCACAGGGTGTGTGTGTGCTCCAGTGACAGCAGTGCCCGGGGAGCCCCCAAGTCAGACAGGCCCTCACAGGTGGCAGAGCCTGTGGGCCACCTGGTCATAGCAGCGGCTCTCCTGGTCTGTGAACGCCCCGCAGCTCGGAGCCCCAGGACCTGAGAGCTGAAGGCCAGGCGCAGGGTGCTTCTCCCACAGTTCCAGCGGAAGTCGCAAGTCACCCTGGGGCCTGTCTCGCCGTCTGTGAGGACAGAGGACAGTGGGTATGCACCCGGAACCTCCCAGACCCCAGCCTGGGCCCCACCTGCTCCACCACCTGTAGCTGTTGGGGCACAGGACCCACTCGGCACAGGCAGGCTCCAAGACTCCGCCCGGGAAGGGTGTGAGCAGCACTGCGCCTCCCGACGCCCAGGCGCTGGGACCCACAGCACTGTGCCAGCCACGGGGACGGGCGGCAGCCGACGGTGCGCCATCACCACCGCGCTGCGCGGTCTCAGACGGGTGGCCGAGGGGACCTGTGCCCTCTGGCCTGGACCTCGCCACGCATACCCCGATGGCAGACGGGGCCATGCCCATGGACAGCACAGGAAGGTGGGGCCCTCGGCCTCAGGACAAAGGCGCCTCGTTTCCATTTCCGCCTGCACCGGTCAGGACCAGCCCAGGTCCTGAGGAAACCCGCCTCACGCAGTCCTCCACGACCAGGGCACGGCCCAGAGCGGCCTCGTCTGTGCAGGCTTGGAAGGGCACCCAGACGGTCTCGCAAAGCGTCAGGGACGCCCGGTTCCCTCAGAAGCCCGCAGGTTAGAGACCCCTGCGGTTCGGCTTGCTGCAAGACGGGCCTGTGCACCTGCGTCTCCCCGCTAACCACCGTCCGGCTGCTTCTGCCTGTGCTGCAGCGTGCAGCCATGGCATAGGCCTGGCGTGGCCTCGACACAGCTCTCGGCAAGCACCTGCAGCTCCTGGTATAAACATCCCCGGGTCCGTCCCAGGTGTCAGCACCGTCAGACACGGGCGGAGACTTCAGAAGCCAGAAGGGCACCCACCGGCTCCCGGGGCCCCCCAGCCAACAGACCCGC
>NW_006160165.1:7061925-7062692 GCF_000334495.1 Tupaia belangeri chinensis | reverse complement strand
GCCCCCAGCCCCAGCAGCCTCGCCGCCGCGGGTCCAGACGTGCTCACCCCGTGCCTGTGCCCCACAGCCCACCCCCTCCCCACCCATCCCAGCCTGCCGGCCGGTGGCATCACCTGCCTGGGCCACCCACGACTCAGAGATGGGGAGACCGCACTTCCACACCGGGCACCACCCTGGGGGCACGCCGGCCACCCCTCGCCCTGCGTCGGCCCGTGCGTACTCGGGCCGCATCCAACCCTGGCTGCTCCAGGAGCAGAGCTGTGTAGACCCAGACGGCAGCCGCGGGCTCCTGGCAGTGCTCCTCTTTGCTCGCCAGAGTCAGCAAGAGGGCAAATGAGAAGTCACGCCTGGGGGTGGCTGTGCCGCGACCCCTCTCCTCCGGTCGTGTACCCGGATCTGGGGCATGCATACACGCGTGCCTGGTGTGACTTCTAAGCACCAAGTCCAGAACTCGAACTGTGGACCAGTGATGCGGGATCCAGCTGCTCTCACCTCCAAGTCACCGGCCGTCCTGGTAATGCGTGTTTTAAAATGTGTCCATTTCTCCCATAAGGAGGATAGACGGGGGGAGAGAGCCTGAAGGAGACCTGAGATCACGACCCCGCCCAGCTCCAGCCAGTCCTGGGGCATGGGCCCACACCGCCTGACACGCGCGGAAGCCCCAGATGCAAACCCGGAGCCCTCTCCAGTGAGTCAGCCTCAAAGAGGCACCAGGCAGCCCCACTGCTAATCCCTTCAGAACCCCCGCCTGCTTCCTTCAGGGGCAC
>NW_006160165.1:7056151-7059885 GCF_000334495.1 Tupaia belangeri chinensis | reverse complement strand
CACCGCCTGCCTCTCCTAGCGGCTGTCCAATGGGCGCAGGGAGCGCTGGACGAGCTGTGCCCTGCACTTTCCAGACAACGGCCACACTGAGCACCTTCTCGCAGGCCGCTGACCACGCCACACCTCTGTGGAGGCTGTGACGGTCCAGACACGCTCTCCCACCCAGCAGAGAGGACACAGCCATGGTGGCCCCGGGCTGGCCTGTGTATGCTCGGGTCCCCATCTCTGCCCACAGTATGGGGCAGGAGGACAGCGAAGTCAGACCTCTTCACCAGCCCCTGCGTGGGCATGCCCACCTGCCAGACGTGTCCCAGAGCCACGCTCCCTCAGACACGCTGGCCAGGTCCCTCTGAGCAAGCCCAGAGAGCGGAGGTGACCACGGCCCAGACGCCCTGTCCACCCCAGCCGCACCCACTGCAGCCAGCCCCAGGCACAGCGCACCCAGAGAGCCTGCGGTCAGCAAACCTGGCGAGAGCCACACACCCTCAGCAGAGCCGCCCCCGCCTCACACCTGCAGACAGGTGCCGCACAAGCACGCTGTTTCTGGGCTAAAACAATCCGAGTTCTTTGACGTCGTCAAATGAAAACTGCCGGAAGAGGCTGACGTCTGCCCTGCAAGCTCTCCAGGGGCAGGATGCGCACGGCGGGCATCAGAGGCTGGGTGAGGGCAGTGCGGTCCACGTGCGTGTGAGCAAGTGTGAGTGTGTGAGTGTGATGGGCAGATGAGTGTACAGAGTGTGTGCAGGTGAAAGTGCGGGTGTACATGTAAGGAGTGTGAGCACGTGCAAGTGTGCGTGACAGTGCACGGTACGAGTGTGAATAGCAGTGAGTGCATGTGCAAGTGAGGCAGGTGTGCGTGCGTACAAGGGCGAGGGTGTGCACGTGGAAGTGCGTGGTACGAGTGTGAGAGCAGGTGAGTGCGTGTGTGAGTGTGCGTGCATGAGCAGTGCCTGCGCACAACCGGTTGCACAAGCATGGTGTAGGACGGTGCGGAGGGAAAGCGGGCACTCGGGACACTGGCCCACACGGGCGGCCTCCAGCCGTGCCCACAGACCACCAGGCACAGCAGGCACACGCGTCCCAGGGCCCCTCTGCCTCTGCTGTTCCTCCAGAGGAAGTGATCGAACTTAAGGAAGCGGGTCTCATTGGCACCGCCAGGTGCCCTGCTCGAATGCCGCAAGGCCAGCAGGGGCCAGGGGAACTGCAGGGGCCGGTCGGTTTGGTGATGTGGCGGAGGCTGGTCATGGCAGTGCCAGGTGTGACCAGCTCAGCACACAAGCTGGGCCCTCCAGGCACGAGGGGGCGGCTGTGGCCACGCTGCACCCTGGTTGGGGCCAGGTGGGTTTACAGGGAGCAACAACCGGGAGGCGCCAGCGCTGGTGGAAGAAGTCGCTCGACAAATGGCCCGAGTGGCATCCCGTGGCCGCTAGGGACGTGGGGCCGGCGGGCGGGACACAACGCCAGCCTGCAGCAGGCATGGTGGTCACAGGAGCAGGATCCCACAAGGCCGATGCCAGTCCGAGGACCAGGTCCATCCAGCGGCTTAAAAACCATGCTGGGCACGTGTGCAAACAAATCCCAGGAAGAAAATGGAGGAGGGACTGCGGACAGCCAGCCCCAAGGATGATTTCACTTTCTCTCTGGTGAGCAAACATGCCCTCTAGCAAAAATCTCTCGGACCAGCAGGTGGTGTGGTGGTTAAGGCGCTAGACACACTCCCACGTGGTCAATCATGGTTCAAATCCCAGACCTAGTGGCTTACTTTCTCACTTTCCCCTCTCTCTCTCATCAAATTAAAATAAATGAATGAATAAATAAAATAAAGATTATTTTAAAAACAAAAATAAAGTCTCTACTCAGGCTCTGGCCCCAGGGGTCTGTGAGTGCAAATGTGCTGAAGGGGAAAGGAGGCTGGGCGTGAAGGGTGCGCGGGTGGTCTGAAGGGTGCGCGGGTGGTCTGAAGGCCGTGCAGGTAGTCTGACTGCAAACTGATGAGCAGCTCACCACTCACCATCAGGGCAGCCACGGAGGCCATTTCTAGGCCGTGTGAGCCACTGACAGTGAGACCACACCCTTAATGCCACGAAGAGCCTCACCTGCCAGCCAGAGGCGCTGGAGGGAATTCCCATCGGCTCTGTCTGCTCCCACTTGCCTACAGACACCGGGCTCCAGCTCCGCTCTGGGCCCTACAAGGTCCCACCCATTTCCTGGAGGGTCCACCGGCAGCTGCCGGAGGGGAAGCTGAGAACACAGGTGTGTGGCAGGGATGCCGAGAGGGTGGGCTGGGGCTCCAGAGGCCGGCTTAGCACTGTCCCGGTGGAGGCAGCCATGCCCGGGACTCACGCTGAGCTGGGGAAAATGCAGGGAGGCTGCGTCCCGACGTGGCCTGGGCCCAGTGTAGGCCTCGCGTGGCCAGGACTCTGCTGCTGGCAACAGTGCCCGAGGGAACCAGGCCACCATGCACCTGTCCGTGCGTCCCCCACAGCCCTGCCCAGAGACACAGGGTGGCCAGCTGCACAGTCCGACGGAGGCTCCGCATGAGAGGGCTTCTCTGCAGCGACACCCACTCACCTGCTTGGCAGGGGCACAGGGAGCCAGCCACGCACCCCCACTGCCCTGGGGCGCAAGCCCAGACCTGAGCGTTGCCTGCTCTGAGTCGCTTCAACCACCTGCTTATGTGGTGAAGGACACGGGAGTGGGGCAGGGGTCCTGGCGGAGGGAGGCCAGGGCAGAAGGCCCGGACAGAAGTGGCTGGCAGCTGAGCAGCTGTGCTCAGCATGGTGCCAGGCACACGGCAGGGATGGTGAAGTGCTGTTAGCACACGTCAGGGCCCATGCCACGCACAGCGTCCCATACTGCCCGCGGTGCTCTGCTCACTCCTGAGCCCAGCACAGGCCAGGCACGGGCGTCGGCCGGAAGGGGACGGGGCTCTCTGGTGAGTCTGCCTGGCAGGGAGAGCAGGTGAGCACTCGTCACCGCTCAGCTCTGCCCAGCCAGGGTGTACCTGGGACGCAGGCCTGACGTACACTTCGGGTGTCTGTGGGGGGCCACGGACATTGCAATGAAAAAATATTTTTTTTTTTTTTGGAGAGGTTTTTGCTACATGGTGCGAGCGCTCGCCAGAAAGACAGAGACAAAAAGCGAGAAATCACCCCCCAGGGAGGATGACCACGCCACAATCCCTTCTCCTCCATTCTCTCAGGATCTTGGGCACGCACACACTGGCACCCGGTGTGAGTTTTAAGTCACCGGGTCCAGGACTTGAACCGCAGTCGACTACATGGGAGTTCAGTGACATAGCCATTACGCTAATTGCTGGTCCCCACGATGGAAATCTTCACTCAAGTCCTCGAAGGGGTCTGGAGGTCTGAGCTCCAGCCCAGAAAACTAGGCGAGGGCTCAGCCCAGCAGAAGTGGCGTCTGCCCCACCCCGCAGGGTCCAGTGGGCTGGTACTGGGGTAGCCAACAAGCAGGTGTGGCAACAGGCAGGGGCTGGGGAGGGTGGGCCCACTTGGGCCTCGGGGGCAGCAGGGCAGGGGCAGCACAGCTCAGGACCCAGGTTCCTGGGGCATGGGTCACTGAGGACCCAGGACGTGGCTGAGCCCCTCAGAACTGGCCAGGGAGGCCAGGATGGTGGCCAGCAGGGCTGCTGCAGGGTGAGCAGCGGGAGCTGGTCACACTTCGCTCCTAGACACACAGTCATGGCGGGCACCCCCCGGGCCCCCCGGCACCGC
>NW_006160165.1:7052996-7055242 GCF_000334495.1 Tupaia belangeri chinensis | reverse complement strand
CCCCCTTCGCTCCGAGACACACAGCCATGGCGGCCACTCCCGGAGCCCACAGCCACGGCAGGGCTCGCTCCCCACGCCGGGACCTGGCGCGTGACGCTGCAAGACCCTGGGCCCCAGGCTGGCACCGACACAGCGGGCGATGTGTCCTGAGCTCGGGTGCTGCTGCCCAGCCCCACCGGCGAGTGCTTCCTGGACACGCGCCCACACAAGGCTGTTTCCAGCAAACACGGATGGGTGTGTGGGAGCTGCCTCACCCCCTGGCCGCACCAGGCAGCCTTCTGAGGGCCGGGCCCCACGGCAAAGCAACGCAGGCCCCGTGCAGCCGCCCACAGAAGCTCACCGAGAAGGCCGGGCCTTGGAAAGGGCACTCCACCTCCTGCCCTGCACCCCGGCTCAGGCCGTGAAGACACGAAGGCAAAGCCGCTGCGGGGAGTCCCCCGTGGCCCATGCACGGCTTGCTGCTGGCCCTGCCTCCAGGTCCACAGCACAGTCGGGTTCGGGAAGCTCCTAGAGGGGCTTCGCGCCTGCCCTCACGCAGGAAGGACACGCCTCGTTCTCGTCTGCACATTGCACGCGTCTGACCTTATGACTGCACATGCCACGCGTCTGACTTTCTGAACAGCTAAAACCCAGCGGCCGACACGGACAGTGCCAACGGTGCGTGCGGACCGGGGCCAGATCCGTGGGTGCCCACCATCACCGAGGCGCCCGCCTGCACTCGTCAGCCGGCAAACACCACTCGCTATCCCGGCCGAGGTTCCGAAACGGGCTTCCTTACCTTTTCCGGGACTAAGATTCTGGTCTACAAAGACCTTTAGTTCTCCGTTGGCTTCAATTAGAGCGGCCTGCGGAAAGTAACAACAGCGGTGTCAATGCCACGCCTCGGGCCGCGCCGGCCTCAGCACCGTCTGGGCTCCTGAGCATAGCCACCCCTCCGGCTTCGGCTCAGTCCCGCAGCCACCTCGGCCCGAGGAGGGAGAGCATGAGAAACGAACGTCCCCAGCTTCCGCCTGCACACCCTCCTGAGAAAGTGGGCAACCTCGCACTGTGCCTCCCCACCCTGCCCTTACCCAGGGCCATCCGCGCCGTCCACACTGCCTGCCCCTGCTGTCTTCGTAGCCCTCAGGACTCGGATCCTAAAAGCTCCATCCCACCCATATCTCAGGCTCCACTGGGGTTCCCAGAACATGCCCCAACTGGGGGGGGACACAACTGCACCCACACAGAGACCGGGAAGGGCGTGGCCACGAACACAGCTCACGACGGCCGGACGCCCAGGCACAGGAGCGAAGCTGGTAGAGGCCAGTGCTGTGGGCACGTCCAGGGGCCCCCAAGATCCCGAGAGGACACTACCTGCTCCGTGGCGTGGAGACGTAGGGTGCAGCCCACCTACAGCCCGAGCACAGCAGCGGGCCCACCCTGTCCTCAGGAGGCCGGGGACCTCTGGGCTCCCCTCAGCACCGGCAGGCCTGGCGGGCTCTGCCGCGGGACACCCATGCCGAACATGCCAAGCACACCCAGCGGGGCAGAAGGGAGTGCAGGTTCCCTCGTCACGCATGGACACTGGACACGTGGATGACCCTCCACGGCAGGGACAGGAGGGTGGGGCACGCTCCCTCGTCACGTGTGGAGTGGACAGAGGACATGTGGACGTCCCTCCACGGCAGGTGCCACAGCGACAACCCCTGGCCCAAGGAGGTGACTCCTGGGGAGGTGGGCAGCAGGCAGGGCCCTGGTCTAGCACAGGACCACCACATGGCCTTCAGGGCTACAGGGTCAGAGGCCACAGAGATCCCGTGAGCACCACCCCAGCCCCGCCCACCTGGAGGAGGTCCCACTGACCGATGGGCACCTGCTACCCTGAGTGCGGCCAGCACACAGGATGGGCACCTGCTGACACTGCCGCTCCAGCCCCGCCGTGACTGGGAGTAGGACACTCAGTGACTGCAGGGCCGTGAGCTCGGACGTACCTGCGAGGGCCTCGTCACACCGTCACTCCCAAGGGGGTCCCCGTGGGGAGGGCGCACGGGGTGCGGGGAGGCCCGGGGGTGGAGGAGTCCGACCCGGTGAGGCCCCAGGATCTGTCTGAGCCCCCTGACCTTTGAGCTCCGCTTTTGGTCGGATCAACACGTTGGCAAGGCTACTGTTGTGCACCCCCCGACCTTGGAACAAAGCTTGGGTCAGTTAGCATGTCAGCAAGGCTGCTTGCTATTTGCTCCAGAGAATTGAGGCAGCCTCACTGGGAA
>NW_006160165.1:7048937-7052842 GCF_000334495.1 Tupaia belangeri chinensis | reverse complement strand
AAGTGAAATAGATAAATATATTAGGATTCCTCAAATTAAGTTTTAGATCCCTACAAAACTGTATAAGTATCATTCTTTATTAAGATCCATAAGAACTAATATCTATTCTTGAGATTTTCTTTTCTCAGCACCAATCCCAGTAATCAGAAGATGGCTGCTGCACCGCATCAGCTGATAATTATTTTTGCTTACCGGAACGGCTTTTTCAAAACTGCATTTCATAGAGACTCACCTACAATTGAGGAACTGCACTAGACCCACCCTTAATCCTCCCCTAAATAGGAACTGCACTAGACTCACCTTTAATCCACCCCTAAATAGAATCTATGTTTTATTGTTAAAAGACTTTATGAGCTGATAATTAAAACACGTAGCCCCTCTCCCATTTACTTGTATGTAACACATTTTCAATAAAAAGGCACAATTATTCCTAGCAGTTGTCACTCCTTAGAGAGCGATCTCTGCGGGGTGTCCGGCATAGGACGTGCATAAAAGGCATCGAGGCCTCTGTCTTCTGTTCACCTTCGCCGCCTTCGTCGAGATAACCCACCCACGCCGAGGCTAGACCCCGGCACGGGGGGGCATCCAGAGGCCGAGACACAGGAGAACCGAGGGGCTGTCAGGCAGGGCCGGGCGCAGGTCGGCAGGTAATGGCACATGTCCAAGCCGTGTGGAGAGGGTACCATGGGCGGCAGGGCAGGCATGGGAGGGGGAGGAACTGCCGGGAGCCTCTGGCCCACGCAGGGTGCTCTGACCACCAGCACTTTTTAAAAAGTCTTTAGAATGTTTACTTTGGTACAAAAAGTACAGCCCCCGCATACTGGGGAGCGGGGGGCACGCACTCGGCACGGGGTGCGGCACACACGGCCGGCCAGTCCTGCCAGGGCACCTCACCGAGGGCAGGGGCACGCCAGGCCGGCCAGCACCATCAGGGCGTCCTTGTCGAAAACAGCGGGGGATGCCAGACTGGCCAGCACCGTTGGGGCGTCCTTGCCGACAGCAGGGGACACCAGCCACTGCTGTTCGCTCAGCGCCAAGCCCCTGCGCCCAGGGCTGAGGTCCGTGTTCCCGTGCCTCCTGCACCCCTGCAGACCCATGGGGGCACCCTCATGCCGCCAGCCTTCTTGGCCCCTGCCCTTCCCACGGCACCAAGAAGGTGCCACACAGGTGGGAGCTCACAGGGACGGGCACATGGTCTCCCCGGGCAGCAGCACAAGGGGAAGGACAGTCTGCCCCGTCACCAGTGCCCTGGCATGTCTGGTCACGGGCAAGGCCAGCCCGTCCCAGCCAGATGGCACCTGCGGAGACCATGCGGCCAACGGCAGGGGCGCGGGCTCAGACGCCTGAGGGGCTGACGCTGGTGAGAGCACACCTCAGTCTGGAGGGAAGCTGCTGCTTGGCCTGACACCTGCCCTCTTCAGGGCACTCAGCCACGGGCACCAAGCCGGGTCCACACCAGGAGCCTCTCGTCTCAGAGCTGTTCTCACATTGGCCCTGAGCACACGGGAACGGCCTGAAGGACCAGCCTGGAGGAAGGGGCCCCCACTTCCCGTGGGCTGCCATGCAGACACAAGCATGAGGGGACCGGGGTGGGGGTGCCGCAAGGCCAGGAGGCAGAGGTCGCCCGCAGGGAGGAGGCCGGAGGCGCTGCACCCCTCCCTCCCAGCCCTCGCCCAGGAAACCCTCCAGGGCACCTCATGCTCGATACGGCCGAGGATCGTCTGTCTCAGGCGACCGACAGCAAAGCCGGCTGGCATCACACACTCTCCGCCCCTGGGGCCAGCAGCTAGCATAACAGCTACTCACTAGACTCCCATGTGGTCGACCACAGTTCGAGTCCCGGACCAAGCAGCTTAAAACTCACGCTGGGTATGTGTGCACGCGTGCCCCGGATCCCAGGAGGAGGGTGGAGGAGAGGGACTGCGCCGTGGCCACCCCCAGGGAGACTTACTGCTGTCCGTCTGTCACACACGGGCCCACTAGCAAAAACCTCTATAAACAGAGCCAAAGCCTCTGCAGCTCCACCCACCGCCCCGCACGCCCACCAGGCCGGGCCAGGGGGACCCACCCAGGCCTAGGCACAGTGGGTCCGGCCCCGCCACAGGGCTTCGAAGACCCTGGCCCCTGCTCCAACACCGGCGAAGCCCCTGACAACCAGGGTACTTCCAGAAGCACCGGCCACCCTCGGCCGAGCCCATTGGCCCGAAGGCTTGGCTGCAGTTCTGTTCCTCCGGAGCTGAGGGGTGGGCACACACGCCCGGCTGTCTCGCAGCCTCAGCCCCCAGGAGCCTGGGACCCACACGGCAGGGCTGACCAGGAGGGCATGCAGGGCAGACCCACAGGCAGAGGCCGTGTCACGATGACACATGACGCCACAGCTCTCCAGACGGGTGGCCCGAGGACGCGACGGCACTGCTACGAACCTGCATATGAAACCCTCACCCCACCAGAGTCCCCCCGTGACCCGTCGGCCGGGGCCCTAGGGTGACAGGGCCAGCAGGGCAGAGCTGGAGCAGCCTGGTCAGAGCCCTTCCGAGAGCCCAGCGGCGCCCACGCCCCTTCCACCCCAAGGATGTGGCCAGACGTGGCCAATAAGCAGGGTACACGGCCCCGCCAGCTGGAGGGGAGGCGCGAGTGCCAGCGAGCACAGCCGGCCCCTGGCGCCCCCGTCCTGCTTGGCTGAGCCACTGGTCAGTCTCTCCGGGCCCAGGCCCGCCGGCAGGCACGGCTCACTGCTGCCCACCAAGGGCCTCAGCCCAGCCACCCACCTGTTGCAGCCGTGGGGACAGGAGTCGCGGTGTTATGGAGGTGCCAGGTGCGCTGCCAGGCCCCTGGCTCCCCACTCACAGCAGCACCACGCGGGGCCAACCTCCGCTCCGCCCCAGCCCCCGTGCCCGTGCGTGACTGCCCTGCTCCACGTGAAACCAACAGCCCATGGTGGCCACAGCAATCTTGTGTGAGCCCTCCCATGTCCTGCCTGTGGCCCCTCACCCTGAAGGTCGTCCAAGGTCACCATGCGTGCTCCTGGCCAGCTGAAAGTATGCCGGAGCACCGGACACAGCCTCATGGCGCTCGGTCACAAACCGCAGCTGTGCTCAGAGCAGCCCTGCGCCCCGCCTCTCCCGCCCTCACCAGGTCCCAGTGGCGGGCCCTGGGGCTGCCAGGATTGCACTGAACTCAGCGCGTGGGCGCCGGCACATTCCCGGGTCCTCTGTGCCAGGCCGCCTCCACTGCAGGAGGGTGGTGAGCAGCTACGCTGACCTGTGGCCACGACCACCCCTCCCAGCGCTGTGGAGAGTGAGCGCAGTGCCAGCTCGGGGCCAGGCGGGGAGGCCCCGGGCCCGTGAGCCAAGACCTCCCTGAGCATGTCTGCAGCATGAGCACAGGTCACCGTCTGGGCCAGGCGGCAAGGGGAGGCCGCGGCAGGCCGGCCCCGGGAGCTGCCCCTCTCCCCCACGCCATCTCTCTTTTGCATGGTATAAGTTAATACAACTTTTTAAACGTTTTTAGAACGTTTACCTTGGTGCAAAAAGTAGCGTCCCCACAGCCCAGGTCTCCAGGCCCACGGAGCCTGCGCCGCTGCCTGGCTGGTAAACGCAGCGGGGTACGCGAGGACACGGCTGAAGAACGGAGCACTACGGGCCCGACGGGCGCGGGCCAGACAAGGGGCCAAGGTGGACAGCCACAGCTCTCGGTCCGGCAGCCTCGCCAGGCTCACAGCTACTGCAGAGGGCATCCCGTGTGAGCAGAGGGGAGAGACCAGGGAACCGGAGAGTGCCAGGAGGGTGTGGAGCCGGGGCCGGGCAGCCGGGCGGGGAGGTCAGCAGGGAATTGGGCGGGGGGGAGGGGTTGTGGGGAAGGTCAGGGGGTGGAGGGGGGGATCCAACAACAGGAGGGGGGGGGGA
>NW_006160165.1:7046914-7048895 GCF_000334495.1 Tupaia belangeri chinensis | reverse complement strand
GGGGGCGGCGCACGGTCTTCAGACACTGCTCCGGATGGGAGCTCTGCGTGCTCTGGGACGTGGTTGGCAGTGCCACTCGTGTCCCCTCTTCCTTAACCAGAGGGACTGCCCGCGCCTGCTGCCCTCTGAAGGCCACGGCTCCCACAGGGTGGCGGGTGTGCCGGGGTCCGTCTGGCTGCCCCTCTCCTGACCCGAAAGCCCAGCAGCCCCACGGCCTGCTCTACCGCCAAGAGAAGCAGGTCTCCCGGCACCTCGGGCACTCACTGCCCTTCGCCCTCGCGCCACGGGGGACGCGGGCTTGCTGTCCCATTTCCCAGACGAGTGAGCCAAGGCCCGGGAGTCACCAGGCCCGTGAGCCTGGGCACCACCCGAAGCAGCAACCCTGTCTCATGTCTCCTCTGGAAGTCATAAGACACTCCTTCTCTCTTTCGGCAGAAGGTAAGTCTCTATTTAAGAAAAGCAGTCACCAGACGCAAGGCCAACCAGTGCCCCCCGAGACCCAAGGCCTCTCGGTCTGTGTGAGCCAGCAGGACCGGGGGTGGGTCAGACGCGGGGTGGACCCCAGGGCAGTCATGGACACACGTGCAGCAGGCCGGGGACAGCTCGAGGTCCACGCCAGCCCTTCGGACGGGGTGCACGGGCTCGAGACGAGGAGGGCCACTTGGCGACCGTGAGCAGGGTGCCTCAGCGGCCAGCACCCGGGGCGAAGCCCAGCGCTAAAGCTAAAGCTGGCAGTCTCCGAGGAGATGCGAAGGTGGAAGACGCTCCAAAACAAGCAGCCGCACCAGGCCCACCCAGACGAACCCAGCACGCCGGGGCAGACAGCTGCTTCACGGCGGACCCAGCGGGCCAGACGACCGAGGGGCTCTCACAGCACTGCCCGTCCTCTCCCTGGAGGACAGCCATCGAAGAGACGGCGCCGACACTTCGATTCAGACCCTGACCCTTCCTGAGGGGCAAAGGAGCCGCGGAGCCCAACCACGAGGCCCACGGAGCCTGGGCCCTCAGCACCGGGAGTGGAGGCAGCAGCTGCTGGCCAGCGGCTGAGGACTGCGGCCACAGCGCACTCAGGCTGCTAGCTGCTGCACGGCCACCCGGCTGACCCACGCCTCGACGTCCCACCAACCACACTCCCTAGGCAGCCAGGCAGGACACCCGGGCACCGGGAACCACCCGCATGGCCAGAAAGCTGCAGCAGGGCCGGACCACAGTGCAGCTTGACTCGGGCACTGAGCGCTGGCTGTCGTACAACCATGGTTCGAATCCAGGCCCTGGTGGCTTGAAAAGCACTGAGTGTATGTGCATGCCCAAAGCATGAGGAGAAATGGAGGGAAAGGGCCCATGGCTTGACCACGGCGCAGCGCCGTCTCTGCCTGCCTGGTGACCACGGCGCACGGGGCGCCATCTTGCCCTGCCTGGTGCCCCCGGCGCACGGGGCGCCCTCTCTGCCTGCCTGGTGACCACGGCGCACGGGGCGCCGTCTCTGCCTGCCTGGTGACCACGGCGCACGGGGCGCCCTCTCTGCCTGCTGAGTGCACACACACCATCCAGCAATAAAAAATACGTAAACAGGAAAAACAGCAGCACAGAGATGCAGCCACTCACAGACAGATGGAACGCTTTCAGAAGAAAACATTCCTAAATCAGCCCAGTGCAAACTAAAATGAGGAAGAACTTTACACTTCACCTACCAGGGCCAGCAGGTGGCGTGGCAATTAAGGTGCTAGACTCCCTCATGGCTGACAGTGGCTCAAGTCCCAGACCTAGTGGCTGAAAGATGGCAGAAGTGCGTGTGTGCGTGCCCCTGACCCAGGACAATGGAGACTGGACTGTGGCGTGGCCATTCCACCAGGGGAGACTGCCACTTTCCCTCAGCATCCGTCTCTGGTGAGCGCACACACCCTATAGCAAAACCTTCTAAAAAGTAAGTTTACCTACCAAGCTGAGCAAGTTGTGTGGTTGGTTTTTTTTTTTTTTTTGG
>NW_006160165.1:7041860-7046524 GCF_000334495.1 Tupaia belangeri chinensis | reverse complement strand
AGATCTTGGACACACACACACACACACACACACACGCGCCCGGCATGAGTTTTAAGTCACCGGGTCCGGGACACTAACCATGGTCGACTACGTGGGAGTCCAGCGACATAGCCATTACGCTAACTGCTGGTTCCCCCAGTGGTTGGTTTTTTTAATACTTAATTTTATTTGTTACTGAGTGCAAGCTGCCAGATCCAAGAATCGGACAGTGGTCGGCCATGAGTGAGTCCAGCGCCTTAACCACCATACCACCTGCCGGCCCAGTTTTGTGGGTTTTTAAATGACTGTTGTTGATGCTGAAAATGGAATGTTCCCAGGACCAGCAGATAGCATAATGGCTACGTCGCTGGACTCCCATGTAGTCAACCCTAGTTCGAGTCCTGGACCTGGTGGCTTAAAACTCAAGCCAGGGGCATGTGCGTGCCCAAGATCCCGAGAGGACAGTGGAGGAGAAGGGACTGCAGCATGGCCATCCCCCCTGGAGGATGATTTCTCACTTTCTGTCTCTCTGTGTCTCCAATGAGCACATGTGTCCTATAGCAAAAATCTCTCGAGGAAAAAAAAAGGTGTTTTTTAAAAAAAGGAGACGTTTCCACTCCAGGTGGAGGAGCAATCACCCCTGGGTCTCAAAGACCAGCATGCGACAGGCACCACACCTGCACAATCTTCCCGGCAAGCCGACCTTCCTGACACCACCGGACCAGGGTAACCACCTGACAGAGCAAGTGGCGGGAGGGGTGCACCGACCTCCGACCTCGCTCCTGCGAGATACAGTGTTACCCGGACGCTGGGCTACACTGCCCCGGATGACGGCTGATGCCAGCTGATCTATGACTGAGAGCAGCCCCAGGGGTGGCCTTCAGTGCCCCCCGTCCACTCTAAAGAAACCCAAACCGAACACCTGGGGGTGGTGTACAGAAGAGACTCGGAGCCATGCCAAGACAGCCTTCACTCCTGCGGGAGGCCACGGGCCTCCGTGGTGCGTCTGGAATGGAGCCTAAGTGCATGTCCTGCCGTGGTGTCCCCACTCCGTCTGCAGACCCCCAGGGATGCTAAACACGGCGGGTTGATGGACCTGGGGACAGACAGGCGCACTGAGCGAGGAGCGAGTGGGGACAAAGTGGGGAGAGCCCAGGGAGGGGGCACAGAGGCCGGTCGTCCCCAGCCTGCCGGGAAAACTGGCACATCGGGATGGGCACGCCTGCCCCTGGGCACGCCTAGGAGACCCTGTCCGAACACAGAGGACGGAGCACACGGAGCAGTCCCATTCGGCGAAGTGCCTGCGTCCTTCAGGACCCCCAGATCCCACGGGTCCGAGGAGGTACCCCAAGACCCGGACAACCCCCCAGGCACAGAGGGGGCCTTCCCCTCCCTGTCCCTTCCCGGGATGCCCCAGGGGCTCTGCCATGAGCTACCAGTCAGGAGCAGCAGCGGGCAGCGCCTTCGTCCCGACCGGAACTACGAATGGACAACAGGGACGAGGCTGGTGACAGGTCAGAGGCAGGTCGTGCAGTAGGACCGACCCCCGTCCCCAGGGCAGGGTGGGCCAGGGAAGGACACAGAGGTCACCTGGTGGAAGTGACGCCCAGAAGGCACCGCACTTCTGAAGGAGTCAGCGGTCTCCTGCCGTGCCACGGGCACTGGAGGCCAAGGACGCACTTCCTGGCCCACAGCTCGCTCAGTGGCGGGGCCTCCCGTGGATCACTCGACTGCAGCTCAGTGGTAGGGTCTCCCTCGGACTTACACAGACCTGCAGCTTGCTGTCACTGGGCTCTCCCGTGGACTCGCACGTGACTGCAGCTAAGTGGCAGGCTCTCCCGTGGACTCGCACGTGACTGCAGCCAGCACTTCCACAGCTGGTCAAGCCAGGAAGTGGCCCTAGCCCAGGAGCACGCTGGGACTCAGAGCATCTCCCCATGAGCAGCACCTGGGGTGGAGCGCGGGGCAGAGCCCCAGGATAACCCCACAAGGGCCGCCCCACAGCTCCTCACAGACATATCACTCAAGTCCTCCCTCCCACTCAAACCTCCGGGGGCTGCCCTGGGCCAAGTCCGGGCGAGGGAGGGGGTGGCCCAGCTCCCTGACCCAGGACAGCTGGAGACCGCCATGACCCACTCCTCACGAGAACCGGCTGTGGGGTGGGCGCCACTTTGCGGGCTCCAGCTCCCAACGACCCGACCACACCCAGGTGAGCCTCGAAGGACGGCCCCAGGGCACTTGTGGCCCCGGCACCAGAGGGAGTCTGCAAACACGCGGGGGTCTGTGCCGGGCGGTCCCCAGCTGGACACCACGCCGCTGCGAGGCTGCAGTGGACTTGCTGCAGGGCCTCGCCCCAGTGCCAGCAGCAGCCACTCGTGCCTTTGCCGTGCGTCTGCCCCAAGCTCAGGGCCAGAGGTCACGTGGCTGTGGCAGGGCCCAGGCTTCCAGACCCAGGGCCCAGGGCAAGACGCGCCGCCTGACCCACCTGGGTGCCTACAGCTAGCAGGACTAGCAATCACAGGGAAAGCCCACGCCTGCCTCGCCCTCCTGCCTTCCCCCCACAGACCCAGGGCGTGCCCCTGCCACTGGGCTGCCACCCAGGGCACTGACGGTGCCTGTCTGGTGCCCAAAACCACACGGAAACGGTGCATTTTCATGCCGACACCACAGCTCTCAGGGAAGGCTCCTTTCTAAGCAGCTGGACAGCATGGGGGCTTCTGGTCTGGGTGACGTATCTGTTTTTCCAAGTTTTATTTAACCTTTTCTTCCATGAGAGACAGAGAGACAGAGAGACACAACACCCCAACACAGCCTTGCTGCGGGCCATCCCCAGCTCACAGGCACGCGCCTGCCTGTCATGTTCAGATGTTCAGGCGGCCTCCGAACGTGAACCCAGAATCTTCCATGTGGGGCAGACCCACAGATCTGGACTCTGACCACTGCCCAGCCCTGTTACCTCCTGTCTCTAAGTAGGAGACTGTTTAAGACGTCGGCACGGGGACCAGTGGTGGCATAAAGGCTACGTGGCTGGATGCCCACACGGCCAACCACAGCTCGCTCCCCGGACCCAGTGGTTTGAAACACGCCAGGCACATGGACGTGTGCGCGCAAGATCCCGAGAAGAGACCGGAGGAGAAGCGACTGTGGCATGGCCACCCCCGGGGTGACTTCTCACTTTCCGTCTCTGTCTCTCCACCCAGCAACTGCACACGCCTATAGCAAAAATCTCTTTAAAAAAAAAAAATGCCACACGAGTGCTCCCGGAAGGGACATAGGCCGCAGGTACACACGCGCTCCGGGTCCACTCTCCACCCCAGACTCCACCCCACAGGGTGCCCGGCACCTGCCCCGTGCCCCCTGGCACCTGCCCTGCACTCCCAATGCCCCATGGCAGCAGGGCCTTAACTGGAGAGGTCAGCCCATAGGCTGGCCAACCGAGCCCACCAGGAGGGCACCACTGTTCCCGGGGGCTCTGTGAACTGCCCCAGTTCTAAGCTGGACGCGTCTAGGCAGCAACAGAAAAGGTCCCACTCGAAGCCCTCCCCTGCCAACACGTAAAGGCAGCGCTGGGGGCCGTGCCGTGGTGAAGCATTGGCTCCACCGTGCTGGTCAGCTGGGGTCCCAGACCTGGACGCTGGAAACTCACGCTGGGCACGTGCGTGCTGCCCAGAACCTGGAGGAGACGGGGCTGTGGCCTGGCCAACCCCCAAGGGGCAACTTCTCACTGTCCCTCTGTCCCCACCTGGCGAGGGCACAGGCCCTGTGGAAAGAACCTAGAAAGCAATCGTTTCAACCCGACGCAGCTCCGCGCTCGAGTCACAGAGCTCCACCCTTGCTGGCTCGGCACCCACCCCTGCTCGCCCAGCACCCCCGCCCCCACCGACTCGGCACCCTGATCCCCGCTGGCTCAGCACCCCACCCCTGCTCACTTGGCGCCCCCTCCGATGGGGTCAACGTCCCCCAAGGTTCCCCTGAAGCCCCACCGCTAAGGAGAGCGGTAGCTGTGCCCATGCGAGTCCAAGCGGCACCCACAGAAGGCACAGGTCCGGCCGGCCCACACAGCGTGTACGGGCTGCAAAACACTGGGCCGCGTCTCAGTCTGGCCCACACAGACCCAGGACGCTCACAGGCCCCACTGAGGCTTCCTCACTGCAACACCAGGGAGCATGGCGACCCCAGCCCGGGGGAAGGCCAAGGCCTCGCTTTGCCGCCATCTCTGCTCCCTTCCCGCCTGCACGGCCAGCCTCTCCCGGCTGCAGAACTCGGGGACTGCCCTACCCCCGGTGTCCTCACGGCCACTACAGGGCCCAGGGACATCCCAACCCACTCAAGGGCAGCCCTGGCCACCGGGCAGCTGCGAGCCTCCTGGGACCTCGTTTCAGGTGACCACGGGAGGACGGGTGCCACAGCTGCGGGGTGTACCTAGGGCCTCCACCGAGGACACAGAGGTGGTACTCGGCCGCGCAGATCCCGAGGCCTCGCAACACCGTCTGCTAGGTCAGTGTTCAGGAAGGTGGAAGCAGCCGCTCCCTGACCCCGAACGCGCCCCGGAGCACACGAACAGAGGCGGGGTACCCAGGGCACCGCTCTGCAGGTTGCTGCTTCCTGAGTGTGTGCCTAGAAACCCCACAGCACCCGCCTGTGTGGGCAGGTCATCCCCTCCACTGCGCGCTGGACACAGCGGG
>NW_006160165.1:7039964-7040377 GCF_000334495.1 Tupaia belangeri chinensis | reverse complement strand
GAAAGAGTGCACCGTGACGGCCCGTACCTACCGCTCACAGGCGCGTCGGGCACCTGGCCTGCCCTGCCTGCTCTGCAGCCACTGCACCCACAGGGACCCCTGTGTCCCCAGGGCCCAACAGCCTTCCACACCACCTGCAGGTTCGGCTGCACTAGGTGGCCGAGCCCACGCCACCAAGCCAGGACGGGACTCGTGACCAGCAAGCCGACTGCAATTCCACCCTGAAAGCCTGCTTCTCAACGACCCAAAGGAGGTTTCGAGCTAGGCTCGGCGGCACCCCTCAGCCCACTCAGCAGTCCCCAAGGCTGATCTTCCTGAGAGAACGGTGCCCCGACCAGGCTCTGGCAGCTCTGGGCCAGGCGCGGCCCTGCTAGGCTCCTTAGGGAAAGGCCGATGGACAGCAGGCCCCAGGC
>NW_006160165.1:7037781-7038779 GCF_000334495.1 Tupaia belangeri chinensis | reverse complement strand
CGGGTCCCCCAGGCCCCAACAGCCTTCCCCCCCACCTGCAGGTTCGGCTGCACTAGGTGGCCGAGCCCACGCCACCAAGCCAGGACGGGACTCGTGACCAGCAAGCCGACTGCAATTCCACCCTGAAAGCCTGCTTCTCAACGACCCAAAGGAGGTTTCGAGCTAGGCTCGGCGGCACCCCTCAGCCCACTCAGCAGTCCCCAAGGCTGATCTTCCTGAGAGAACGGTGCCCCGACCAGGCTCTGGCAGCTCTGGGCCAGGCGCGGCCCTGCTAGGCTCCTTAGGGAAAGGCCGGTGGACAGCAGGCCCCAGCCCTGAGCCAGGCCATGCCGGCGCTCCTGGGCTCCCCACTCCACTTCCGCGGCCCCTGCTTCACAGAGGGGGAGAGCCACCAAGGGACTCAAGCTCTGAGCCAGGCTGGGACCATGCCTGGGCCAAGAGGGCTACTCACATCTTTTGCCATGTTACCAGGTCCGGGAAATCGATGCTGGAAACCGTCACCCCCCAGAGAAGAAAAGTCGTTTTTCTGCTAAAGAGAGGAAAACAGGTCATGAGTAAACGAAACGGACAGGTGAGAACCCCGTCTTGGTGCACCCACCGCCTGCACCCTGGGGCCCCTGCAGGGGGTAGAGCCCCATCCCAAAGGCCGGAAAGGCCCGGGCCCTCTACCCCAGAGGACAGCGTGCCTGGTCCACCGGCCGGCACCCTGGCAGTCATCCCAAGCCACAGCACTGGGGCACAGCCCTTGCCCCGGGTGGCCCGGCCACCCACCTGGGCGCAGACTCGGCCTGGCGCAAAGGCGCAAGTCTGCCGGTCCCCCTAGGCCTCTGGCCAACCGGTAGCTCTGACAGGTGGGCTTCCGGCCGATCTGTCATCAGCCTCGCTGCCCCGCAGCCAGGCGCCCCGCGCGCCCAGAGGGGACCCCGCGCCCGGCGGACCCCGCCCCGACTCCACCCGACCCCACCCGGGGGCGCAGGGGCAGCCTCGGCCTGGAGGAC
>NW_006160165.1:7034307-7037471 GCF_000334495.1 Tupaia belangeri chinensis | reverse complement strand
CCCGCCCCCCCCGCCGGCGCTGCCCGCCCTGGGGAGGGGGAGGGGGAGGGGCTGCACGCGTGGCCGCCTGCGCGCGTGCGCCAAGCTGGATGGGGCCCCGTCTGACTTCTGGGCCGGTATGGAGGAGGGCTGTGCGCGCACGTGGGGCGCCACACAGAGCGGAGGGGCCGGACAGCGTGTCCACCTGCCGGTGTATTGTGCGCACGCATGTGTGTGCATGCGTGTGCACGGGGTCGGGGTCCGGTGTGTGCACGCGGGTGCGCCTGCATGTGTGTTCTCACCGGGGAGGGGGCAGGGTGTTGCACGCCCACGTGTGCACAAGAGGGAGCCCGGGTATGCGGTGTGCATGCACAGATGGTGGGCAGGTGGGGTGTTTGCACTGCTGGATGTGGACACCCAGGAGAGGAGGCCAGGCTTGGGCGCACGTGCGTAGAGCCCGGCCCTGGCCAGACCCGGGGGGCCTGCGCACGCATGCCCGGCCTCTGCCCAGATCCCCACGGGCTCCTTGCGTCCTCGGTACGCGCGCAAAAAACGAGGTGACTACAGAAGCAGTCTAATCCCGGAGCAGGCCAGGCCCTGGAAACAGACCGCCCCAAACCCCCTACTGCCAAGGCCAGGGCGGGATTTAGCGCCAGGTCCTAGAGCCCGGCAGAGGGCTGTCCTTGGGAGTGGAGTCCAAAGCTCAGGGCTGCATCAGCGGCCATGTCGGTGCCAGCGTAATTACCCGGCCGAAGGCTTAATCGCACAGATGGAGCCTTGAAGCCAAAGTGCTGGCAGGGCGCACCCAGCGCGCAGGGCTCCCGGGCTGAGTGCGCTCTGAAGCATCTAATCAGCTTTGGCTTCTTGGAATGGCAGGGGCTCCGCCTCTGTGCAGGTGAGGGCTGAACCTGGATGAGGACATGGATGGACCGCGCTGCAAACTCTTGCCCAGGACCTCGCTCGTGTGCCCTGGGCTGGACGGCATCCCGTGCTGTGGACATGCTGCCCACTTCTTCCCAGTCCTCTCCCAGAGCTCTCTTCTGGGCCAAATTTGAATACTTGGCCTTAGCAAAGGGTAAGCCCCTCCCAGCCCTTGGGCCAAGTGCAATGGGTGGCCAGGCTCTCTCAAGTCCTGGGGGGCATCAGGGAACAGGCTGGGGTCAGAGTGGGGCCTACACCCCTCCCCTCCTGGCTCAGTGCTGGGAACCACCTGGTTCCGACTGGTGGCCAGCCATCTGGGCCACCCTGTGCGGTGGCCTGAGTGTGCAGGGACCTCACCTGGCTTCTCGAGAAAAAGGTGGAAAGTTGTTTTGCCTTTGCACACTCACGCTCCACAGAAAGCCCCTTTCCTGTACAAACCGGATAGTAACTGAATTCCTCCTAAGATTTTTGCTTAAGGACCCAAGTACGTTTAGCCACTGCCTTGCCTTGGAATCTCGGTAGAACTGCTGAAGCGCAGGCTTCTCGGGGAAGCCCAGAGCTCCCTAGCACCTGTGCCCTGCCCCATGGAGCACGTGTGCGCCGTGGAGAAACAACTCCTTCCGGGACCTGCTCAGCACCCACCGTGAGCGCCTGGCTGGATGCCGCCTTCTACCGCCACCTGGCAGGCCCGGAAGGGTCCCCACAACTGAAAATGCCCCATGCTGTGCTGTAATAGCATACAGTGACCCCTGGTGTTCCGGAACTGCGCTCTGGTTGGGGCGTGGCATGGCCTCCCCTATCCCTGCCCCACTGCATGGTGCCTTCAAGAAAAGAAGCTGGGGGGGCCAGCAGGTGGCATGGTGGCCAAGACACTGGACTCCCACGCGGCCCAAGCCATGGACCTGACAGCTTGCTTTCTCACTTTTCTTTGTTTTTCTCTGGTGAGTACCTGTACCGTAGCAAATTGAAGAATGGTAATGATAAATAATTCTTTAGAAAAAGGAAAGAAAATTACACTGTGTGCCCAAAACCCCAAGAGGAGGATGGAGAAGGGATTACAGCATGGCCACCACCCCTCTGCGTGCTTTCCCACTCTCCCTCTCTCCCGCTGTCTCCCCAGCAAGCACACAGAGCCTGTAATAACTGTTTAAAAGGAGAGGGTCTCCCAGTGCTTCTTTAATTCTGAATCTGTCGACTGAATATCTGATCGGCCTTTGGTTCCCTGCCCCCCACCAGGTGACCATGGCATTATGGGAGGCCAAGGAGGGACCAGGCTCCTAGAGCCCAGGGGGGGTTAGAGGTGACACTGCCGAGTGTGGACAGTGGTGCCCTCACTCAGGATCAAGTGTCGGTGAGGGCATCCTCAGGGAACTACGCCCGTCAGTGCCGTGAGAAGCACTCGATTGGTCGTCCTCACCCTCCCTCGCTAGACCATGCTTCCAGGCCCCACAGTACCTGAGGGTGGGAAGCCCTGGTTGGAGTCCCAGGGCCCCCTCTCCGGAGCACGGTCCCCTGGGGCGCCCCCATCTCTGAATCCTCCCGTGCACTCAGCCTGAGCCTGCCTGAGGGGCTTGGGCCGCAACGCTGAAACGGCGCCCGCTGCTCCCGGGAGCTGACCCAGTGTCCCCGCCGCCCACCGCTGGCAGCAAGCAGCCCTGCTTTTCTGAACGGCCTCGGCATTGGCCCGGGCCCCTCTGTCCGCTGCCTCAGCCCACCCCGGCTGGGCTTGCACCCAGATGACCTCTTCAGGAACTTCCTGGGTCTCTTCCCCTTCACAGACCCCTCTCTGTCACCCCGGGCGGGGCACCTGGGTGCAGGTCTGCTTCTAAGCCCGACCCAACCCTCGGGGAGTGGCACGGGTCACTTCCCGCTGCCTGTGGCCTCACCCTGCAGACTCACACCAGGGTTAGAGGCCGCCCGTTGTACAGCTGGGATACAGGACATCGGCTCCCTGGGTTCAGTACCAGAGACGGGCAAGCAGGAGAAGCAGAGGCATGGGGCACTCGGCACACGGGACGGGAGGGGGCGGGGGCACAGGCCAGCAGCCACCAGGCCCCCCGCGCAGTCAGCAGGATGTCACAGCGTGGCTCTGGAGGGGCTGTGGCCGCGTGCCCAGGCCTGCACACATAGGCGGGAAGGACCCTCAGGAAGTGTTCTCAGCAGCCCATGGCCTAAGGACAGCCTCGCAACGGCCCTGGGCTTCCTACCTAAACACAAAGCCCGAGTGCACAGGCACGGCGGGGGGGGCCAGCTCCCCCCCCCCC
>NW_006160165.1:7029333-7033113 GCF_000334495.1 Tupaia belangeri chinensis | reverse complement strand
ACACAAAGCCCGAGTGCACAGGCACTGCGGGCGTGGCCATCTCCCCTCCCAGTGAGGCCCGTGAGAGGGGGGCTGGCAGACGTGTCCTGGCACAGGCCATCGCTGAAAGGTGAGGCAGGAGCCTATGGGGACAGCAGCTGTGGCCAGCAGGGGCTGCGGAGGGGCTCCAGGGCCAGGATGCATCCAGGTGCCAGGCTGAGCAAAATCACCGCAAGGGTCAAGCTGGCCCCCAGCAGGCCCTGAGAATGGCCCGTGCCGGCACCCAGGGAGAAGGATCCCGCTGGCATCGGGCAGGAACATCCCAGAGAGCAAAGAAGCAGGCGTCTTGGTCTTGCCAGCAGAAGCCGCACTGCCCCCTGTACTTAACCAGGGCAAAGCCATGGAGTACAGGAGCCAGCCGGCACAGGTGTTTCCTGCAGGCTGCTGAACTCGCCCTGCAGAGGGCGCTGCAGCAGTTAGACAGGGTGAGGGCGGGTGTGAGCAGGCCAGGCAGCCGGCCACAGAAAGCAGGAGAGGGGACCCGAAGCAGGTGTTTGGGACGGACTATTCGCGGTTGTTCAGAGGGCAAGTCTTGTCTCGGACAAGCTGCAGAATACCCAGGGCCCGGGGACCTCGAGGTGCCCCACGTGGATGTCGTCAGGACAGCGCAGAGCCAACAGGAAGGAGAGGTGGCACAGCAGGGGACCGTCAGCAAGTGTTTGTCACTGCCACCCCACCCCGTCTCACCTCTGGGGATGTCACCTCTGGTGGGGTCCAGTCAGCAAGACAGCAGAGGTCAGAGGGCGAGGGCAGCAGAAAGGGAGTGTCGCAGCCACCTTCTCTCGGGCCTGTCTGGCAAAGGCAGGGGCCCACTCTCATCTCTGCTCCTGCTGGGGCCCTGAGCTCAGCGCCCCTTCTGGTCCCTGACCCTGCACCCTCCTGGGCCTCTCAGGCCTGGGGACGGCAGTGGCCTGGTAGGTCCTTGCTGCCTGCAGGGTGTCCTTACCTGCCTTTCTGGGGTGAAGCTTCTGCATGGCCTGCAGGCCTGGTGACCTGCCTGCAAGCCCAGGAGAGGGCATGTTTCCACAGGGAGTGGCGCAGCTCGCAGAGACCGACGGTGAAGGGCGTGGAAGTGTGCAGGTGGCCAGTAGGCCCAGTCGGCAGCCAGGAGGGGCCAGCCTGAGAGAAGGCAGGACAGGGTGGCACGGAGGCTTCTGGTAGGTAGCACGGGGCGGGAGGGCTGAGAAACCCGAGTGCCTTGTGGGACGAGAGGAAGTTGTCCCCAAGCTGCCAGGTGCCCTGCAGACATGTCACCCTCGACCTTCTCGCCAGTGTCTAAGCCCCCGGCGTCACAGATACTTAATCCTTCTGCAAAGGCAGGCTGGCCATTCTATAGCTAGAACGCCGTCTCAGACGCAGGCTTTGTGGACACCCGCCGGTGTCTTGCTGGGAGTCTTACCCAGCACGAGCTCCCTGGAGGCGACCGGGAGTGCCTAGTCCTTAAATGTCACTCACTACAGCTGACGGCGAGCTCACAACTTCCTAGACCAGCTGCCCCAGCATACCCGAGCCTGGGACATAAACGGCACCCACGGTGATGAATTCGGCGCTTGGGAACCCCAAATTCACACGTGGCGCTCTCCCCTGGGGTGGCGAAACGAGGTGGGCCACGGGGAGGTTGTCGGGTCCTGGGAGGAGCCCCACAGGAAGCGTCGGAGCTCTCACCAGAGACCCTTCAAGCGCCCTGGGTGAGCACAGTGGGACAGGGTGCCCTCTGGAACCAGGAGGCAAGCCCTTCCCGGCCTCCGAGCTGCCGTCCCGTCACCAGTTTCAGGTGTTCGGCCCCAGCACATGGCCACAGGAGACATCCACCTCGCTGTGCACAGAAACCCAGGCTCAGCACGGCCCTGCCCTGCCTGATCCGTGCCCTCTCGTGCCCCGAGCTCCTCTCCTCCCCCTCCCGCTGCCATCACCTTGGCCAGGACGCGGAGTGCCCTAGCAGCATGCCATCCGGCCCCACGCGCCCGTCAGAGCCAGCGCACCCCGCAGGGCCTGACCCTCAGCAGGTCCCTTACGCCTCACGTACCAGCTCTGCCATCGTGTGGGCCTCCATGTGCCCCTGGAGATCGCTGTGCCGGCATCGCCCACGTCCCGGGTCTCTCGCTCTCTGCCCGCTTGCCCTGTGCCAACAGCCGAAGCACGGCCAGTACCGCAGAGCCGCCACCCACCCCGCCCTGGCCGCCATGTCCGGAAGCGGGGGGGAGGGGGGGCGTGCGCATGTGCACTGGCCTCCGCTTGGTGAGTTGACCTTCCCATCACTGACCCTCCGTGTCACGTTCTTCATCTCAGCCACAACTTTTTACTTAAAAATCTATTTCCAGAGGGGCAGCCCAACTGTGAGGTGTGCAGGGCCCCGCGTGGTACAGGGTGACAACAGGGGTCAGCATGGACGTCGTCAAAGTTGTGCCCCGTGGGGAGGGCCATGCTGCAGCGGGAGTGCAGTGGGCGCTGCGGGAGCGTGTGGACACCAGGGCTGCACGACCACAGACCACAGTGGAAGCAGGGGCAGCACAGGAGGGAAGGGCAGGGATGAGGGGACGCTCTTTCAGCCTCCGACCTGGAGGGTCAACATGAGGCCAGGGGCTGGGCTGGGAGTTTCAGCCTGCTCGCCTCTGCTGGGGCAGGAGTGGTGCGGCCAGGGGTCCAGGTGGCTCTGGCTGATCTGGACTGCACATGGAGACGGAAGCCATGGGAACCACTAGGTGCCTTTGAGGACATGGAGGGGACAGTGGGGGAGGCTAAGCAACCCATCTGGGCCAGACACTCACAGGACAGAGGGAGCAGCGAGGGGCAAACACCCAACAGCACGTGGCCGGGCTATCAGACGTGGCAAGCCCGCTCAGCAGACGCCAAGGGGTCTAGCGGCAGTGACGGTGTGACACCGGGACACCGCAGGGGGCTGGAAACGAAGTCGCTCACTTGGCCACACCTTCACCCCCACAGCGGTGGTCCTGAAGTCCAGGGTGGCCTCGTGCTGCACTGCTCATACAAGGTGGTGGGCACCGAAGAGCCCACGCTGTGCCCGTCAGTCAGGGCTGCAGGAGTGCACGCCGGGGAGGCAGATGGGGACAGAAGTGAGCACCCCGCAGGGGATGGCCACGTCACAGGCCCTTCTCTGTTCTCTTCTTGGGATTTTGGGCAAAGATAAACGCGCCCAGTGCGGCTTTCCAGCTGCCAGGTCCAGACTCGAACCGTGCAGGACTCAGCTGTGCTACTGCTTTAACCACCGTGCCACCTGCTGGCCCCACAGCTGTGTCCTGAGGTGGCCATTCACCTGTCACTGGGGCAGCAGCCTGCGTTACGAGTGGGACCTCCACTGGGTACACTCCTGCCGGGCGTCAGGGTCCAGGGTGTGGTCAGGACGCCCACAGAGCACCGTGCCACTCAGCTAGGCCGCGGCAGCCCGGCCTGCTCCTCTGCACGTTCACGCACGTTCCTCCCACTGGCCGCTGGGCGAGGCCCAGGGCCTGGGCTGGGGCTACTGACTTTAGTCACATGCCCCATTGAATGGAGACTCGGGCATGGGGAGGGGAACACAGCACACAGCTACCCCCCGCTGCCAGGGGCACCTGGTACCCTTGCTGTGTGCTACCCACACGCCTGCACCCAGTCCCACCCAGAGGCCTGGCGAGGTGGGCGCTCTGACCTGTGCTCGCACACAAGCCTCCGTCGTCACAGGGCAAAGCCGCCCTCCTGGCAGGCGTGGAGCCCCACTGCAGTAGCCCGTGGACCACGCTCCGG
>NW_006160165.1:7020720-7028413 GCF_000334495.1 Tupaia belangeri chinensis | reverse complement strand
GCCCCACTGCAGTAGCCTGTGGCTCACGTCCTGCCAGCTACCCCTCGCCCACAGGTCAGCAGGAGAGACCTTTGAGTATGCAGCCCAGTTGTCACAGGGGGAACCACGAGCCAGGGTCCTGCGGGCAAACCAGCCGGGCTGCCTCCCTCAGGGCAGGACGGGAGCCGGTCGGACAGTGGCATTTCTTGTGGCAGTGCAGTTACGGGAGCACTGGTTTCTCACCTAACCGACCCTAGGATGGTGCTGGACCTGCCACGGGGGCCGGTGGGGGGAGCGCGTGGCTGCACAGGCAGCACCAGACTGGATGCCGGGCAGGGACAGTTCACCAGGGCCCTGCACCGCAGAGCCGCGAGCATCGCCAGGCCCCACCCTGTTCCCCGGGCAGCACGTGGGCGCTGGGTCCTGGCGGCCCAGGAAGAGAGCCACTGGTCGCAGCCAGGATGGTGGTCTGCCCTGCACGCACCCGCTCCTCCACTCCATCAGGGCTTGCCGCTGTCACACGGGCACCCTCAGGGAGGCTGCACCTGCTGCACGCTCCCTTGGTCTCAGACAGCCTGGGAGGCGGCCACCCACGGGACAGCCCTGACGTAGGCGACAACTTGGGGCCTGGAGAGACACGCACCCGGTCACGCGTGTCAGCTCTAGAAGGGTCGCTCGCGCGGCTAAATCGGTGGGAGGGCTCGGGACGCTTCCGCAGGTACTTTCTGAGTGTTGGTTACTTCCTCGGCATGCTCTCGGTCCTGGGAGTTGGCAAGCAAAACGCCTCGCGCACCCGCAGGCGCGGCTGACGGCTCGCTGCTGGCTGCGACTGGGTTCAGCTGGGCCCCACCTCGGGTGGCTGTGGCCGCTCTGAGCTGCCCTCGGGAGCGTGCCAGGAAAGCTACATCTCCTGCTACGGCTCACAGAGACTGGGATCCTGATTCCACTTTTTAATTTCCATGAAGGGATCTGCTCCAGACTAACAGGTAGCATGGTGGTTAAGGCACTAGGTCCTTCTCTTCTCCTTAAAGAGTTATTTATTTAGTCACTCACTTATTTTAATTTGACCAGAGAGAGACACAGAGAGGCAAAGAGAGAGAGGGAAAATGAGAAAGCAAGCCACGAGGTCCAGGACTCCAACTGTGGTCTGCTATGTGGAAGTGTGCAGCACCTTAACCACACACCACCTGCCGGTCCCCAAGGCAGTGGATTCTTACCTGGTGGACCATGGTTCGAATCCTGGACCTAGTGGCTTGAAAATCATGCCAGATACGTGAGTGTGCCCAAAATCCCAGGAAGATGGACGAGAAAAAAGGTGGGTGTAGCCGGCCCACCTGGGCGATTTCCCACTCTGGCCAGCCCATGGCATGGTGGTGAAGACACTGCATCCCACAGGCCTGGCTGCAACTCATCCCAGACCTGGTGGCTTGGAAAACGCCGGGCACATGCGTGTGCGTGCCCCAAATCCCAGAGAGCGGAGGAGGGGCTGCTGTGGCCACCTGCGGGGTGAGTGCTCCCCTTCCCCACTGGGCATGCGCTTTAAAGACAGAACTGTGACAGCCAGGTTGGTTCCTTCCAGACTGTCCCAGGCATTCCCACAGCACGTGCAGGCTTGCAGACAGGTGTGCGGGCTCCACCTGAGCATGCCTGCGTGCACGTGGCAGGACATGCCCGTCCCAGTCACCTGCCGTGCTCCCCCATGCTCCCCGTGCTCCTGGGCCTGCTGCCATCGGGGTCCTAGAGCCTGACGGGCGTCTGCCAGTCAGCCCAGCCGTCGGGTAAGGTGCGCAGCATCCTCTGTACCCCACCAGGCCCCACAGTGGGGAGCCTCCCCAGTGCCCTCGGCATGTTCCCGCGTACCCATCTCTCACCAGCCCCCCGCCCCCCGGCCCGCTGCTGTCAAACCCCTGGGAATGGGGCAGCAGGGGGCGCAGTGGATGACCATAGTTCGAGCCTCGGACCCAGCAGCCTGAGACTCACACCAGGTGCGCGTGAGCGTGGGCCCACATCACGCGAGAATGAAGAAGGCACTGCGGCACGGCCATCGCGGGGTGATTTCTCCTCTCCCCTCCCTCTGGCTCTACGTTGAATGCGCACACCCTATGGCAAAGACGTTAAAGACAGAGTGAAATCAGAACAGCTGAGACTGCCGCTCTGCGGGAAAGTGAGTGCGGATGCCGCTGCCGTGGCCAGAGGAGGGCAGCGTGCAGTGCAGCACAGGGTGCAAAGTGTGCTGCGACCTAGGGCCCCTTGTGTGATGACACTCGTGGAAGCTGTGCACCCTTACTCAGGGAGCCGAGTCCGCATGGCCTCCTGTGTGACTGTGAACCCGTTTGTGAGGGTGACACTGCTGTGATCCAGCCCCGGACACACCCGAGCAGGGGCAACCCTCTAACAAGTGTGTGAGGTCCCCATTTCCCATGAGCCTGCCTTGGGTCAATCCCATCCACAGCCCCACGGGCCAGCCATGCTGCCCTGCACGAGGCGGTCTCCGAGACACGTGCTGTGGGGAGCCGCCCACATCAAGATGGCTGCCATGACCTTCACTGCTTAAAATGGCTGGTGCGACCTTGACACAGACACCAGGAACGCAGACCTCCTGGTTCACACAGAACTGACAGGTCCTCAATTAGGTCCGCTGTAAACCCCGCCTACCTCCCTCTGCCTTGTGTATATAAGAAAGCGCTCTAGCCCTCAATACACCAGGAACGCAGACCTCCTGGTTCAGACAGAACTGACAGGTCCTCAATTAGGTCCGCTGTAAACCCCGCCTACCTCCCTCTGCCTTGTGTATATAAGAAAGCGCTCTAGCCCTCAATAAACGAGCGAAACCTTCATACCATCAAGAGCTGTGACACTGTGTGAGCTGTGACACTTCTTTCGCTCCCGTGCTGAGACGCTGCGCCGGTTCCAGACCTCCGCGCCCTCGCTCGAGTTTCCCTGCACGATACGTTCCCGCAGGCCGAGACAGCGTGGGAGCAGCATCTCTCAAGCCCACCGTGCACTTCACAGCAGTCGCCCCAACGCGGCCGCTCGATTCCATTTCCCGCAAGCCCCGGAGCCCACGTGGACTTTGGGCTGACCGTCAGGCTCTTTACACCAATCTTCGTAAGAACCTGGTTCACAGCACCTGCTGTCTGCAGCATAAACACCGACAACTTGATCTGCCAATTAGAAAACTGTGTGCAACTGCAAGGAAAAATACGTTATCTGCCATGGTGCGAGCATGTCCACAACAAAATTCCATGCCGGAAACTATCTCGCTGACGGGAGGAGCTGGGGCACGCTGCCTCCTGTGGCTCACCGCTCCGGCAGGAACTACGGGGCTCTCCACAGCCTCTGACCCCGGCACTCGACTGTTGCCCGGAGCCGGAGGCCAGCCCAGCCTAGGGACCCCAACTTCAGGCTCCCAGTCTTCAAATGGCAAGAGACCTTCGGCTCTATGCGAGTGCCCATCACAGCGTCATAGGACATCGAGGGCAACTCTGAGCTTCACGGGACACCGAGGGTGACTCTGAGAGGTCACAGTGTCCCCAAGGAGGTTTAGACGCAGGGCACATAGCAAGCACAGGACACTTGTTAACCACCCGAGCTAGACCCGGGCTTTGGTGACAGCACTATGTGGCTCTGGTTCTCTGGAGAATGAGGGACAGTACACAAATTGTCTTTAAAAAATAGAGATTTTGTACAAAGATTAGTTTAACATAAAAACTAACAAAACCCACTCATTTTTAGTGCAGTTTAATTAATTACACCCTGATTATAAACAATCTTTATTAACAACTGTATGTTCTTGGAACTGGAACCAGAAGCTGCAGGAGTGACATACCTAAGGGAGTGCACGCGACTCACGTAAGACCGCCATGCCACGTGGCCAGGCTGGGTGCACGCGGCTCACGTAAGACAGCCACGCCACACGGCCAGGTGGGGTGCACACGGCTCACGTAAGGTAGCCACACCACGCAGTCACGCCAGGTGCACACGGCTCATGTAAGACAGCCATGCCACATGGCCAGGTGGGGTGCACGCGGCTCATGTAAGACAGCCACGCCACACAGTCAAGCTGGGTGCACGCGACTCACGCAAGACAGCCATGCCACGCGGCCAGGCTGGGTGAGATGCTCCTCTGGTTGTAGAACACATGGGTTTTCAGGATCCAAAGTAGCTTCTAAGCGCACTGCCAAAACTAAAACCCCAGACCACAGAAATGTTTAATAACAAATGATTCCATCAACAGATAATACTCCCAAAGCTGAACAATAAATAGAAAAGCGTGTAATTCTTCATCTTGACCAGAATGCCACGCGTTGGTGAGTTAGGACCGGAAGTCAGTGAGAGGTTCAGAAGAAAAGGCACGTCCAGACAGACCACCAGGTGGTCCGGAGAGCACTGCCAGCCCAGCCAGCCCAGCCCTGCACAGGAAGCGCTCGGGACGTCCGGGGGCCGAGGCCACTTCCCTGCTGGAGCGCTGTCGCCGGCCCAGGTGGGAGCCCTTAGGGAACAGCAGCTACGGGGGGCCGAGGCGTCACGTCCCGGCTGTCAGAGGCTGGACCGTCTCTCTGGCCTTGGCACGCACCGCAGCGTCGCCGCTCTCCACAGCACTGGGGCCAGCAGCAGGCTGAGCGTGGTCACGCTGAGGGTGAGCAGATACACCTGCACAGAAACACAGCATGGCCCCGTTGGCGAGCACGGCTGCACGGGGCCCAGGTGTGGCCGCCCCAGTGTGCTCTCTGCATGCTCAGGGACATAGAGGCACACACAGAGAGGGCCAGGACATGGCCACCAAAGGGAAGCTGCGGTCAGTTCTGAAGACTCGCGGGCTCAGCCCCAGCCACATGGAACCCGCATACTCACCCCACGGCCCGGGAGGGCTCGCAGGGAGTTGGTGTGTCCCTCCCTCAGCCAGGTCCTCCACTGCCCTCCATGTCCTCCTGGCCCATACAGAGCCCCCAGGACAACTACCGGCTCCTAAGGCAGAACACGGCACAGAGGGACATCTGTGGGGCGTGCGCCTCTGTTCACCTGGGCTCCACGGACACCGACGTGCAAGGGAGAGCTTGGCGTCAAAGAGTGAGTGTCCCCTTCTAGACAGCAGCGGCAGGGCCACCACTGCAGAGGTCCCTGCACGGTGCAGGCTGTACTAACACTGGCTTTCTGCTAGAAACCAACACCTGGGGTGAGGCCCACCATGCCCAAGGCCCACGCAGCCCCGTGGACAGCTCACCTCCCGAGAGATGATGCCTGCTCTTCGCGCTCGGCTTCCCAGGACGAAGGAGAACTCACTGACCTGGGCCAGCCCTGCAGACACGATCCACTTGATGTGCTGGCTGCTTTTCGGCAGGATGAGGGACAGAACCAGCACTGCCAGGGCAAACTGCAGGAGATGAGGATGGGGTGTGACCAGGACACAGAGACATGGCCTGGATGCCAGGGGCAGGGGACAGGGGACATGGCCAGGATGCAGGGGACAGAGGGTAGGGGACATGGCCAGGACGCAGGGGACAGGGGACAGAGGACATGGCCAGGACGCAGGGGACGGGGACATGGCCAGGACGCAGGGGACAGGAGAGAGGGGACACGGCCAGGATACAGGGGACAGGGGACATGGCCAGGACGCAGGGGACAGGAGAGAGGGGACATGGCCAGGATATAGGGGACAGGAGATGGGGACACAGCCAGGACGCACAGACAAGTGCCTGGAGGGCGAGCAGAGCTCACGGCAGCCCGAGCCTGGCCTCGAGCTGGACGTGCATGGACGCCCAAGCCCAGGAGGCGCCGAGAACCAGACCATCTTAAGGGAGCCACACAGCCCTGAAGGCAGCATGCAGGCCACGGCTTCCCCAGCAGGAAACAGGCTTCTCACCCCCACCTGGATCACAGTGTCCAATGTCACGTGACATGCGAGAGAGAGACCGGAACGGCAGGGGGTGTGTGCACTCGCCAGAGACAGCGTGGAGGCACCCAGCAGGGTGGTTGCTGCAACCCCGCCTCCTCTCACGGCCACCCTCTATCTTGGGCATGCAGATGTGCCCAGGGTGCTTTTCAAGCCCTGGGGGTTGGGATTCAAACCACAGTGGGTCACGTGGGATCGAGCTCCCTTAACCACTAGTCCATGGGGCCAGCCTGGAAGCTTTTTTTAAATAAGAGGGAAAGGGTGTTCTGGGGTGGGCAGCCTGGAGCCGGGGGCCGGCGAATGCTCAGAGACCCTGGCTCCGTAGGAGGGCTGCATCCATCACCTGCTACCATCCCGCAGGCCAAGGGCAGCCGCTCCCTAAGTGAGAGCAGGCGTCGAGACTGACGGCGTTCTCAGCGTCTGGAACAAGCTGGGACAGCGTCAGGCCACACAGCGAGGCCTCAGCTTGGGACTGAGGTATGCCCCCATCCTGACGCTGGGCACACGCTCCATCTACAGGGCACGGCCCACGGCCTGACACCAGGACACCCAGCCGCCTCTCCAGGCCGCTCTTCGCCAGGACGAAGGGTCCCAGCAGTCAGGAGCCAAGCCCATCAGTAAGCGCGTGCTCCGAGGAGTCTGTGGGACTCGAAGCCATGGATTTCAGCCGACCTGAGTCAGAGAGCCGGTACCTTCGTGACCACCACGGACAGGGTGAGCACCACCAGCACACCGAGCTCGTAGATGACGAAGGTGGGGAACACGTGCAGCCCTGTGGGGAGGACAGAGTGGACAGTCACTTCCTGCCATCGATGGCTCTGTCCGCCACGCCACGCCAACTCCGGAGCCTCAGCCACACGGGGCTCTCCTCCAGCCAGAGCCGAGAGGCACCCCCACCTGAGTGCCCTGTGCCAAGAAAGCGCTGCCGCCCGCCGAGGCCGGGCCCAGGCTCTGCAGAGAGCTCACGGGAGCAGGCTCTGCAGGCATGTCGCGGGCTCCCTGCGGCCTAGGTAAGTGTGGCAGGCATGTCCCTGGGCCACAGCGCCCGGCCGCCTGCAGTGGCCCTACTCTTAGAGGCCTTGCCGCATACAGGAGCACCAGGCCCGGCTCTCCACACCTCCCCCCTGCGGGAAGGGGTGCCGACGAGCCGCTCTCTATACCTGGGCCTCAGTCCCAGTGATGCCACAGACCCACGGCGGGCCCCTCCGCCGGGCACGGTTAGCACGGAGGGAGCTCCCTTCCTGCCTGCGGCCGATGCCTGTGGGACAAGCACCCCGTGTGTGGGAGTATGACGGAGACCACGCGGATACCCGACTCGCATCCTGGGCCGTGGCCCTGTGGTCTCCAGCCCCAGGCCCGTTTCCTCCGTCAAGGTGGACTTGGGACGACTCAGCAAATGCGTGCTGGGAAGCCCGACCCAGCATAGGCCCATCCAGGTGCCCCGGCCCCCCTCCATCTGCCCCGCAGTCCATCCTAGACCAGGGGCTCCGCTGAGAGCGTCCTGCTCCAGGCAGAGCGGGACGGGGGAGCTCTCTGGAGGGCTGTCTCGTGCATGGGGGGTGACCGCACCTGGGCCCCATGGGCTCCTCTGAGGACCGACGCGGGCAGCTACTTCAGGGCTGGCAAGGACACTCGCCCATGGCCCTGCACACGGCCTGTGGGAAGTGGTCCTGGCCCACCCAGAAGCTGGGCGTGGTGCAGTGTATCCGTGGTCTCAGCACCTCGGCAGAGACAGGAAGGTCAGGATGCAACAAGACCCGGTGAGAAAAACGGAACAGGAATGCACATCCACCCGTGCTCCACGGAGGGGCTGGGCGCCCC
>NW_006160165.1:7008284-7020115 GCF_000334495.1 Tupaia belangeri chinensis | reverse complement strand
CCCATCCACCTGTGCTCCACGGAGGGGCTGGGAGCCCCCTGGGCCAAGCTCTTGGACCCCAGAGAGGCAGAGGACAAGCCCAGCCACAACAGGGCACAGGGAGGGACATGAACTCGAAGTCCTCAGCACACCCCATGCAGAGAAACGAGAGAGCACGCGGAGTCCGAGCACACCGCAGCTTCCCGGCGAGATGGAGACCCTTGTTGGGGCAGTCAGGGCAAACCCGCCTGCCCGAGCTGTGGGCTTGGGATTTCAATGGGTGCAGCTCTCAACCACCCATTCAGGGGTGCTGTGGCCCAGTGGGCGGGGCTGTGACCAGAAGGGGCAGCACCAGGAGGCCGTGGGGCGGAGCCGGCGGTCAGAGCTGGTCTAAAGGGCAGACAGCGGCAGGGACAGCAGTGAAGACAGGGCAGGCAGCGCTGACATCGCACGATGGGGGCAGCAGGAGGGGGTGGTGGGAGGAGGCGGGGGATGGCAGGAGTCGGGGCACAGCTGGAGGGGGCACAGTGGCAGGAGGCGGGGACGCCAGCAGCCCAGGGCATCTCTCGAGGACAGATGCCTCGCAGCTTCACGGTGCCCAGAACTGAGCAGGTGAGCAGGCCAGCAGGCACGCCAGCCTCGCTGGGCCTCCCACACACACAGCCTCCTGGCCCGCAGTCCTCAGGCTGCCCTGGCTGCAGCGGCGTCGTGTGCACGCAGCCTCAGACCTGCTTGTGCTCTCACCTCCCAGGGCAGCGCCAGCGCCAGCACCACGGAGCACACAGCGTCACTGTGAGGGGCACCGAGGGCGGGTGCCCGGGATGTCGTGGCCAGAGTAATCCCACATCCTGCTGCTCCTTAGCCGGCTGCTGGAGACGGCCGCGGAGGGCGCCCTCCGGAACACGCCAGCCCAAGTGCTAAACCCGAGCCCCGCCCTTGTCTCGGCGGTCCGCAGCCCTCACAAGCTGGACCACCAGGAGGACGTGGTCCCGTCCTCTGAGGGTAACCGGGCTGTCCTCAGTGCAGACAGCACACCCAGCACGGCTGAAGCATGTCAGTGGCTAGAACTGTGGCCCACAGCGTCTATACCCACCTCCTGAGAGGCTTCCCCCCCACATCTGGCTGCCACCAACCCAAACCTGGACACACGGCGGCTGAGACACCGCCTCTGCCACCTAAGACAGACGCACGGTGACATGCACACCAGGCGTGTCACGGAGCTCATCGGCAACCAGTTTGGTGTCCCGCAAACAATGGCCGAATCCGAGATGCTACAAGACACGAAACCTTCCGAGCAGCGACGTGACGGCAGGGGTGGGGCATTCCACACTTGGGCTCCATGATGAGCTGCCGGTGAGTCGCTGCCGTACAAAGTGATCCCCAAGCCAAGTGTGCAAGGGGCCCATGACACATCGAGTCTGTCACACTCAGGCCCCATCCCAAGACGTGGCCTCCTATGGACGGGACGTTCTCAAACCCAGAAGGCTTCAGGCCCCCACACGCCAGCCCATGGATGCCCGCCCTCCCAGACGGCAGGAAGCTCACCTATGGACGCGAAGAAGATGACAGCCAGGAAGTCACGGACAGGCTCGATGCAGGCGGCGACCTCCTCGGTGACCACGTGGCCTTGGGAAGAGACGAGGGCCCCGGCCAGGAAGCAGCCCAGCTCCATGGAGACGCCCAGCAGCTCTGTGACCTGGGAGGGGAGGGTTCACACGGCACATGGGACCACAAGGCAACAGGCCATTGGCCACAGCTCCGTGACCTGGGGGGAGGAGGGTCAGGTTCACATGGCACATGGGGCCACATGGCGATGGTCCACTGGCCACAGCTCCGTGACCTGGGGGGGGAGTGTTCACACAGCACACGGGCCACACAGAGACGGGCCACTGGCCAAAGCTCCGTGACCTGTGGGGGAGTGTTCACACAGCACATGGGGCCACACAGTGATGGGCCACTGGCCACAGCTCCGGCCGAGGAGCTCTTAGCCCGGCAGATGGCTGGTGAGCACAGTGAGGACAGCGGGACACAGGCTGGGCCGGCTGGGGGAGCTGCGGTGATGGGTGGGAGCCGGCCCAGCGACCAACCGCAGGCGGAGAGGATCTGCCTAGAACCCTGGAGGGACGAGCCAGGTGACCATGCGTGCCTGCATGGGCACGCCCCCCAGAGTGCACTCAGAACCTCTGTGTCACAAAGACATGTCTAGCAGGGACATGCTCCCACCACCGACCGTGAGCCACACAGCAGGACCCAGAGGGTGGCAGCTGACGCCGGGTGCATGTGCGTGTGTGCCCAGATTCCTGAGAGAATGGAGGAGAAGGGATTGCGGCATGGTCACCCCCCTAGGGGGTGATTTCTCACTTTCTGTCCCTCTATCTCTCTGTCTCTCTCTCTTTCTGGCAAGCGCACACACCCTATAGCAAAAACCTCTCAAAAAAAAAAAAGAAAAGAGCATGTGCATATGCACACACATAACACATGTGTGCACACATGTGCCATACAGGCCTGTAAGAGTGCACACGCACACACGCATGAATCATGACAGGTGTGTGCATGCAGCACACATGCCTAAACACGAGCACACACATGCCTGCATGCGCGTAATGTACCCACACACGGCAGTTTTTAATCTTCTTTTCATGACTGCCACAGAGTACGTATGCCCCCCCAGAGCCCGGGTCACACACAATCCTGTCCTGTTCTCCCCTCCCCCAAGTGGCCAGGGCCAGGACTTGAGCAGTGACCACCACGTGGGCTCTAGCTCCCAAAGTATGCACTTAGCCACCGCCCTCCAGGGGTCTGGCCGTGTGGCTCTGAAGGAAGGCAGTGCAGAGCCGTGGCCGCGAGGGCTGCACAGTGCAGCGAGCAGTGCACTCCGTCAGACACTGGCCTCACCTGGAGGCCCCAGGATGCTGAGGAGCAGCAGAGCGATGGCACCTGCACAGCCACAGGAGCCGAGAACGTCCACGCGCCGGCCACAGGTGGTGGCGGAGACTGGTAGCGCTGGCATCAGGGACGTCTGCTCACAAAGGCTGGCCTCGCGGCATGGAGGCAGCTGCTCAGGAGAGGCTGGACCCCACGTGCTGAGTGCGGCCCAGGGCCTCGGCCTGGCCAGCCTGAGACATGTCTGGATTGTGTGAGAGTCCAAGTGCCAAGGGGCTGGCGGGGGACGCAGCACAACCAGGCCTGCGGAGCCTGACCCATGAGCACCTGCTCCTCTGCCCAGACACAGAGAAAGGGCAAAGTAGAAAGGCCCCGTTCATCAGGGCGGGCCACACCGACAGGTCAGGGGATGCACGACTGCAGGGAGCATCTCAGCAGGGAGGGCAGCCTGCCGGACACGCCGCGGCACGGGTGAGCCTTGGACACCACAGTGCGCGAGGACCCCATACTGAGGGACAGCCTGCACACCTCCAGGGACATGGAACCCGCAGGGACTGACAGTAGGTGGTGGCTGCCAGGGGACAGATGGAGAGGCAGGTTGGGAGCAGTGGTTTCCCTGGGGTGATGGAATGTTCTAGAACTAGGCAGTGGTGACGGCCACGAGATCACGGATACGCTGGGAACCACGGGACTGCACACGCTGAGACAGCGACCCCTACAGCCGGCAGGTGGGGTGCTGGTGAAGGCACCGGGTCCCCACGTGGCCAACCACAGCTCTAGTCCTGGACCTGATGGCTGGAGGGTCTCACTGGACACATGTGCCCAAAATCCCAGGAGAAGGGACTGCAATGTGGCCGTCCCCCTGGGGAGGGTGGCTTCTCACTTTCCCTCTCTGCGTCTCTCTGGCAAGTGCACATGCCCTACGGCAACCCTTAGGAAAGGAAAGAAAGAAACAAGAAAATAGTCTTGTGTTGTGTCATCTCATCTCGGCCAAAAAAACACCTTGATAAAGAGCTGGCCACAGCACACACAGGGTCCCCACGCACACACGAGACAGGGCTGGCCTGTGCAAGAGCCCCTCAAGACGCTCATGGTGCACCCTGACTCCAGCTGGCTAAGCAGCGGGCGGAGGGTGCCCACGGCACCAGCTGCTGGGGAGACAGGACAGAAAGCCCAGTGAGTGGGTCACCATGGCCACTCACCAGCAGGACGAGGACGAGGAGCCCCGCGGTGCCCAGAGCTGCCGTAGGCACGTCAATCACTCACGTGACAGCTACGAGAGCCAGTCTAGCTCCTCTGGGAACACCGGTGAGAGTAACTCCAGCATGCTGAGCCCGTCCGGGGCGTGAGGTTACAGCAGCTGGATCCCACAGGGCTGCCTGCACGGTCTGAGTTGTAGACTTGGCAGCCTGAGAAACACCCCAAGCACGCGTGTGTGCATTTCCACAATCCTGGGGGCGAATGGGGAAGGGCTGCAGGGCGCCCACCCCCGAGAGTGTCCTCTCACTTCCCTCTCTCCCAGAGAGTACGTGCCTTTGGCATATTTAAAAACAGGGTTAAGGGTGTCTACACCAAGGGCCCAGCCATTCCACCACCACACATGGAACGATGGGAACAGCACCACGATTCAAATGCACGTGGGGGTGTACAGCAGCCCGTCAGAGCAGCCGGGGCGGGGCAGACCCTGACGTCTACAGGAGGAAGCTAAGCTGTGGGCGGCAGACGTCAGAGGTCAGAGGCTGGGGCTCAAATGGCCAACTGCAGTTGCAGCTCTTGGCCCAGCAGCCTGAAAAATCACGGCAGGTGTGTGCACACATGTCCAGGTGTGTGCACACGTGCCCAAAACCCCGGAAGGAGAGTGGGGGAGATTTCTCGCTTTCCCTCTCTCCCTCTCCAGTGAGCGCACACACCTTACTGCAAACCACACACAAGGAGACAAGGTGAGTCGCGTGGCTCTGTGTGGTGGGCTGCCCCATGACGATGCGCAGGAGTGACGTCTAGCACGGGAATCGCATGGACACGGACACATGAGGTGCCAGTGGCGTGTACCGAGCCTTGGCACGTGACCAGTGGCATCGCTGAACAGAGAGGAGGCAGCTGGCCCCGGCGGGGAGTGCAAGCCCTGCACTGTGTCAGCAGCAGAGCGCCCTCGCAGCCAGAGCGGACCCACCAGGGGTGCCAGCAGCCAGCACACCACGCGTACGGCGCCACAGCCGGCTCACCTTCAAGCTGAGACTCACAGCACGTGCCCTTCCCCTCCTCAGTAAGGAGACAGAGGCAGGCTCCCTTGGCAGGACCCCAGGCGGCAACCCCACTGCACCCTCCTGCCTGGCTTGTCCACATCCCCAGGCGGAGGGGAGCCCGGCCGAGCACGTCCATCTGAGCGGTGGGCAGTGCCTGTGCTGCCGCGGACCGGCACTGCGGCTCCGTCCTTTCAGACACGCCATCACGCACGGACGCACCCTCCCACGCAGTGTGAGCTCTGACACACACCTCTTCACACCTTGCCCCTCGCACGTGGCAGCCGAAGTCAGGCTGGCAGCAGTGGGCAGCTCGCATGGCCACAGCACCGGCACGTGATTTTAAACCCCACCTATTACCTCGGTGCCAGCTTACGGCAGCGCGGCACGGTCCGGGGTCGGGGCCTGCGTGCCGTCCTGGACCGCGCCTTCGTCAGCAGCGCAGCACTCACAGGGCACACTGCCGCAAAGCGCTTGAGTGCACGAGGCACGCAGCCAGACAGGCGGGGCTCGCGGCGCCGCACCGGGCAGCACGTGCACTGTGTGGGGTAGGCGGACACCAGCGCTTCCAACGTCCCAACACGTGTCGGGGGACAGCCTGATGACAGACGGCTTTCCCAGCTCATCGACGCACGTGAGCGAGCCGAGCGTTCTGGGGACAGAGGGGGCCACCGGGGGCGGAGGTTACCGTGAGCATCAGGAAGGTGAGCGCGGACGCTCCCGAGACGACGGCCTCTCTGCTCCGCTTCCTCTCCACGTGCAGCTTCCGGCAGTATGGCCCTGCGAGGTAGGTCTTCACGGCCAGGCACCAGAGCAGCACGGCAGCCAGCGAGAGCAGGCTCTGCCCGAGCAGGAGCAGGACACGCAGCGCCTCCGAGATGACACTGAGACGGAGTGAAGGCAGGAGTGACTCCTCCATGCTCGCGCCAGGAGCCAGTCCCGTCACCTCGGGCTCCCTCCCGAACGTGTTACACAGTGAACGCCCAGCTCGTGCGGGTTGTTATTTCTAAATACTAACGACAACCTGTGAAGGCCTATCGATCCCAGCAGTCAAGTCAGTTGACTCAAACAGAGAGGCTGGGCTGTCTGCAAGCTGGAGCAGACACGTCTCTGGGGTGTACAGCCTGATGACAGAGAGCTTTCCCAGCTCAGCGGCGCGTGCCAGAACACCCCCACGAGGAGTTCGCCCCGCTGGGGGCTCTTTGCGAGGCGACAGCTTCCCCCAGTGGGGCAATGTGGTTTCACCCAGGAAGCAGGATGAAGAATCCCAGCCACTGTGGGCAAAATGTCAGTAGTCCCGGGCCCAGCTCTGAGCACGTCGAGCACGCAGCCATGGAGGAAGCGGTCGTGCGCTAGTCAGATCTCAGAATCGATTAGGATCGCAGCCTGAAGACTCCATGAGCGGCACCCCCGACGTGCTTGCGGGCTTTGCAATCACACGTGTTTCTAAATTTAGCCATCCGCTGCTCTGGCCAGAATCCCACTTGGTCCTCCTTGCCAGTGGGAAAAACCCTGCGTGGTCTGGGACAGTGCCCGTCACGGCACAAAGACAGAAAGCTGTGCTAGGAATGCAGCCCTCAGGCCACCGCCTGAGCACGCAGGGAACCGGAGCAGCAGGGAGGCAAGCGGGCAACATGCCCACTGCAGACGCAGGAACCCTTGAAGTTACCGACTCGGTTCTGCATTTGGCGGGCAGAGGCAGAGGCATGTCTGCAGCTGCGGCCCAGCATATGTGCGGCCCAGCCCGGCCAGGCCTCCAGGCCAGTCAGCACCTCCCGTCCTCTCTGAGGCCTGCCTGGCTCGGACCTGGGCCTTGCCCAGCAAAGAAGCCACCGCTTATCCGGCAGCCGCCCTCCTGCTCCTCAGTCAGACTCCTCCCAGCCGCATCTACTCTCCACCACGTGTCTGAGGGCACCGCAGTCTGCGCCCCCACGTGTCCGAGGGCACCGCCATCTGCGCCCCCTGCCCCCCACGCACCCAAGGGCACCGTTCTGATTGGGGGAAGCTAGCCAGCCTGCCAGCCTTTCTTCCCTCAGCCATGGAGCAGCCCCCTGAGTCCCTCTCCCAGCTCTGCCCCATCAGCCACTGGGGCAGAGGCTAGTGCAGCCTGAGGCCAGCACTCCTGTGACCGCCCTGCTCTCTGCTCCCTCCTCTGCAGTGCCGCCTACAGTCACCTTTCCAACTCACCCCCCACGACTTCCCCAAACATGCTCTGGCCTGGGGTGGGCCATTCTCTGCGCTGCAGCCCTGGGCCCCCCACACGGCCCGGCGAGCACCCGTGCCAGCCCATCTCCCAGACGAGACACTGGGCAGTCGGGGCCTACGCCAGCACACAGCCAGTGTGGCACTGCAGCCGGCCCCACGTCAGCGCAGAGATGTGCCTTCGGGTCCAGCCTGTTCTGAGTGCCAGTTACTGCACTGAAGAGCAGGGACACGCTCTGGCAGCTCAGAGCGATACAGGCGGCACCTCGACTACTCTGTGCAGTGGGACTGGGCCCTGCATGGGAGCAAGTGTGAGTCCCATCAGCTCGAGAAGCACCTGGCACACATGTGAGCATGTGAGTCCAGACATGGTACAGAAGTGGGGAGAAAGAACTGCCGCTGGCCAGCCTCGCTGGGGCACGTGGTCCCCGCACCACCCCGGTCTCCAGCGCGTGAGAGGAGCCTGCAGCCCACCACCCCGGCCTGTCCGCGGTCAGCTCAGGGCTCCCAGCTCACACTAAACTGTCAGTCTCCTCACTGTCACTGCACCTGCGCTGGGACGGCATCAGATGCACACGCAGAGGCACACAGCACCTCCTCTGGGACAGCATTGCACACACACGCACACACGTACGAGCACACCGCACCTGCTCTGGGACAGTGTCACACACACGCATATGTGCACAGGCACACACCAGCTCTGGGACAGCGTTGCACACACACGTACACAGGCACGCTGTACCCGTTCTGGGACTGTGTCACACACACACATGCACAGGCATGCTGCACCGGCTTGGGGACAGTGTTACACACATGCACCCCGCACCTAGTATTGCACATGCACACAGGCACGCCACGCCAGCTCTGGGACAATGTCACATGCACACGCACACAGGCACATCACGCCAGCTCTGGGACAGTGTGGCACACACACGTACGCATGCATGCTATACCGCTCTCGGACTGTGTCACACACACGCGCGCCAGGCATGCGCACCCGCTCTGGGACAGTGTTGCGCACACACACACTCAGGCACACGGCACCCACTCTGGGCAGTGTTGCACACACACGCACACAGGCATGCCCTACCCGCTCTGGGACAGCTCTGGACACACACACATGCACATCACACGCACAAAGCACCTGTTAGGCACAGCCCTCCCCCCATCCACCCTGTTAGGTGGCACTGAGAGTGCACCCCGGAGGTGACGACCAGCAGCAGGGGCCTAGGAGCCGGCTCCCACCCAAGGGCCAGTCTGAGCCATGGGTGCTGGCGCTCTGCACGCAGCCGTAGGAAAAGGCACGCTGGACCTTTTTATAAGCGAGCAACTCGGACTGGCACACACACCGACAGGCCGGTACCTGGGCGACGAGCCGGCTCCCGCCTGGAGGAGGGTGGGCATGGCGGCGATGAACAGCCCCAGCTGCACATCCTGTGTCACCAGCATCCCCAGCAGCACAGAGCTGTAGTCGGCGTCCCCTGTGAGCAGGAGAGCTATGAGACATGGCTGCACGGTCAGAGCCATCCCAGCCCTCCAGCATCGCACTGCAGGACGGGGCCCCGAGGCCTGCAAGAAGGAACGATGAAGCAGTTAAGTGTTCGACCCTCCTGTGACAAACCGCCAGGCTGTTTTATCTCCACTGCTGGGTACTTACATAATTGCAGAAAAACATCACAGCCCAGGGAGACATGGCAGGTGGCTGACACACCAGGCCACGCGACTCACCTATATCCCAAGCCCAGCGAGAAGCTTCCATTTCTGACCTCTGCGTCTGCCTCGTGACTCCTGGAGGCCGGAGCAGACGCCTCCTGGTTGCAGGCAGCTGTGCCACACACTCCCCCCAAGTCCCTTCCCAGGCAATAGACAGACTCTGGAAAGGAACTCGGGTTCCTTAGATGGTCAGGACAGAATTGCAGGGCCACGAGGGGCTGGCCGAGCCATAAGAAGAAACACGGCTCAAGACTCCATGCCGGCCCCCAGCGCTGCTACTTTGACCACAGATGGTTCCAAGTTCCCTGTACGGCCTAATGGTCACTCATGCCAGAGCAAGTCACTTTCTTTCCGAAGAAAGCTATTGGCGGATCTGTAAAGACAGCTGCTATGGGACATGCTCCCAGACAGCAGCAGGGACCAGGCAGAGACTGGGCCCCTGCCAGCCTGGCCCAGCCGCCTCTGAGAAGTGCAGGTGGCAGTGGGATCCTGGCCTGAGGCTGGGACCCTCCCAGGATGAGCAGGCTGGGTGTCAGAGCTGCAGCTGCGTCCCCAGGGCACAGCTCAGCAGGCGGCGAAGGACAGCCCTCACCACCACAGCACCTGCCAGGGTTGCCACAGCCTCTTGGAACCAAGCATGCATTGGCAGTGTCTGTGACCTGCCAGGCTGCCGGGGCCTCACGTCTCACTCCGGGTCCTCCATGCCTCCTGTTGCTTTAAGGTGCGTGAGACCTCACCCTGCCCCTCCCTCCTCAGAGCCTGGCACGGGCTTGCAGGTGCCGGGTAGTGCCTTAGAAGGCTGCTGTCTGCCTTGGCACCCACCGCGCGGCTGACGTCAGCACACTCACCGGTCTCCACGAGATCCAAGCCAGCTCAGGTCCTGGAGCAGAGCCAGCGTCCACAGTGCCTGGGCCCACAGAGGCCACAGTGCAAGACCACTGCTCTGGGTGAGGCACAAACGCAAGCAGAGCCCATGCTCTGCGACCCCGCCGTGCAGAGAGAACGCCCCTGCGAATAGGTCCTCACTCCTGCTCCAAGCACAGCCTCACTCCAGGGCACTTCCCTACTATGAGTACCTATGGCCTCCCCGCGCCAGTACCCCTGTTAAACACCCGGAGACCACGCCACACCCTTGGGCCACTGCTGCAACAGGTGAGCCTTCACAAACTCATTTCAGCTTTATAAGAGGTTGAAGCCCGCCCAGAGTCACAGAGCCTTCTGGAGGAAGAGCCCTCTGGGGAGCTCCAGCAGAAAGGAAGGCCCCCCACAGGCCCAGCACCCTGTCCGCTGTCCCCTGGGACGTGGTGTGGCGTCAACAGGACAGCCCCGTGGAGCTCTACTCCATACTCAGACTGCACTGCCACCGTCTGTGTGACCTGTTCTCCACCCCAGCTCTGAGAACTGTCCACCGGACTCACTGCTGCAGGACGTCCTCGGCCTGTCCATGTCCTGACGCTGAGGACACTGGCCGGGAGGACCTGCCTCCCTTCCTGCTGGAGCTCTCGAGAAGGGCCGCTTCCACGCCAGCCTCCTGCCCTGTCTGTGTGGCACCCCAGGCCTGCCCTGTGCCGGGTGGGTGGGCCTCCTCTTGCAGGGAGTCGGCCCACAGTGACCAGCCCAGGTTTCCCTGCACACCCGAGTTTCCGGGCCCACGCAGGCCGCCGGCCAGCCAGGTAGGAAGCCTCTTGGTGTAGGGCTGGGGATGAAGGTGAGACGTGTGCCGCGGCCATGCTCCTCCGAGTTGAGGCGCTGGTCCCTCGGCTGCCTGCCCACACCCCAGGTCTAGAGTGAAGGTGAAGTTGCCGCCACGGGTACACCTGGTGCAGGCCCAGCGTGCTCGGGGGAGGCCGGCACGGGCACGGGGCCCTCCCGGGTGGGTCTATCCAGCACAGCAGGCCCTGGACTGCATCCCTCACCGTGCCCGTGACACCCAGCTCTGGGTGATGCTCGGGGCCCGGACAGCCCGTGTGCTGCCCCCAGCGCCACGCGAGCTGTGAGACGCCAGCTGCCCTTGTACTCCCGGGCTAGTTCTGGCTGTCACATTGCTACCTGCGAGGCTGGCTACCCACACCGACCTCAGGAACTTCCTCCGCACCCACCGCCTGGACGCTGCTCTGTCCGGCTCTTTCCACCCTGCAGGACACAGCTCTCACAGTGGCCAGTGCTCCGGTGTCTTTTTATTTGGGGGGAGGAGGGGTTTGCTATAGGGTGCGTGCGCTTGCCAGACAGACAGAGAGAGACAGAAAGCAAGAAATCCCCCCCCGGGGGGATGGTCACGCCACAATCCCTTCTCCACCGTTCTCCTCTCGGGATCTTGGGCACGCACGCACACGCACCCGGTGTGAGTTTAAGCTGCCAAGTCCGGGATGCGAACCGCGGTCGACTACATGGGAGTCCAGCAACACAGCCATTACGCTAACTGATGGTCCCTCTAGTGTCTCTTTAAAAGTTCATTTTATTCCTTTCACGAGTGAGACAAAGGGATGGCAGGAAAGCCCTCCCAACCGGGTCTGGGCACTGCACTCCAGCTAGGACCAGCCCTGGGCCCTGGGCACGCAAGCGCCCGGTATACCAGGCGGTCTCTGGACGCAATCCTGGAAGCCTCCCCCACGGTCAGCCTCACGGAGCCTGGCATTCTCCATTTACCCCGTGCCCCCAACTGGGCCCAGTTAAGTCTTGGCACCCGGAAGATGCTGTTTCGCTGCCCTCTTTGGCACCACCTCGGCGGGCGCGCTGGCCCAGCAGCAGCCACCCCGGCAGCCCGCCTGCTTCCCTCACACACGCCGGGAACCGAGCGGGCCCCAAGCCCCGCAC
>NW_006160165.1:6992990-7007993 GCF_000334495.1 Tupaia belangeri chinensis | reverse complement strand
TGGAGGCGCGGGTCCCTCGGCTGCCTGCCCACACCCCAGGTCTAGAGTGAAGGTGAAGTTGCCGCCACGGGTACACCTGGTGCAGGCCCAGCGTGCTCGGGGGAGGCCGGCACGGGCACGGGGCCCTCCCGGGTGGGTCTATCCAGCACAGCAGGCCCTGGACTGCATCCCTCACCGTGCCCGTGACACCCAGCTCTGGGTGATGCTCGGGGCCCGGACAGCCCGTGTGCCTGCCCCCAGCGCCACGCGAGCTGTGAGACGCCAGCTGCCCTTGTACTCCCGGGCTAGTTCTGGCTGTCACATTGCTACCTGCGAGGCTGGCTACCCACACCGACCTCAGGAACTTCCTCCGCACCCACCGCCTGGACGCTGCTCTGTCCGGCTCTTTCCACCCTGCAGGACACAGCTCTCACAGTGGCCAGTGCTCCGGTGTCTTTTTATTTGGGGGGAGGAGGGGTTTGCTATAGGGCGCGTGCGCTTGCCAGACAGACAGAGAGAGACAGAAAGCAAGAAATCACCCCCCGGGGGGATGGTCACGCCACAATCCCTTCTCCACCGTTCTCCTCTCGGGATCTTGGGCACGCACGCACACGCACCCGGTGTGAGTTTAAGCTGCCAAGTCCGGGATGCGAACCGCGGTCGACTACATGGGAGTCCAGCAACACAGCCATTACGCTAACTGATGGTCCCTCTAGTGTCTCTTTAAAAGTTCATTTTATTCCTTTCACGAGTGAGACAAAGGGATGGCAGGAAAGCCCTCCCAACCGGGTCTGGGTACTGCACTCCAGCTAGGACCAGCCCTGGGCCCTGGGCACGCAAGCGCCCGGTATACCAGGCGGTCTCTGGACGCAATCCTGGAAGCCTCCCCCACGGTCAGCCTCACGGAGCCTGGCATTCTCCATTTACCCCGTGCCCCCAACTGGGCCCAGTTAAGTCTTGGCACCCGGAAGATGCTGTTTCGCTGCCCTCTTTGGCACCACCTCGGCGGGCGCGCTGGCCCAGCAGCAGCCACCCCGGCAGCCCGCCTGCTTCCCTCACACACGCCGGGAACAGAGCGGGCCCCAAGCTCAGCACCTACCTTCCTTGTCACTGCGAGCGCTGCCCGCGAGGAACCTGGACACCAAGGGGGTGCTGGACAGGGACAGGCACGTGGAGACGAAGACGGTCTGGGCCGGCCCGACGCGCAGCAGGTGTCCCCACAGCAGGCCCACGGCCACCAGCAGCAGCGTCATGTAGCACGGCCCCTGCAGGGCCACCTTCCACACCTGAGGGGCACACGCGTCTCAGCTCAGCCGCTCCGGGGACGGACCCAGGAGGCAGCGCACGCCGTCACACGAGACACCACACGAGGCTGTGCCCCTGCCAGCTGTGATGGGCCCCGCTCACGCGGGCACACGTGCACACGCACGCTGCGTGTCTGCATGTGTAAGCGTGCTGCCCCACATGCATGCATGAGAGAAATTCCACCCTCAGAAGAAACCTCGCGTCAGGGCCGCCCGCCCCTCACTTCCAGACGAGCACCTAGAGGTGCACAGTCAGGTGACATGCCCGGGGTCAGCAGCACAGGGCCAAGGCAGCATGGGCGGTGAGGTGGGTCCTCAGACACCTGGCCAGGAGCCCACACACAGACATGGAGAGGCTGCCTGTGCACCCCCACCCCAGGGCCGGCAGCCCATTGTCCAGCCCCACCCCACGGCCAGCAGTCACGACCCCACGGCTGGCAGCCCAGTGTACAGCCTCACCCCATAGCCAGCCATGTCCTGCAGGCCCTGGCTGGCTGCAGTAACCGAGGAGGCCACGCCTGTGGACTGAGCCACCGCATGCGGAGGGCGGGCCCTGACCTTGTCACACTTGGCGTGGCCTGCCGCTCACCTGCTGGATGCCTGGGCAGTGGGCAGTCCTTGGGTTGTCCCCACATCGACCTGGAGGATGGCCAGCTGCTTCCTGAGATGCGCCAACCTCATTGGGAGGCCCAGGAACCCACTGGGCCAATGGGGGTACAGAGACCTCTTGTGGATGACCACTCAGGACAGGCCTCGAGCAGGAGGGGATCCCTAGGCTCCTGGAGACACAGCCCTCCTGGCTCAGTCGTGTCAGGAAGGCCTGGGCCCTGGGCCCAGGAAGCACCACCATCACCCCCCAGCAGGGGCTGCTCCCTCGGCCTGCGGCCACCTCACGCGCTGCTCGCCTTTTGAACCCTCATCCCCTTCCGCAGACACATCCTTGAAGCCCTTTGCTGCCTGCCTCACCAGGAGCTGCCGGATGTCTGCAAATCGTGGGTGTCCACGAGTGTCTACTGCAAGACAAACGAGATGCAGGAAGATGGCAGACTCCCTCGTGGGGACCCGAGGTCTGCTCAGAGACGGGGTTCAAAGGGCAGTCAGGCCACACTAGAAGACGGAGCGTGGGTAGCTACGAGGGGTCTGGAGAAGACTCCAGGAAGCAGGGCCGGGCAGCAGATGGCCGTACCTTCCCTCAGCCTCAGCGACCCACGGAGCTCCTCGCCAGTTCTCCATGGACTGGGAGGGGGGCAATGATGTTATGTCACGCATTAGGACAGAAGTCCCCAGGGCCTGCCAGCAAGCAGGAACGTGTCAAAAGCACCGAAGAATTCTGCTGGCAGGTGACAGGCCAGCCCCCAGCGACTACAGGGAGAACTCAAGTGCTGGTGAGGATGACCTAGCGCACCAAGCAGCACAGGCCACGAGTCCTTGGGAGGGGACACAGCAGGCCGCCCTGCTCCGGGGCCAATGCCCACCCGCCCAGCAGGCCTCTCCACTGGAGCAGCAGGGTACACATCACACACGACGCCCTCCTGGCTCTGCCAGTCTCTCCCACTCCCCTGGGGACTGGGGGAGCTGCTGGGGCAACCCCAAAGCTTCATTTAAATGGTGTCACCCACCAGCAGGGGCCTCGCTCAACTGGGGGAACGCAGGACCTCCCCCAGGGCTTTTGCGGGGAACCCGAGTCCCAGAAAGTCAGGGCCAGAAAGGCTGTACTCGTCCCGTCTCCTGGCTCAGCGTGCAGGCGGATGCAGGAGCAGGAAGGGCCTGGGGCATGGCAGACGGTCTTCGTCCCGCCTCCCACTTGGCTTAGCTCTGCTCACCCTGATCTTCTGGAGACTAAACCTCCACAGCTGCCCCGACCAGGCCTGCGGCTCTGGAGAGACCCACGGCCCCATGCGCCTCCTGACACAGCCCTCGGCCAACCCCGCGGGAAGACGAGGCCACTCTCCCCAGGGCCTCGGCAGGCGAACACACGGATGCCCACAGGAGGGGACACAGGGCACACTGCGGCTGGGAAGACCTGCCAGGATGCACGCCTGAAGGACTGAAGGGAGCGAGGATGGTCGCAGTGGGGGGAGGAGGTTAAGGGCAAGAGGAGGCCTTGAGGAAAGGGGGTGAGATGGGACAGATGGGAAAGGGTTAAAGATGTCCACCAACTCGAGCACATTCAAAGCGAGCACAGGGCTAGGAGAGACGGCTGCTTTGCCTCATTGTAACAGCCGCAGGGACCAGTGGTGGGCGACAGTGGGCAGGGGTCCCACACAGCCGCAGGGGCCAGTGGAGGGCGACAGTGGGCAGGGGTCCCACACAGCCGCAGGGGCCAGTGGAGGGCGACAGTGGGCAGGGGTCCCACACAGCCGCAGGGGCCAGTGGAGGGCGACAGTGGGCAGGGGTCCCACACAGCCGCAGGGGCCAGTGGAGGGCGACAGTGGGCAGGGGTCCCACACAGCCGCAGGGGCCAGTGGAGGGCGACAGTGGGCAGGGGTCCCACACAGCCGCAGGGGCCAGTGGAGGGCGACAGTGGGCAGGGGTCCCACACAGCCGCAGGGGCCAGTGGAGGGCGACAGTGGGCAGGGGTCCCACACAGCCGCAGGGGCCAGTGGAGGGCGACAGTGGGCAGGGGTCCCACACAGCCGCAGGGGCCAGTGGAGGGCGACAGTGGGCAGGGGTCCCACACAGCCGCAGGGGCCAGTGGAGGGCGACAGTGGGCAGGGGTCCCACACAGCCGCAGGGGCCAGTGGAGGGCGACAGTGGGCAGGGGTCCCACACAGCCGCAGGGGCCAGTGGAGGGCGACAGTGGGCAGGGGTCCCACACAGCCGCAGGGGCCAGTGGAGGGCGACAGTGGGCAGGGGTCCCACACAGCCGCAGGGGCCAGTGGAGGGCGACAGTGGGCAGGGGTCCCACACAGCCGCAGGGGCCAGTGGAGGGCGACAGTGGGCAGGGGTCCCACACAGCCGCAGGGGCCAGTGGAGGGCGACAGTGGGCAGGGGTCCCACACAGCCGCAGGGGCCAGTGGAGGGCGACAGTGGGCAGGGGTCCCACACAGCCGCAGGGGCCAGTGGAGGGCGACAGTGGGCAGGGGTCCCACACAGCCGCAGGGGCCAGTGGAGGGCGACAGTGGGCAGGGGTCCCACACAGCCGCAGGGGCCAGTGGAGGGCGACAGTGGGCAGGGGTCCCACACAGCCGCAGGGGCCAGTGGAGGGCGACAGTGGGCAGGGGTCCCACACAGCCGCAGGGGCCAGTGGAGGGCGACAGTGGGCAGGGGTCCCACACAGCCGCAGGGGCCAGTGGAGGGCGACAGTGGGCAGGGGTCCCACACAGCCGCAGGGGCCAGTGGAGGGCGACAGTGGGCAGGGGTCCCACACAGCCGCAGGGGCCAGTGGAGGGCGACAGTGGGCAGGGGTCCCACACAGCCGCAGGGGCCAGTGGAGGGCGACAGTGGGCAGGGGTCCCACACAGCCGCAGGGGCCAGTGGAGGGCGACAGTGGGCAGGGGTCCCACACAGCCGCAGGGGCCAGTGGAGGGCGACAGTGGGCAGGGGTCCCACACAGCCGCAGGGGCCAGTGGAGGGCGACAGTGGGCAGGGGTCCCACACAGCCGCAGGGGCCAGTGGAGGGCGACAGTGGGCAGGGGTCCCACACAGCCGCAGGGGCCAGTGGAGGGCGACAGTGGGCAGGGGTCCCACACAGCCGCAGGGGCCAGTGGAGGGCGACAGTGGGCAGGGGTCCCACACAGCCGCAGGGGCCAGTGGAGGGCGACAGTGGGCAGGGGTCCCACACAGCCGCAGGGGCCAGTGGAGGGCGACAGTGGGCAGGGGTCCCACACAGCCGCAGGGGCCAGTGGAGGGCGACAGTGGGCAGGGGTCCCACACAGCCGCAGGGGCCAGTGGAGGGCGACAGTGGGCAGGGGTCCCACACAGCCGCAGGGGCCAGTGGAGGGCGACAGTGGGCAGGGGTCCCACACAGCCGCAGGGGCCAGTGGAGGGCGACAGTGGGCAGGGGTCCCACACAGCCGCAGGGGCCAGTGGAGGGCGACAGTGGGCAGGGGTCCCACACAGCCGCAGGGGCCAGTGGAGGGCGACAGTGGGCAGGGGTCCCACACAGCCGCAGGGGCCAGTGGAGGGCGACAGTGGGCAGGGGTCCCACACAGCCGCAGGGGCCAGTGGAGGGCGACAGTGGGCAGGGGTCCCACACAGCCGCAGGGGCCAGTGGAGGGCGACAGTGGGCAGGGGTCCCACACAGCCGCAGGGGCCAGTGGAGGGCGACAGTGGGCAGGGGTCCCACACAGCCGCAGGGGCCAGTGGAGGGCGACAGTGGGCAGGGGTCCCACACAGCCGCAGGGGCCAGTGGAGGGCGACAGTGGGCAGGGGTCCCACACAGCCGCAGGGGCCAGTGGAGGGCGACAGTGGGCAGGGGTCCCACACAGCCGCAGGGGCCAGTGGAGGGCGACAGTGGGCAGGGGTCCCACACAGCCGCAGGGGCCAGTGGAGGGCGACAGTGGGCAGGGGTCCCACACAGCCGCAGGGGCCAGTGGAGGGCGACAGTGGGCAGGGGTCCCACACAGCCGCAGGGGCCAGTGGAGGGCGACAGTGGGCAGGGGTCCCACACAGCCGCAGGGGCCAGTGGAGGGCGACAGTGGGCAGGGGTCCCACACAGCCGCAGGGGCCAGTGGAGGGCGACAGTGGGCAGGGGTCCCACACAGCCGCAGGGGCCAGTGGAGGGCGACAGTGGGCAGGGGTCCCACACAGCCGCAGGGGCCAGTGGAGGGCGACAGTGGGCAGGGGTCCCACACAGCCGCAGGGGCCAGTGGAGGGCGACAGTGGGCAGGGGTCCCACACAGCCGCAGGGGCCAGTGGAGGGCGACAGTGGGCAGGGGTCCCACACAGCCGCAGGGGCCAGTGGAGGGCGACAGTGGGCAGGGGTCCCACACAGCCGCAGGGGCCAGCAGTGGGCGATGGGGGCAGGGGGCCAGTGGTGGGCAACGCAGGGCAGAGGTCCTGCACGGCCGAAGGGGCTAGCAGTGGGTGACAGGGGGGCAGGGGTCCCGCATGGCCACAGGGACCAGCTGGTGGGCAACAACAGGACATGCGGTCCCACTCGGCCGCAGGGACTAGCTGCTGGGCAATGGCAGGACCCGGGATCCCACATGGCCAACTCCATGGTCTTAGTCCTGGACCCAGTGGCTTGAAAAACATACTGGGTGCGTGTGCGTGTATGCCCGAAAATCTCGAGAGGAGACTGGAGGAGGAGGGGTTTATGGCATGGCCCTCCCTCCAGGAGTGACTTCTCACTTGCCTTCTCCCTCCGTCTCTGTCTCTCTCTGGCAAGCGCACGTGTCCTCAGTCGGAAGCCTCTGCCGACTGTTGTGGAGAAGCTGAGGAACAGGAGGAAGAGAGGCCGAGGGCCGCAGCACCGATCTCCGGCTGCTTTCCTGCTGCTCACGCTCCTTCCAGACCGCCAGGGTCCTGCCCCGGGCCTCTCCTTTCCAGGCCCAGCATTTAGTACCAACAAACACGTTTTTACTACACGTTCTTGTAACGCTGTAAGGCCACGTGGCAGTCCACCAAGTGATTACGCCACGTTCCGACAGACCATCAGGTCGGGGTGGCCGGATTGCCCCCATCCTCACTGACAGTGTGCACAACCTAAAAGAAGCGGGTGAGCATTCCCGGACACAAGCACCTGCCGAGGCTGAAGCAGGAAGCAGCAGGGAGAACGAACAGGCGGGCACGGTCAGGAGGTCGAGCCGCTAGCAAAGCCCTGCCATGAAGACCCCAGGTCTGGGGCCCCCGGCGAGCTCTACGAGGTGTTCCAAGACCTAACCCGATTCTCTTCAAGCTCCTCCAGGACACGCGCACGCTCACTGCCCCCGAAGCAGGCGGGGCCGGGCGACGACGGGGAGCCTGCAAGCCGGACTGAGAGAGGGGGTGGCTGCGCTCACACGACAGACAGACACTCCTGACAGAGAGGCGGACAGGGCCCCGGGACCATCTCCCCAGACACACAGGAAGCTCCTGACCCACACCCTCCGTGGTGGAGACACAGCAGGCCGAGCACAGACTGGAACGACTCATGTCCAACAGAGCTGAAGTGTGGTTTTTCTCCTTCTCTTCTTTCAGGGTGTGCCGTGACGTACGATTTATATAATCACTAGGCACCTTTGTGGGGTATGGAATGGCCTTTAAGAGCACACATGTAATAAGAGCACGTGTGTAATGAGAGCACGTGTGTAATGAGAGCACATATGTAATGAGAGCATGTGTGTGGTAAGAGCACATATGTAATAAGGTCACGTGTGCAATAAGATCATGTATGTGATGAGAGCATGTGTGTGATGAGAGCACCTATGTAATAAGATCACATGTGTAATAAGAGCACATATGTAATGAGAGCACACATGTGGTGAGAGCACGTATGTAACAAGAGCAAGAGCACACGTGTAATAGGGGCACATATGTAATGAGAGCACGTGTGTGATAAGAGCACATATGTGATGAGAGCACATCTATAATGAGAGCACATGTGTAATAAGAGCACGTGTATGATAAGAGCACATGTGTAATAAGAGCACGTATGTAATAAGAGCACTATGTAATAAGAGCACATATGTAATGAGAGCACTGTGTGATAAGAGCACATATGTAATGAGCACATCTGTAATAAGAGCACATGTGTAATAAGAGCACATCTGTAATAAGAGCACATGTGTAATAAGAGCACTATGTAATAAGAGCACATATGTAATGAGAGCACTGTGTGATAAGAGCACGTATGTAATGAGAGCACATCTGTAATGAGAGCACATGTGTAATAAGAGCACGTGTGTAATAAGAGCACGTGTGTGATAAGAGCACCTGTGTAATAAGAGCACATATGTAATAAGAGCACGTGTGTAATGAGAGCACGTATGTAATGAGAGCACTGTGTGATAAGAGCACGTATGTAATGAGCACATCTGTAATGAGAGTACATGTGTAATAAGAGCACGTGTGTGATAAGAGCACCTGTGTAATAAGAGCACATATGTAATAAGAGCACGTGTGTAATGAGAGCACGTATGTAATGAGAGCACTGTGTGATAAGAGCACGTATGTAATGAGCACATCTGTAATGAGAGTACATGTGTAATAAGAGCACGTGTGTGATAAGAACACATGTGTAATGAGAGCACATATGTAATGAGAGCACGTATGTAACAAGAGCATGTGTGTAATAAGAGCACGTGTGTGATAAGAGCACGTATGTAACGAACAGGTGGAGGCTATAAGCATCGTCACCAGCTGCGACACTTAACAGTATGCCGTGAACACTCGCAACCGCTCCTGGTTACTCTGCAAGTGTGCGCTCGACACTCTAGAACATTCTTTACTGTGAGGTACCATTCTGAACACATTGACTGAAAATCAGGCAACAAGCAATCCCACAAGTCAGCAGTGATCATTTTAGCAGAGCCAATGAAAGAAGAGTGTGCAATCTCCATGTAGAGCACTGTGGGAGATAAGAGTTGAAAGGCTGAAAACATCTGTAGGTATAAATCATTGGTCCACTTAGAGGTAAGTGAGGGTGTATGTAATAGCTCCTTAGGAAGCAAAAGTAAAAACGTTTCACTCGCACAGTGTGAGTTCTTGTAAGCCCACAGCACTGTACTGAGCATGAGAAAGAAACCTTCAATAAAGCAAAGATAAACAAACTAGGTGTTGAAAAGTGCACACCTGGCAGAGCCAGTGATCTGGAGATTTACAGGCTTTACAAAGGTCTTGACTTAAACCTTTTTAAAATTCACTCCAAAGAGACTCAGCTGGAACATTTCAGATTTCTCTATGGTCTAGTTCTATACAACTAATAATGGTTATAGTAAGTACGCACATTGAAATCAGGAGAGACGAATGTCTGCCAAGTAACTGGTAATCTGCATTTAAACCACCTGCCTTACGCTGGATCTGCATCTGGCCCCAACATCTACCGTTACACCGGCACGTGTGGACTTAGCTTCTTTTCTGGCTGTCTTGTGCTCTCCTGTCTGTCTCTCTTAGCTTTCTAGCTGTAGTAAATATGCCCTTAAGTATTTCCTGAAGAGCTGGTTTCATTTCAGTGAATTCTTTCAGTATTTGTTTATCTCAGAATAATTTTATTTCTCCTTCTCATTTGAAGGATAATCTTGCTGGGTATAGAACTCTTGGCTAAAATTGCTTTTCTTTCAGGATTTTAAATATGTCTTCCCATTCTTTCCTTGTCTATACTGTTTCAGCTGAGAGATCCAATGTTAGCCTAATGGGGTAACTTTGTTTGTTTGTTTAAGAATTATTTATTTTATTTAATCATTGACTTTATTTTAATTTGACCAGACAGAGACAGAGAGAGACAGAGGGAAAGTGAGAAAGCAAGTCACCAGGTTTGGGACTCGAACTGTGGTTGGCCATGTGAAAATGTCTAGCGCCTTAACCACCATGCCACTTGCTGGTCCTCATGGGGTAACTTTGTAAGTGACGTGGCATTTCCCTATTGCCCTTTTTAGGATTTTATCTTTGTCTTTGATTTTTTTTTTTTTTTTGGAGAGGTTTTTGCTATAGGGTACGTGTACTTGCCAGAAAGAGAGAGAGAGAGACAGAGAGACAGAAAGCGAGAAATCACCCCCCAGGGGGATGGCCATGCTGCAATCCCTTCTCGTCCATTCTCTTCTCGGCATCTTGGGCACACACGTACACGTGCCCAGCGTGAGTTTAAGCCACCAGGTCCAGGATTTGAACTGCAGTCGACTACATGGGAGTCTGGCAACATAGCCATTACACCAAATGCTGGTCCCCCTTTGTCTCTGATTTTTAACAGTTTGGCTATGATGTGCCTTGGAGAGGATCCTTTCACCTTATGATGGATTTGAATGTTTCACATGCCTCTCTAAATCTGGAAAATTTTCAGCTAATGTATCTTGAAAAATGTTGTGGCTTTATTTGCGTGCAAAAATATTTCTGAATTCTTTTTTTTTTTTTTTTTTTGGGGGGGTTTTTCCTTTAGGGCCTGTGGGTCGCTATAGGGCATGTGTGCTCACCAGACAGACAGAGAGACAGAAAGCAAGAAATCACCCCCCAGAGGGGATGGTCACGCCGCAATCCCTTCTCCTCCATTCTCCTCTCGGGATCTTGGGCATGCACGCACACGTGCCCGGCTTGAGTTCTAAGCCACCGGGTCCAGGACGTGAACTATGGTTGACTACGTGGGAGTCCAGCGATATAGCCATTACGCTAACTGCTGGTTCCTGAAAAAATATTTCTGAATTCTCCGCATATGGATCCCCACGAACGTAGTGAAGAGTCTGTGTATTACGGTGCAGACACTTCCCAGCCTTTTGACCATGTGAATGCTAATGCCAATTGGCCACTGAATTCCCACTTTTTCAAGTTTATCGTTTTTTATCACTTTGAATTTATGTTCCAAAAATAATATGAAATTAAAATATCATACTCTATTTTAAAAACAGCTGGCAGCCATGTCATCAGCAAACATTAGAGGTACATAAACCCTAAGTATGACAAGTTGCTTCAGAGTAATGACACCTTGGTCAGAATCTTACCTTCCTCAGCTTCTCTGGGGAAAACTCTAGGCCAACAAGAAAAAGAGTGAAGAACACCCCAAATTCTCCTAATGTCTCCACTTGCACAATAGACTGAAAAACAAGAAAATGAAAGACCTTTAACTTGACTGTCTCACAGAGCGAGCCCACGGAGCCGGTCACAGCCGCTCAGCAGGACACCCACCGCACAGCCCACGGAGCCGGTCACAGCAGCTCACCAGGACACCCACAACAAAGCCCACCGAGCCGGTCACAGCAGTTCACCAGGACACCCACAACAAAGCCCACCGAGCCGGTCACAGCAGTTCACCAGGACACCCACAACAAAGCCCACCGAGCCGGTCACAGCAGTTCACCAGGACACCCACAACAAAGCCCACCGAGCCGGTCACAGCAGTTCACCAGGACACCCACAACAAAGCCCACCGAGCCGGTCACAGCAGTTCACCAGGACACCCACAACAAAGCCCACCGAGCCGGTCACAGCAGTTCACCAGGACACCCACAACAAAGCCCACCGAGCCGGTCACAGCAGTTCACCAGGACACCCACAACAAAGCCCACCGAGCCGGTCACAGCAGTTCACCAGGACACCCACAACAAAGCCCACCGAGCCGGTCACAGCAGTTCACCAGGACACCCACAACAAAGCCCACCGAGCTGGTCACAGCAGTTCACCAGGACACCCACGGCACAGCCCACGGAGCCGGTCACAGCAGCTCAGCCGGACACCCACCACACACTTGTTTCTAAGGGAACTAAGCCTTTCCATTTCTTTCATACCTGACATGACTTTGACTTTCCGATTACAGTGGGTGGCTTCTTCCCTGTCCCCTTGATTAGCTAGAGGAATCACTTGACTTCTCTACAAGTATTTTCAAATTCATTGTGCTTTTTTTTTTTTTTTTTTTGCTTTAGGGCACATGCACTTACCAGAGATCGACAAGGACAGAGACAGTGAGGAATCACCCCCAGGGGCATGGCCATGACGTGATTTTCTCTCCTGCTACCCTCCAGGGATTTTGGAACCGCAGCCACATGTGTCTGGCATGCCGTGCAAGCCATCAGCTATGTGGGGCCCAGCCACCCCAACGTCCACATTGCCTGCTGGCCCCTTCCTTGCCACTCTCATCTTCATAATTCTTTCCCCAAGCATCAAGCCCGAGCTGAATGCTTAACTGAGGCAGATGGTTGGGCCCCACTCAGATTGAGCACGTCCAGGTCTGAGTGTCCTCACGTGACTGCGCCGGCCACACGTGGGCTATGATGTCCGGAACCTGCGTCTGCTTCTCCTTGTGTGTTACCGATCACGGTACACCCAAGGAGGCCGCCGAGCCATCCTGCCTCTCCTGTGCTGCCATGTGCCCAGCGAGTGTCGCGCCGGCAGCCCTGGGCTCATGCCGTCCTGAGTACCTAGCACCCACACGGCTGGCTGCAGCGCCAAGGACTCCCGAGTGCTGCTGCCACCTGCACCTCTCCTCCCTCTCCACCACTCCAAACCTTTCTAAGCTACTTTCTTTCACTGGGTCTCTTGGGTTCGGTACTTTCCTGATGCCGTCTGCAAAGCCCTACCCTGTAACAGGTTTATCCACGTCCACGTCCGGTAACAGCAATGCTCGCTCCTTCTCCTGCTGTCCTGTCTGCTCCTTTATGCATCCTGTTACTTACACTTTCCTTTTTTTTTTTTTTAACTTTCATTCCCTTTCTAAAATCAGGCATATGACTTCCAACATTACCTACTTAAACCTGCATTTTTTTTAAGTTTTTTTTTTTTTGAGAGGTTTTTTGCTATAGGGTGCATGCACTCACCAGAGAGACAGAGAGAGACAGAGAGACAGAGAGCGAGAAATCATCGCCCCGGGGGGAGGGCCACGCCGCAATCCCTTCTCCTCCATTCTCCTCTCGGGATCTTGGGCACGCACGCACACGTGCCCAGCGTGAGTTTAAGCCACCAGGGCCGGGACTCAAACCACGGTCGACTACATGGGAGTCCAGAGACATAGCCATTACGCTAACTGCTGGTCTCAAACCTGCATTTTGCAACTTAATAAATGGGAGACCATCAATTTCCTACTAGGAAAAAAGATGAGTATTTCAATACAAATATTAACCGCTTCCCATTTTTGGCTAATACAGTCTTAGATTTTTATCTTGGTCTATGTATAATTCATCATTTTCCCACCGTGTAGCTGACTCATTAAGAATTCCAACCATAGAGACCAGCGGATGCATAATGGTTACGTCGCTGGAATCCCACAGTCGACCATGGTTCATGTCCCAGACCCAGCAGCCTAAACTCACACATGGTGTTTGTGCCGAAAACCCTGAGAAGAGACTGGAGGAGAAGGGACCTATGGTGTGGCCATCCCCCCGGGAGGGCAATTTCTCGCTTTCTGTCTCTGTCTTTCTAGAGAGCACACATACCCTGCAGTCTGACTTCTGGCCTGCCCTGAGGCTGAGCGTGGTGGGGCACACGAGCTGAGGCCCAGCAGAGGCCCACGTCAGATTCCTGGCCTGCCCTGAGGCTGGGCACCATGGGGCACACCCACGGCCCCAACCATTCAGGAGGCTGAGGAAGGAGAACAATGACACAGTGAAACCCTGTCTGAAAACACCACGCAGACACGCACAGAACTGCCAGAAAACACGCATGAGCCGTGTCTCCAGTGGGTCTTGGCGTGAGGGGATCTAGGTCACCAGTCCAGGGAGGTGACGTGGAGACAGACAGCTCTGTAACTCCCTCTGGCCAACGCCCTCTCCCTTAACAAGCTGAGGGTCCTTATGGTCAAGGAAAGATTCGTAACAGAACTTTCAAAGAGGTTTTATTTGATATGGTATATAAGGAACTGTTACCGTCATCATTTCAAATTCAAAACTTTCTGCCTTGGGGAACCAGCACTTGGCGTAATGGCTATGTCACTGGACTCTCACGTAGTCGACCGTGGTTCGTGTCCCGGACCCGGTGGCTTAAAACTCACACCGGGCACGTGTGCATGCATGCCCAAGATCCCGAGAGAAGAATGGAGGAGAAGGGATTGCAGCGTGACCATCCCACCTGGGGCGTGATTTCTCGCTTTCTGTCTCTCAGAGTCTCTCTGTCTGTCTGGCGAGCGCACGCGCCCTATAGCAAAGACCTCTCAAAAACAGACAGCGTAAAGGTTACATCACTGGACTCCTACAGAGTTGACCACAGTTTGAGTCCAGGACCCGGTGGTTTGAAAACTCACGCTGGGCACATGAGTGCGTGCCTCAAATCCAAGAGGAGATGGAGGGAAGGTTCTACAGCACAGCCATCCCCCGGGGGGTTGCTCGCTTTCTGTCTCTTTGTCTCTGTCTCTCCAGCAAGCGCACATGCCCTGTAGCAGAAATCTCTCTAAACAAATGTTTTAGTCTACGTTCTGTCAGACAGATACCAGAACAGCCACATTTCGCTCTTACCTTAATGCTGTTCAGCCCTGAAGGTCCCAGAAGCACACCGCAGATGACGTGGCCGAACATGGCCGGCAGTCCCACAGCCGTGCACAGCCAGCCACAGGGCAAGGACAGCATCCCAATGGCGACAATGTCCTGTGAGACGGCGGGAGACGGAAATCTCAGGTGCTGGCGGCTGAGACGAGGCGCTCACCCTCATGGGATGAAACTCGACGAGGACCCTCGCCACGCCTGTGTACCCGAGGAGGCTGCCAACACATGGCACGTGCTGGGGCAGAGGGAGGGTGCCCCCACGGGGCAGAGGGAGGGTGCCCCCACAGGGCAGAGGGAGGGTGTTCTGATGGGGCAGAAGGAGCGTGCCCTGATGGGGCAGAGGGAGTGTGTCCTGACGGGGCAGAGGGAGCGTGCCCTGACAGGGCAGTGGGAGCGTGCCCCAACGGGGCAGAGGGAGGGTGCTCCGACGGTCCGGTGAGCCCAGCGAGACTTGTCTGCTCTGCCGAAGCCCCAGCGAGTGTCCTCAGGACTCTGTCCTGGAATCCCACTGAGCCTTGTAGTCTGGAAACTCTAGCTTGGTGTCCTGCTTGCCCTCACGGCCAGCTTTCCCCCGAAAGCCCAGCAGGACAGCACCCACGCTCCGAGGCGGCAAGAACCGTTGCATGCTGACATTCCCGGGGCAGCGTCTCCGGGGCCCCCAGTCTCCCCAGGACTTGCTCACT
>NW_006160165.1:6990372-6992959 GCF_000334495.1 Tupaia belangeri chinensis | reverse complement strand
GAGCGGCTACAGCACGGGCCTGCCCCTCCTGGGCACCATCACCACCCCTAATACCAGTTTCCTGCTGCCCACTCCAGCCTGATGGGGGACTGCTTTGCTGGCCAGAGCCCAGCACACAGCCCCGCCTGCAGGCCTAGACACTGCCCCTTCTTCCTGCAGGTCCCTGGCCTGGCTCCAGCTCTGAGCAAGGCTCCAGCCTGAGGACACATGGGGACTTGGGAGCCACTGCCAGGCTTGCCAGCAGGAGCCACAGGCCGGGCACCCATGGCACGTAGCCCAGAGCATGCACCTTGCACCTCAGCACTCTTGATTCGAGTGTCTCCACCAGACCACTAGGCCTGACCCCGACCCACACAGGGAGCCAGGCTCGGCTGCAGGCCTCAAGGAGGCCGGTGGCAGTCCTTGGACAGAAGGGTACAAGCACTCATCAGAGGGAGAACCAGGGAGAGAGGGGACGCCTGGGCCAGCAGGGCATGGTCACACCGCAACCCTCTCTCCTCCCCTTCTCCATCCAGTGGGGATTCGAGGCCTGTACACATGTGCACATGCACTCATACATGCAGTGCTTCCTTCAAGCTGCTAGGGCCGAGATTTGAACTACTAGAGTGGCCACAGGAGCAGCCCAGACCTGAGCTTTAATCCCATCATGTTAAGTTTTAATGCTATTAAGTCCCCAAGTTCGCAAACACAAAATTAACTTTTATTTTAAGTACTGTCTTACCCCTTTAGGATAAAAGTGAAAATTTTATAAAGACGTCTCAAATCACAGAAATGGTGGGAGTTCTGTGGAACCATTAGGAGGCTGCACACTCCCACAGGGACCTGTCCAGGCAGGAGGGGACCCTGAGGAGGACCGCCCTGTGGGGGAGTTGTGCACCCCGAGAAGGACGGCCCTGTGGGGGGAGGTCACGCACCCCGAGGAGGACCACCCTGTGGGGGAGATCATACACCCCGAGGAGGACCGCCACACAGACTGACGGCAACGTGTGAGATTCCAGCGAACGTGACAGAGGGTTGGTAACTGTCCTTGTCACGCATTAGGAAGGTTTTCTCAATTAAAGTCATTTAAGGCTGGAAAGGTTTGGGATGGCTGTGATCTCCAAACACCTGCATCACCTAGCTCAGGGCATACTCTCTCAGAAACTCTGGCCCTTGGGACCGGCAGTTAGTGTAATGGCTGTCACTGAACTCCCATGTAGACGACCATGGTTCGAGGCCCGGACCCGGTGGCTTAAACTCACTCTGTGCTGGTGTACGTGCGTGCCCAAGATCCTGAGAGGGGAAAGGAGAAGGGATTGCGGCGTGGCCATCCCCCCTGGGGGTGATTTCTCTCCCTTTCCTTCTCTTACCCCGATTGGCCACGCCTTACTCTCTTGTGAGGATGCATAATCTCTGCCATCAATCCCAGCACGGCCCTCGGGGGCCAGGGCGTACACCGAGTGGGCAGTTGGACCCGCTGCAGGCACATGGCTCACTCTCGGCCGGGGCTAACCAGTCCCAGCTGGCCAGGTCCAACCCAACTGCTCAAGCTTCCTGAGATCAAGACCCACCCAGGTTAGGGGCAACACTGGGAAGCAAAGAAAAGCTGCTGAGAAAGGCTGGCATACGGTACAGAGGTTAAGGAGCTGGACTCCCATGTGGCTGACTGTGGTTCAAGTCCTGGACCCAGCAGCTTGAAAACCAAGCATACGTGCCGAAAATCCGAAGAGGAGAATGAAAAGGGGTTGTGGACATGGCCAACCCTTGGGGGCTGACTTCTTGCTCTCCCTCCCTCTGTCTCTCTTTCCGTGAGCACGCATGCCCTATGGAAACAAAAGCTGACAGCTAAGACAGGGAGCTGACCGCGGCGGTTGTGGACCCAAGGGGGGCAGAGGAGAATGACATGCTTCCCGAGACCAAGCTGAGTGAGCGCCACATTACACAGGAAGGGCCCGTCTGCCCTCAGTCTGCAAGCACCCTACGCTCACACACGGGAGCAGGCCGTCCCCGGGACACTTACCGACTTGTTGTCGTCAAAAGCTCGCTCTTCTATCTCCTCCTCCAGCCGGTCGGCAGCCTTTCTTACATCCTCGAGGATCTCGTCGAGCATGGACCAGCTTTTATTTTGATGCTGCATATTTTTCAGAGCTTCAGCTTGATGCTTTTCTGCTGCCAAGAGCTCCACATACTCAGTCTCTTCCTGTTCGTTCGCAGGAAACACAGAGTGAGACTTGCTAAGAACCGCACCAGGACACGACTGTCCTGGGGCCCTGCAGGGGCCTGCTGCCAGCTGAGCACGCCTGCTCGCCGATGTGCGACTCTCACCCGAGTCAGCGAGGGGAGGCTGGGGGTCACCAGGCTTAGCAAAGGCAGTTTGGGAAAGCTAGTACCATGCGCGCCCCCGGGGACAGATCTGCCATTTCTTTCTTTTTTTTTTCGTTTTCTTTTGTGGGGAGAGGTTTTTGCTATAGGGCGCGTGTGTTCGCCAGAAATAGAGAGACAGAGAGACAGAAAATGAGAAATCACCCCCCAGGGGGGATGGCCACACCACAATCCCTTCTCCTCCATTCTCCTCTCGGGATCTTGGGCACGCACGCACACGCGCCCA
>NW_006160165.1:6983739-6989456 GCF_000334495.1 Tupaia belangeri chinensis | reverse complement strand
TCCCTTCTCCTCCATTCTCCTCTCGGGATCTTGGGCACGCACGCACACGCGCCCAGCGTGAATTTAAGCCACCAGGTCCAGGATGCGAACTGCGGTCGACTACGTGGGAGTCCAGCGACATAGGCATTACGCCAACTGCTGGTCCCATGTCTGTCATTTCTGACCGTGACAGTTCACACACAATCCACTTGCTGAACGCCGACCACGTTCAGGGCATGGGTCTGTGAGCTACATGCATCTGGTCATGCTTTAAAGACAGCTGTGACACATAAGCATTGAGCTACTCTCTCAACGTGTCTAAAATACACGCACATCCCAGTTATGGGGAGCTTCTGAAGGCGTGTACCCCTGGAAAGCACTGACAGCAGAGTGCCGGGTGACAGTGGAACAGGGCTACAAGCTGTCCTAGGCCCGTCACGTCCAATCAACACCCTACTACAGAATATGCAGTCATGGGACCAGCAGGTGTTGTGGAGGCTAAGGTGGCTGGGTCCCACACAGCGGACTCCATGGTTCAAATCCCAAGCCAGGCGACTAGAAAAGTCATTCCAAGCATGTGCATGTGTCCCTGAAATCCCAGGAGGAGATGGAGAAGGCACTGTGGCATGGCTGTACCCCATGGGGAGATCTCTCACTGCCTGTCTCTTCCTCTCTGGGGAGCGCACGTGTTCGATGGCAAAGATCTGAAAGAGAAAAGTGCTGATTCACATCCACGGGAGTGGACCAGCACTGACCCCTCCAGGCCTCTGAGACCAGGCGGGCACACGGCCTGAAGAGTCTTGGCAGTGTGAGGCCAAGGCTAATGCACGCGAGCCCCCGCTCCACTGTGACAACGCACGCTACTCGCACCGTGCCGCTCAGAAGCCCTAGCGGGCCTAAGCCACCCTCCTTGCTGGGCTGTGCAGACCATGCCAAGGCTTTCTACGACGACAAGGCAGTCCCCTTAACTGGATGGCTCGGCACGGTGCCTGGCACATAGACGGGCTCGGAAAGTGGGCGCTGGAGACACAAGGCACGGGACCTCCCGGGGCACAGAGGAGCCTCTTCTCACCGTCCCACAAGCGCATTTGGTCAGAGCCCTCACTGAGGGTCTGGGGTACGGGACACACCTGGACCCAGATGGGACAGGTTCTGGCTGGTGACACAGAACCTCCCCAGGCACACTAAGGACACACGTACCTCCCGAGCCAGGCCAGCTGGGACTGGGTGTGGACTGCAGCCTGGGGACCCTGCAGGAGACTGGGTGTGGACTGCAGCCTGGGCCCCCTGCAGGAGACGGGGTGTGGACTGCAGCCTGGGGACCCTGCTGGGACTGGGTGTGGACTGCAGCCTGGGGACCCTGCAGGAGACTGGGTGTGGACTGCAGCCTGGGGACCCTGCAGGAGTGTGTGTGTCTCTCTCTCACAAGGAAAAGAAAGGAACTTGAAAAAAATGGCCAGTAACAGACACAAACATAAGCCAGCTAATCTGAACGTGCACGCGTGTTTAAAGCTGACTCAACACTTCTGCCCTGGTATAGACATTAGCGGAGACCATGCTTCACGCTGAGGGTGTCCCCGTTAGAAACGTCACCGGACGGCCCTAACTGCCCACGCAGGGCGGGCCCGGCCTGTCTAAGCAGAGTGAGCGAGCGCCAGGGTTTCCTGTGGGTTCCCACGGGAGAAGCACTGAGGATGGGCCCCTCCTGGGAGAAATGACCGGGCCAGCATGCCTAGGACAGCGGCTCCCTCCTGCGGCTGTCCTCAGACCTGCCCCCACATGCCCTGGGGGACTGACCTTTATGGCGGCCTCTCTCAAGGCTGTCAGCCGCTGCCGGCTGCTCTCCTTCATGTTCACCACGTCCCTGTAGTCCCCCTGCAGGGCCCTCTGCAGGCCGTGGATGGCCTGGAAGACGGAATTCTCACTCTCATTCAGCTCCTTCTGGAAAATTTCAAACGTGTGCACCTGGAACAGCTTCTCTTCATCCGACAGGCTAGCGTCTCTCTCCACCGCTCTGATGGCACCCTTCAGCTTGTTCAGAACCACGCTCTTCTGGCGCAGCAGCCCCGAGAGCTTCCTGCAGTGGTCCAGCACCCACTGCCTCCTCTGGGCGGCGGTGGCCCCCCGCCCTCGGTGCAGCTGGATGACCTGCTTCGCCACCGCCTCGTGCTCCGCGGCGTCTGCGGCCCAGAGCAGCAGTGGAAGCAACACCCAGCGGCTCCGTCCCAGCGCCGTCATGATCCCTGCGAGGACGGCGCGGCCCTTGAGGCCCTGCTACGGGGCACCCGCTCAGCACAGATGCACGTCCAGCTGGAAAAGAGACCGACCGTTACACGCAGCCAACCTCGGTGCACCGTACTGAGGGCAGAGCGGAGGGCGACAGAGCCACGCTGGAAAACTGCCACGGGTCTGAAGAAAATTCTGTCCTTCCTGGACCAGCCAACCTCCGGAGCGCTCCCTGCACCAAGATCACCATCACACGCAGTGTCCGTGCCGCTCACGGCACCTGGTAGCAACAAGACTGCCACGTCGTCTCAGGGATGGAGGAACAGAGGAAGGGAGGCTCCGTGACCCGGACTGCCGGAGACGCCGGCCCCCACCCGAGGAGTGGGCGCAGGTTCGGGAGCATGGCTAGCAGGCACACGGGGCTCGTAGGGCTCTAAGGGGGTCTGGAGAGTGGCTCTGGCCACATGGTGGAGTACGAATGTCCGGTCAGCATGCAGGAGAATTTCAAAGGAGGCCGAAAACCACCCAGAGACTAGACAGCGAAGGAAACGTGTGTTTTTACAGTCAATGATAATGAAAATTCTACTTACTCTTGGGAAAAAAAAAAAAGACTTGTGATTAGGATTATACCTGAATTTAAAGGCAATTTTTTAAAAAAAGAAAACTTAGCCTCACATCATCCACCAGATTTACCGTGTGCCAAAGACGAGAACCAATTCCATCTGAGGGGCCACCTTCAGGCGGCCAGAAAGCACCATGGACTCCCGACTGCAGAGCATGGGGCCGCCCGGCCCACGCCCCGGCAGTCCAGAAACGCGGTCTGCGGCGGCGTCAGGGCCTGCCAGTCTGCTTGCTCCCCAGAACCCTCTGGACGCCAGCTTTCTGATGCCAGTCTGCAGCTGAATGCTGATAAACATCAGGATGGGAAATCACAAAACGGTGACGTACCCGGACATCTAGGGTGCTGTAAGCATCTGCCCGTGCCCTGCCATCCAGACTCGAGCGGCTCCTCTTCCTTGCTCTGGGCAGACCTGAGACAAGAAAGAGGCATGCACGCTCACGAGAGCGCACAGGACCCACTGTCTGGAAGTCAGGCCACCAGGAAAGTCGTGATAGGTTTTTCTGTTCCCTACTCAAAAATGCGTCACGACTTTCCCGACGACCCAGTGCCCTGGATGAACAAGGCAGGCGTCTGCACGGGCAGAGGCTGAACCCCCAGCAAGGCGTTACCTAGGACGCACACGGACACACTAGTAGGCAGAGACAAGGCAGCTCTCGAGGCTAGAACCTAGACTGAAGAAGGAGACACGTAAAGGGGTGGGGCAGAATGAGAGGCGCCCGCTGCAGCCGGCCAGGCAGCGAGGCAGAGCTGACACCTATGCCCACAGTGCTCAGTGTAAGGCTCAGCAGCACGCGGGCGGGCATCCACCCGGGACAGCCCGCCCAGCAGCACCGGGTGCTGTGCCGAGAACTCCTGCTCGCCACACTGGCCCAGCCCGCACTGCCCGGCCCTGGCCCCCAGTCCCAGAATCTGCCTGCTCTGTGTGGACGCACACTCACGCTGACCGGTGAAACCTGGTTGCCAGGCCAGGCTGATTAGCGCCAGCAAGAGTAGGGTGTGCCATTTCAAGAGAGAGCCCTCAGAGACACGTCATCTGTGCCCCTTGAAGAATGGATGTCACGAGGCCACCTAGTGGGGAGCTTAAGGTCAGCCACATGTCGGCTCACAGGACGGTCGCACCGCCTGCGGGAGGACCTGACCTCAGCGTGGCTTGTAAAGGACTTCCCTGAAAACCCTATTTTAAACTCTCAAGTATACTTCCTTTCCTTTCCAAAAAGGGCATTTATTTTTTCCATGGCCTAAGACAGAGAGGCACCTCAACGGCATTGTCACGCCCCATTCCAGCCACCGGCACGTGTGCTCACCCAGGGAGGCACCTCAATGTCACGCCCCATTCCAGCCGCAGACCCACGTGAGCTCGCCCAGGGAGGGCTCCAGATGCGAGCCAGGGCCTCTCCCATGTAGGCCCTGTGGGTGCTACTGCACCGGCAGGCCCCTGCCATGTCCTACTTAAAGACAGAGCACTTAGGGTCCTGTGAGCACCATTTAGGGTCACCAATACAGCCTAGGAGTCACAGATGTTGCCCTATCCATTCCTAGTCAGTAAAAGAACTGCAGAATAAGTTCACAAAAAGAGAAGAGAAGAGGGTTTTTATGGACATTAAAAAGATCCAGGGGCCAGGCAATGGCCCCGCAGAAACACAACTGGACATGCATGGGAAGGACCCAGGTTTGCAGCCTGGACCCCCAGACACTGAGTGTGTGCGCGCTGTGCTGACCTGGGGTGGGCAGGTGTACATCTGACACACCCCTTCTCATGGAACAGACATAAACTGAAAAAAGGGCCCCAGAGCATTTACTGTCCCATTAAGTAATGTAAGAAGAATCTGGAAAGCCAGCAAGATGTATCGACCAAAAGAATGCAACGTATAAATGCGAAAAGCGTGTAAGTTTTATACAGAAATATTTTAAACAGAAAACGTGTAAGTACAACTAGTAAAATGTGAACCTTGGGGTCTCAACAGCAGCCCAGGTGCTGTAAGCAGCTACTGCACCTGTTCCGGTGACAAGGTGAGATGAGACCCGGGGCAGGGCTTGCAGAAAGGAAGCTGCACCCATCACTGGGGCCTGGGGCCAACCAGACAAGCGCAAAGAACCTTCAGCAGCACCCAGCAGTCACCTTCTCTGCCCAGCAGCCGCCTACGTGGGGGGGGGGGGGGCAGAAGTCCCCACCTGGGCCCAGCTCACCTGCAGGAAGGTGAGCCAAACCCCAGATCGATGGCTCCCAGTGAGAATCTTCCTCGTTGCTCGCAGTTACTTTTCCCGGATCCGGACACACCCAAGCTAAGTAAGCCTGCTGGGGCTCTGCAAACCGACCTGGCCCGGATCTGGGGATCTGAGTGCCCCGCCTTCCGACAGCACGTCCGGGACGGTAGCTCCTGGCCGCCTCCAGGGCGCCCACGGCCAGGCTGCAGAGGGCGCAGGGTGAGGGCAGCCACAACAGGGGTGCTGGAGTGGGGGGCCGCGGCCCTCGGGCGGGGCCTGGGAGCGACACTCCCTGAGGAACTCCAGGCGGCCGCGGTTTGGGGAGGACGGCCTGGGCTCGGAGAAGGGAGCGGGGAATGGAACCCCCAGGACCAGCCCCTAGAAAGGGAGCCCGGAAAAGAGCAGCCTGGAAAAGGGCGCCGCTAGAAGGAGGCGCCCCCGGGAAGGGAAGCCCGAACGCGCCACGCAGGGCAGGACGCAGCCCCGTGAAAAGGGAGCCCGCCGGGGGAGGGAGCTCCCAGGAAGCGGCCCTTCTAGGAAGGGAGCCCCGGCAAAGGGCGGCCGAGAGCCGGGGGCCCCTAGAACGGAGCCTCCGGGAAACGAGTCCCCGAAAGCAGCAGCCCGAGGGACGGAACCCCGGGAGCAGCCCGGCGTCGGGAAGGCAGCGGCTCCGCGCCCCTCCCCC
>NW_006160165.1:6981543-6983058 GCF_000334495.1 Tupaia belangeri chinensis | reverse complement strand
AGCGCGGGGGGAGGACGGCGGGTTTGCGGGACGCCGGCGCGGCGGGGAGGTCGGGAGGGGCGCTCCTCCGAGTTGTGTGCGGGGAGGCACGGGCAGAGCCTTGCGCGGTGCCGATGGCCCGCCAGGTGCTAAGGAGCGGCGCAGGCCCCGGGACCTGTCGGATGTGGACCGCAGTGGGGCCAGAGGCTGAGTCATGAGGGCTGGGCGAGAGCCAGGGCTGGACTCCCCAGGGCGCGGGGCGGGCGGGGGGCGGCCGGTGCCCAGCGCCCAGCTCAGGCCGGAGGAGCCAGCGCCGGGCCCTGGTGGCACCGGCCTGGCTAAAGGCAGAGCCGTCATGAGGCCTGAGCTGGGTCGTGCCCGCCTCTCCAGTGCACGGAGAAGGCTTACGTCTTGGCCCCGAGGATGATGGTACGTGGTGTAAAGGGCACCTAGCCAGCAGGAGGGGGACAGGCCAGGCCAGCAGGGGCGGGAGAGCAGGGGATGAGGACCTTGAAGCGCAGGTCAGAGAAACCAGATTAGAAAACTGTCCCAAGACCAGGAAAGGGCGCAATCCCGAGCACCGAGTGAGAGAACAGCTGGAGGGGCCCTGCCCTGCAGCAGCAGCTTCCACCTGGAACAGCGGGTGGCTCCCCTCCTGCACAGGCACAGGCCACTCTGCGCAGCCTGGCAGGAAGGAGCAATGGCAGGCGCTCCTCTTGCCGGTGGCCAATTGCTGGATTGTGCCAGAAGGGCCCGGCGCAGGCCTGTGGGGATGGCCTCAGGTCAGCCCCACACCTCCAGCCCAGGCTTAGGTTTTGCTGTGTTCAGTGTCTTTGGAGGGATGTTTGAAGAGTAAGTTTTTCCACGTTTTACGTATGGGCATCCTCAGTGTCACAATTCTGTAAATGGTTTTTCTTCAGATCATAGTGTCTGAGCCTTTTTCATGGAGGTTTTACTTACTGTCCCACAGATAGTCTAGGGTTGCTTTGTTTTTTATTTCCCAGAGAGCATGTGCTCGTGTCTTAGACGGGGAGAGAGCACCCCTGGGCGGTGTGGGCATGCTGTGATCCTGTCGCCGTGTCCCCATGCCGTCAGGGTTTGGGCACACATGTGCCTGGCGTGCTTTCTGTTCTTATTTTTTAATTATTTAATTTTATTTCTTCTTCTCCTGCTTGATTTTGACCAGAGAGAGACAGACAGAGAGAAGGAGAGGGAAAATTAAAAAGCAAGCCACCAGGTCTGGGACTCAAACCACGGTCTCCATGTAGGAGTTCAGCGCCTTAACCACCACGCCACCTGCTGGCCCCCTTGGTGTGTTTTTCAAGCCTCCCATCCTGGGATTTGAACCACACAGTGGGTCAAGTGGGATCCAACTCCCTTAACCACTTGATCATGGTGCCGGCCAATCATCTAGGTTTTTTGGAGGAGAGGTTTTTGCTGTAGGGCACGTGTACTCGCCAGACAGACAGAAAGAGAGAGACAGAGAGACAGAAAGCAAGAAATCTCCCCCACCCCCCGGCGGAGCGGCTCGAGCAC
>NW_006160165.1:6979147-6981512 GCF_000334495.1 Tupaia belangeri chinensis | reverse complement strand
TCCCTTCTCCTCTATTCTCCTCTCGGGATCCTGGGCACGCACGCACACATGCCTGGCGTGAGCTTAAGCCACCGGACCCAGGACTTGAACCGCGGTCAACTACATGGGAGTCCAGTGATATAGCCAATACGCCAACTGCTGGTTCCCCGTCTAGGTTTTATTTTAGGAATTTTGTGCATTTTAACAGAACAAAGCAATGAAACTTAGAAAATGACCTCCTCCTTCCTGCACTGGAAAGCTGCCTTGGTGACTCTGGCCAGCCTTGGGGATGGTGTCGGAACTCAAGGGGCCATCCTGTCCTACCCGTCTGCCTGTACATCTTGGTCTCTCGCAGCCTGGACCTGGCAGGGTTGACTCAGTGCTTTTCTGGCCAACGCTGTTTACTTGGAGCTTTTCCGGGAGCTCTGTGGTCCCTCCCACAGGGGACAGTGTGACCCTTCGTGGCTTGGGGACCTGCAGCAAGCGTGGGCCTCAGACTTGGCTCCTGTCTCCTATGTGGTCACTCGTCCCAGGAGAGAGCTGCGGGCCACATCACGTCCTTGGACTGTTGTTGGCCGCGTTCCTTTTTCTGGCCAAAGACTTGTAAGCCAAACCCGGTCCCTGTGGCTGTGGCAGCTGAGGCTCTGTATGGTGGCTCTACCGTGAGGGCCACCACTGAGACCCTACTTTACAGGTGACTCAAGTGGATCGTAGAGGGATCTGCTGTTTTCTCTCTTCCTCCACTGCTCCATAACCAGCACATCGTGGTTCCGGTCCACTCTGCATTACCTGGGCCATCCTGGGGCCGCCCGGGCCCTCCTGAGGCTGTACCGTTCTAGAGTCCAAGAAAAGTGTCCTCGCGCGCAGCTGTCTTGTCCCTCCTCAAGAACAGCAGCCTGAGGCCGGCATCGCAGTGCAGGGCTGGAGCAGTGCTGGCGGGACGCCTCAGCTGTCAGAGGGTGTCTCTCTGCGGATGAGCCTTGGACACTGTGAGGGTGCCGTGAGGATCTTGTTTTAGGAGGTGACACTTATCTAACGCCAAGTTATTTTAAGTTCACGGTTCCGTGGTATTTCATGTGTTTACAGCATTGGGCAGCCACCATGTCTGCCTAGTTCCAGAACATTCCATCATCCCAAAAGAGCCCGTACCCGTCAGCAGTCACCCCAGCCCTCAACTGCTAACCTGCTCTCCGTCCACGGCTCGCTGTCCTGGTGCTCCCTAGGAACGACTGTTGCGGGGGCTCTCGAGCCTGGTGTCTCGCGCCCAGCCTGCCCTGCCGTGGGCCCTGTGGTGGCCGCCAGTGCTTTGCTCCTCCCACCACGTGTGGTTGGTAACAGCCCTCAGTGGGTACGCAGGCTGGGGTCACGAGCGTGAGCCTAGGTGGCCGTGGGGAGGTGTGTGGCTGTTCCGGGGCAGATGGCTGGGGCTTTACTGTCTCTTTGACCTTCAGGATCTGAGGCAGCTGTTGGCCTTGCGCTCGCCCGGTGTGGGTTCCGGGCCTGTGGAGCTGCCAGTGTCCTGAGTGTGACTTTGAGCTGTGTGGCTCTTCCTGAGCCCCTCCAGGGTCGCCACGCCCACACAGGCTGCCACCGACCCCTGTGGGTGTGGTCTGTGGGCGCACACCACGCCACCCGCTCTACGTCACCTGCTGTAGCCCACAGCCTGAGTGTTCAGTGTCTAGGCTTGGAGGGAGAACGTTCCAGCAGCCGGTCTCTTTCCTTGGCTCTCTGCTGGGCCTCTCTGCCCCTGAAGACCCACAGGAGCCACTCTGCCTGCAACCCTGGCATCTAAGCTGGGCACGCCTGTGGGTCCGTGGCCATGTTCAGCACTGCCTTCTCCCAGTCACTGCCTCAGCAGCCATTGTACCTTTGCCCCCGTGAGACTCCCGGGTGCCCAGGTTGCCCCAGGCCCCTGAGGGCTTCGTTCACGTGGGGAGCTTTTAGCAACGATTTGTACAGAGCGCACCCGGGAGGTTTAAGGTGCTGGCTCTGAGTGTTTTACGTGTCCGTAAGAGACCCGTTTCCTGCACACACACGCTTTTGCAGAGAGGTTGGCCTTCCAGTCTGGGTAGAGATGAGTGGGCATAGGAGGATGGGGGAGATGGTCAGGGCACAGTGCCCTGGGACAGCACCGTCCTGAGCCTGTGCAAGGCCCGACCACCCTGCATGGGACGGGCCTGGTGCTGCATTCCCTCGGTCCCTCAGTGGATCTCTGGGCTGAGACTTTGGCCTTGCCTAGAGAGAAAGCCCGTGGAGCGGGCCTGTGTGGCTGCTGGGAGCCAGTGTGGGCAGGGCGTTGCACGCGGGCCCTCCCTGCGAGGCCCCGGAGCCTCCACAGGCTTCAGCCATTGGAGTCGTGCTGCTGGGAGCCCGTGGCGCGGGCCTG
>NW_006160165.1:6969421-6979019 GCF_000334495.1 Tupaia belangeri chinensis | reverse complement strand
GGGTGTGTGCTGCTGCTGTGAGCCCGTGGAGCGGGCCTGTGTGGCAGCTGGGAGCCCGTCGGCCGTTGCGTCTTTTATTTATTATTTTTTTAAATTATTTTTGCTGTAAGATGTGTGCACTCGCCAGAGAGACAGAGACAGAAAACTAGAGACCACCCCCCGGGGGGTAGCCACACCACGATCCCTTCTCCTCTCGGGATCTTGGGCACGCGTTTGTGAGTTGTAAGCCAGCAGGTCTGGGACTAGAACTGACCTACGTGGGCGTCCAGCGACGGAACCCTCCCATCTGCTAGCCCCCGTTGCACCTTAGAGCCACTCCCTGGCTGAGCCTGTCTCCCCCCTTATGTGGCAGCTGGGAAGTCCGGGCCTGCTTTCCTCCACTCCCAGCTGGCGACTGGAGGGTGTGTGTGTCTGCCCCCTCGTAGCCGGGTCTCCTTCCTGCTCTGTGCCTCTCAGTCTCTGCGTCTGCACGCCTCTGTGAGCTGCCACGCACTGCTTCTGTGAGCTGCCGCATCTTCACATGGTCAGGGTCGCGCCCGAGTCCTCTTGCTGTGTAAGGCGTCTGTAGGCATCACCCCTGCAGCCGTGAATTGCAATCGATGTTGGTCTACGGAACGCTGACCTGCCGTCTCACGAGGTGGTGCCACGGCGTCCCCTCAGAGAAGTGGGGACGGAGCTGCCCTGCGGGGAGGGGAGGCAGGCCTGGTCTCGTGGCGCTATGTATAGGACAGTTACTCAGCAGCCGGCCTGGCCCGCCCCGCTCCCCATTCTATTCCTGTCCCGGGTACACACACTCCTGTGGCTGCGGTGGCCATGTTGGTTTGTCATGGCAGGCGTCTTGTGCAGGGACTCAGGGAAGTCACCTTGGACAGTGCTGGTTAGCGCGTGCATCTCAGCAGCGAGGTTCTGCTCTCACAAACAGGAGAGACGCAAGGCCGGGATGTTTCCACGCCCACTCCCCGGTCCCCTGGAGCCCAAGCTTGCAGCCCTGGGATGCAGCAGGTCCGGCTGGGTCTTCAGTGCTAGCTGCGTGACACAGGACATGTCGCCTTGGGAATTTGGGGGAGATACTGCTACACTTCACACAGAGCAAACAGCCACGTCCCACTGTGCTTAGTATAAAATGTCGATTCTCAGGACCTGCAGGAGGGCGTGGTGCTTAAGGCACTGGTCTCCCACATGACCAGCCGTGGTCCAAGTCCTGGACCTGATGGCTTGAAGATCATACTGGGGGCCCAGCAGGTGCCTTAGTTGTTAATGCACTGGACTCCCATGGAGTCATGGTTCAAGTCCCGGACTCAGCAGTTTGAAGCTATTACCGGGAGCATGTGCATGTGTGCCCAGAATCCCAAGAGGAGCAGAGATTGTGGCGTGGCCATCCCCCCTGGGGCGTGATTTCTCACTTTCCCTCTCCGGAGTGCATGCACCCTAGGGCAAAACCTTAAATAAAAGAAAAAAGTTGGCTCCTGTAGATTTTGAAGATTGGACGTGTGTGTGTTGCTGCTGCTTCAATTTTCAAAAGACTGTGATTTTTTTTTTTTTTTGAGAGGTTTTCGCTATAGGGCGCGTGTGCTCGCCAGACAGACAGAGAAAGACATAGAGACAGAAAGTGAGAAATCACCCCCCAGGGGGGATGGTCATGCTGCAATACCTTCTCCTCCATTCTCCTCTCGGGATCTTGGGCACGCACGCACACGTGCCCGGCGTGAGTTTAAGCCACCGGGTCCGGGACGCAAACCGCGGTCGACTAAGTGGGAGTCCAGCGACATAGCCATTACGCTAACTGCTGGTTCCCAAGACTGTGATCTTTTTAACGGATGAGGACTGAGGCTTTGCCTCCTGTGATTCCAAAGCGGGATTTCCTGGCCCAGCCAGGACACAGTCCCGCTGAGCCGATGGTGGGGAGGAGAGGTTCAGGCCAGCCATGCCTCAGCACTCCTCGCTTCCTCTCTCCAAAGCACAAGCTCAAGTCAGCCCAGAAGGACAAGGTGCGCCAGTTCATGGCCTGCACACAGGCGGGCGAGGGGGCGGCCATCTCCTGCCTGACGCAGAGCGGCTGGAAACTGGACGAGGCCACCAACAGCTTCTTCCAGAACCCAGATGTGGCCCACAGGGAGCCCGTGCAGGATGTCGTGGACAGGAGGAAGCTGGAGCAGCTGTACAGCAGGTACAGAGGTACGGCAGGGCGGGGGGCAGAGGGAGCAGGGGCGCCCCTACAGCAGGTGCAGAGGTGCGGGGCGGGGGAGCGGGGGCAGCCGGGGCAGCCGTGCAGCAGGTGCAGAGGTGCGGGGCGGGGGAGCGGGGGCAGCCGGGGCAGCCGTGCAGCAGGTGCAGAGGTGCGGGGCGGGGGAGCGGGGGCAGCCGGGGCAGCCGTGCAGCAGGTGCAGAGGTGCGGGGCGGGGGAGCGGGGGCAGCCGGGGCAGCCGTGCAGCAGGTGCAGAGGTGCGGGGCGGGGGAGCGGGGGCAGCCGGGGCAGCCGTGCAGCAGGTGCAGAGGTGCGGGGCGGGGGAGCGGGGGCAGCCGGGGCAGCCGTGCAGCAGGTGCAGAGGTGCGGGGCGGGGGAGCGGGGGCAGCCGGGGCAGCCGTGCAGCAGGTGCAGAGGTGCGGGGCGGGGGAGCGGGGGCAGCCGGGGCAGCCGTGCAGCAGGTGCAGAGGTGCGGGGCGGGGGAGCGGGGGCAGCCGGGGCAGCCGTGCAGCAGGTGCAGAGGTGCGGGGCGGGGGAGCGGGGGCAGCCGGGGCAGCCGGGCAGCAGGTGCAGCGGGGCAGGGCAGGGGGAGCCGGAAAGAGAGGGGCAGTGAAAAATCACCTCCCAGGAGGGATGGCGATGGCACAGTCCTATCTCCGTTCCCCTGTCCGGATTTTGGACATGCACACACACTTGCCAGTGTGAATTTTAAGCCACCAGATCCAAACTCGAACTGTGGTCGGCCCTGTGGGAGTCCAGCACCCTAACCACCACGCTGGTCCCTATGACGGCAGTTCTGAAGTGAGATCAGGCGTCACCCGAGTCCGCTCAGCCTTCAGGGCTGTCCCGGGCCAGGGCCAGGAGAGGCTGCGGCACTCCAAGGCTGACTCGCTTGCCTTCTCTTTGCAGCGGGTTTAAGGCTCCACTTCCCAGAACTTCAATACACAGTGACAAAACCAGTCCCTCATTTTAAATAGGCGTAGCACAAATAGACTAATTTACATAGTTTGTTTGTTTATTCGTGTGTGTGTGTGTGTGTGTGTGTGTGTGTGTGTTTAGAGAGGTTTTTGCTATAGGATGCGTGCGCTCCCCAGAGAGACAAAGCGAGAAATCATCCCCGGGGGGATGGCCACACCACAATCTCTTCTCCAGTCTCCTCTTGGTATCTTGGGCGTGCATGCACACGTGCCTGGCATGAGTTTTAAGCCACTGGATCTGGGACTTGAACCATGATCAACTACATGGAAGTCCAGTGACATAATCGTTATTCCATCTGCTGGTCTCAGGTTAATTTACATTTTAAATTCTTGTTTATTTTCAATTGAGAATACCACATGATACTTTCATCTTTGTTTAGATCGAAAAACACATTGGAAATTGTATTCTTTTCATCTTGGTTCAGAAACACTCTGTTTAAAAATTAACACAATATAAAAGCATTCCAGATGTGTACTTACAGTTCTCAAAACGTGAGGCACCTATCTAAGCATCGGTGCGCGCTGGGCCTGCAGGGAGCGCCGCGATTGCACAGGTCCTCACGTCACCCAGTCACGCACTGTGTAATGACGCCGTGAGCCGGCACGCTCCAGCTTAGTTCCCTCTCCTCGTCGCTCTGTAACTTTATCCCTGCATTTTCAGTCATTTAAGTGGAGGCATGGTGTAATCATTGTGGGGGCCGAAAATAGAGAACAGGAACCAGCAGTTGGCCTAATGGCTATGTCACTAGACTCCCATGCAGTCAACCACAGTTCACACCTGGGGCATGTGTGTTTGTGCCCAAGATCCCGAGAGGAGAATGTTGAAGGGATTGCGGCGTGGCCTTCCCCCCGGGGGGTGATTTCTCGCTTTCTGTCTCTCTGCCTCTGTCTGTCTGGCGAGCGTGCACGCCTTACAGCAAAAACCTCTCCAAACAAACCGACGGACAGACTAGAGAGCAAAGCGGGTCAGCAGGTGATACGGCAGCTACATTGCCAGGCTCGCACATGGCCCACCACGGTTCAAGCTCCAGACCCGGTGGCTGGAAAAAATCACACTGGGCACGTGTGTGTACATGCCAAGGTCCCAGGAGAATGTTGAAGGGATTGCGGAGTGGCCGTCCCTTCCAGGGGTGATTTCTCGCTTTCCCGTTCTCTGTCCGTGTCCCTCCCCCACTTCCCCTCCCCCAGCAAACGCATGCCCCCTAAGGCATAAACCTCTAAAAAAAACCACAACAAAATAGAGTACAAATACTTTAGACAGATGTGACCTCGGTTTTTAGGGCCACATTTACAAGTGAACGCACACGTCCAGGATGACTCATAGCACTCAACCTCGGTGCAGATGGTCCACCAAGCGTCACGGTGCGGGTCTGGGAGACAGGACCTTTGTCCCACAGGCCACGGTGCGGTGGTTTCTCAGCATTAGAGGACAGGGCCAGAGGGCTCCACGTAATGTGTGTCACCATCTTTGATAACGACATGTATGTGGGTAATGAAGCGTGTGCTTCTTGATTATGACCAAGTTCAATTTCATGTGAAGGGAAAGAAAAGCTTTTTGCACGTAATCCTTTCTTCCTTTTAGGTTTTTGCCATAAGGGTGTGTGCTCACCGGGCTACAGCAGAGAGAGTGGAAGAGTGAGAGACTAGCCCCTGGTGGGTGGCCACGCCGCAGCCCCTTCTCCATCCCCCTCTCGGCTGCGTGCGCGCACACAAACATGCCCAGCGTGTATTTCTTTCTTTCATATTTTTTTAAGGTTTTGCCCTAGGGCGTGTGCTTTGCCAGAGAAAGACAGTGATAGGGAAAGTGAGGCATCAGTCCCCAAGGGGGGATGGCCATGCTGCAGTTCCTTCTCTTCCTGGGATTTTGGTTCTGCACACATAAGCATCTAGCGTGATTTTCGAGCCACCAAGTCCGGGACTCAAACCGCATACAGCCCTGTGGGAATGCAGCAGCTACACCACCGTACCTGCTGGCCCGGTCTTTACTTGTGCACTTGGAGCTGCAGGTTTTCTGTTTGCAGACAACAGAATGTGCACTTGACAGTGGGGTCACCATCTGAAATCACACAGAGTCTGAAATCACTAAACCTAGCTTGGTGAGGTCTTGCGAGACCCTTTAATAGTGTTTTCTGTTGGAGTTTCTGACAGACAACTGCCAAGTTCTCATTCTTTTTATTTTTTATGGTGGGGGGTATAGAGGGTTTTGCTATAGGGCACGTGCGCTCGTCAGAAAGATAGAGACAGAGAGACAGAAAGTGAGAAATCACCTCCCGGGGGGAAGGCCGTGCCGCAATCCCTCCTCCTCCATTCTCCTCTGGATCTTGGGCACGCACGCACATGCACCTGGTGTGATTTTAAGCCACCCGGTCTGGGACTCGAACCACAGTCAACTACGTGGGAGTCCAGTGACATAGCCATTATGCCAACTGCTAGTCCCCCCAAGTTCTCACTCTTATAAATGGAACATGGCAGGCAACCTGCACTGCAAGGCTGTCAGGTGTGGGTGCCTGAATTAAGTGATTGGGGACATGACACCTGTGTGGTGTCCTTAGAGCCGGCCCGTGAAATACCTTAACAAGCAAACGTCAATAGTTCCTCTACTTTGGTGAGTCATGACAAGCTCAAGTGTTAGAGGCACTTCCTGACCACAGTAACTGTTGTAGCGGTTTGCCTTTGAGTCCTCTGAAATTCTGTAGGTTGGATTGTATTTCACTTTAGGGGGACTGAAGTGTTTCTGGATGAAGTCCCTGATCCGCCCCCCCAAACCTCAGAAACCCAGCTTTAAAGTGTCCGTGATCCACCCCCAAACCTCAGAAACCCAGGCTTAAAGTGGCGCTTATTAGGGCAGCAGACGGCATGAGGTCCGGCCAGTGGGGCCCTGTGTGGCAGACTACAGCCCAGGGGCTGGACCCAGCACCCTGGAAGACACGGCAGACACCATGCGAGGGCGCCTGACGTCTGGAGAGGGAGTGGAGGAGAAGGGCTGCAGCACGGCCATCCCTCCTGCGGGTGCGTCTGGGCTTTGTCTGTCTTTATCTCTGGCCAGTGCCCACGGCCTGTAGCAAGCTTTTCTGATAGGGCTTGCTTGCTGCTCGCTCTCTTCTGCATACCACAGACAGCTGGGCACGTTGGGCACGTTGGTCGGTGCAATAGAGCAGTGCCGTGATTCGAACCACTCATCAGACTTCTTTGGAATACTGTGACTTCTTCTTCCCGATTTTAACTACAGACCCACAAGACGAAAACAAAATTGGAATTGATGGGATTCAACAGTTTTGTGATGACTTAAGCCTAGACCCTGCCAGCCTCAGCGTTTTGGTGATAGCGTGGAAATTCAGGGCAGCAACTCAGTGTGAATTCAGCAAACAGGAGTTTGTAGACGGCATGACAGAGCTGGGGTAAGTCATTTCTAGTATGAATTTGTGGAAAAGAAGACATTTTTTGCATTATTTATTTATTGTAAGAATTATTTTTATTTAAATATACGTAATTATTTATTTGACCAGAGAGGGGCAGAGTGAGAGAGAGGGGGAAAGCGAGAAAGCAAGCCGTCAGACCCTGGAAGACACGGCAGACACCGTGCGAGGGCGCCTGACGTCTGGAGAGGGAGTGGAGGAGAAGGGCTGCAGCACGGCCATCCCTCCTGCGGGTGCGTCTGGGCTTTGTCTGTCTTTATCTCTGGCCAGTGCCCACGGCCTGTAGCAAGCTTTTCTGATAGGGCTTGCTTGCTGCTCGCTCTCTTCTGCATACCACAGACAGCTGGGCACGTTGGGCACGTTGGTCGGTGCAATAGAGCAGTGCCGTGATTCGAACCACTCATCAGACTTCTTTGGAATACTGTGACTTCTTCTTCCCGATTTTAACTACAGACCCACAAGACGAAAACAAAATTGGAATTGATGGGATTCAACAGTTTTGTGATGACTTAAGCCTAGACCCTGCCAGCCTCAGCGTTTTGGTGATAGCGTGGAAATTCAGGGCAGCAACTCAGTGTGAATTCAGCAAACAGGAGTTTGTAGACGGCATGACAGAGCTGGGGTAAGTCATTTCTAGTATGAATTTGTGGAAAAGAAGACATTTTTTGCATTATTTATTTATTGTAAGAATTATTTTTATTTAAATATACGTAATTATTTATTTGACCAGAGAGGGGCAGAGTGAGAGAGAGGGGGAAAGCGAGAAAGCAAGCCGTCAGGCCTGGGACTTGAACCACAGTCGGCCATGTGCACACCAGCGCCCTGAGCCACCAGCCAGCTGCCGCCCCCAGCATTATTTATTGTACGGCAAGCTGTGAATAGTATTTCCTACTTACGTTCTTTGTATAGCTTACAGATTTTTTCTGTATTTGCTTGGTTTCCTTTGCGATTACAATTTAAAGTCTTATTTACTGTTTTTATTCACATTGATTACTTTTGTAATTCATTTTCTTCTTTGTTTTTCCTTTCAGTTTTGAATTGACAGTAAATACTGACATGGTTTTTTCTACCATTTAGTTTGAGATGTATACACCATATGCTAAGTCTTCACTGACTGTGTTGTCGTGTTAAACATGGAGAAATGTCATTTGTCTGTCGCTTGTAACATTTCTCTATTCTACCAACAGGGCTGGGTAAAAGCATCATTAATAACTTACGATGTCTCTCCCTTCCCAGAAAAGCCGTGGAATAAATGAAAGCACCTAGTGTGTGCTGCCTTAAATAAGTAACCTGCTGGGCCTTTGGAGCAGCTCTGTCCACTCAGGCCTGCTCCTACCTCTGGAGTTTACTTTCACTTTTACTTAATAAATGACCTTTTTCTTACCAAAAATAAATAAATAAAGTAAGCTTACTGAAATGCTTCATGAGGTGGTGTGAAAGCCGACTGGTGTAACTTGCTGATAGTTCTGGTTTTCAGATAGTTGAATGTTGACAGCTTGACTAGCTTATTTTTAGCTGCTGAGAAGAGATTAGAACCTTCTGGTAAACATGTTCTCAAAGCACACACTTGGAGCAGTCGGGGAGAGACATAGAGCCCATGTTCTGCAACACGATGCCTCTGCTCTGCGTGTTGGCCTTGGCTGTTCAGATGGAGAGCTCTCCAACCTTACCACGTTCCTGGTGGTTGTATGAGAACACACGTAGCACACACTCCTTCACGTCCTCCCAGAGCGTTCTAGGGAACTCCGTGCCTCCAGTCTGGAGTACACATAACGGACGCACACTCAAGTGAGAGCCACGTAGTGGTCAAAGGTTTGTTTCACCAAGAAGGCGATCGAACGTGTCCTTGCGCCTACGACTGTCCCAGTGGTTTTACATGTCCATGCACCTACTGACATGTCCCAGTGGTTTTACGTGTCCGTGCACCTACGACTGTCCCAGTGGTTTTACATGTCAGTGTCTGTGCGCCTACTGACATGTCCCAGTGGTTTTACATGTCCATGCACCTACTGACATGTCCCAGTGGTTTTACGTGTCCGTGCGCCTACGACTGTCCCAGTGGTTTTACGTGTCCATGTCTGTGCGCCTACTGACGTGTCCCAGTGGTTTTACGTGTCCATGCACCTTCTGACGTGTCCCAGTGGTTTTGTGTCCATGTCTGTGCGCCTACTGATGTGTCACAGTGGTTTTACGTGTCCATGTCTGTGCACCTACTAACGTGTCCCAGTGGTTTTACGTGTCCATGTCTGTGCACCTGCTGACGTGTTCCAGTGGTTTTACGTGTCCATGTCTGTGCGCCTACTGACGTGTCCCGTGGTTTTATGTGTCCCTGCACTTACCGACTTGTTCCAATAGTTTCCATGTGTTTGTGCACCTACCAATGTGTTTCAGGATATTAAAAGCAAAAATAAACAAAGGAAAAGAAGCAAACCTCCAGAGTGAAGAATGCTCACACGTGTTTTAGGACCTGACAGAACAGCTGGATGAGCAGGAGGAGGTACGAGACTGGAGCCGTACAGATGGCCCGACAGCTGTATTCTGAACAGTATCTCCGACGGCGAAGCATACATGTTCATTTTCAAAGACACACAGAGTGTTATTAAAAGGGGTCATGAACCAGACCAGCACGTGTCAAAGGATTGGAATGATGCAGAGTATGTCTGCAGACCATGAACAGTGGGCTAGCATTCGACTAGCAGTGTAACAAGAGGATCATTAGATAGGTTAAAGTATGTGTGGACATTGTACACCTCTGGATAACTCTTTGAGTGAAAAAGAAATGACCAAGGAAATTAGAAGATATTTTGAGTGATCAAAAGATACTACGGGGACCAACAGATGGCATAGCAGTTATATTGCTAGACTTCCACATGGCTGACTGTGATTTGAGTCCTGGACCTGGTAGTTGAGAATCATGCTGGGCACGTGTATGCACGTGCCCAAGATCCTAGGAGGAAAATGAGAGGAGAAGGGATTGCAGTGTACCCATCCCCTCTGGGGAGTGCTTTTTCTCTTTCCCC
>NW_006160165.1:6956848-6969390 GCF_000334495.1 Tupaia belangeri chinensis | reverse complement strand
TCTTTCCCTCTCACTTTCTCTTCCCAGTGACTACATACACTCCAAGGCAAAAACCTCTTAAAGAAAGAAAAGGGACCAGCAGATGGTGTAATGGTTACGTCGCTGGACTCCCACATAGTCAACCATGGTTTGAGTCCCGGACCCGGCAGGCTTGTGTGCATGCATGCCTAAGATCCCGAGAGGAGAATGGATTGCAGTATGGCCATCTCTCCCAGCGGTGGGGGAGGACTTCTCACTTTATGTCTCTCTGGCAAGCACATGCACCCTAGCAAAAATAGGAAAAATCTTTCAAAAAAAAAAAAGAAAGAAAGAAAAGAAAAAGAAACTACCTATAGGAACTTGGAGGATTCCTTTTTTGGTTTTTTGTGGTCATGCCACAACCTGTTCTCCATTCTCCTGGCATCTTGGGCACACATACATTCATACAGTGTGAGGTTCACGCTGCCGAGTCTGGGACTCAAACCACAGTCAACCATGTGGGAGTCTAGTGACATAACCGCTGTGCCTCTCCTGGCCCCAGGATTCAACTTTTTAAATGCATATCTTAGGAAAAAGCTGAAAATCAGTAAGCAAAGCATTCTTATCAAGAAATAGAAACACAGCAGGAAATTAAACTCGAAAAATACAGGTGGAAGGAATTACTAATAGACTTGATAATGAAATAGGAAAAATGAGCAAAGTCGGACATTTGTTCTTTGAAACAACTTATAAAAGTGGAGATTAACTGATAACTAATGTAGAATAGGAAACTGGGATGTTTTTATAAATTCTTACAGATATTCAAAAAGCAAGTCTCTTATCTTCTTCATACTAGTAAATGGGGCAACCTGTGTGAAGTAGAGAAGTTCTTTCATAAAAAGGAATAAAACACAGACAAATAGAAGTTTGGGTTGGTGCTGCAGCCTAGTGGTTAGGAGAGTCAGACCCCACTGGCTGGCCTTGGTTGGAATCCCAATCTTGGCAGCTTGAAAAACACGCTGGGCATGTGTGCCTGTGTGCCCAGAGTCCTCACTGGATGGGAGGTGGAGGGGACTGGCATGCCCTGTGGTGGCCTTTCTCCCTCTCCCACTTTCTCTAGCTAGCTCTCGCACCCTACAGCAGAATTTAAAAGTTGTTTAAGTCTTCAGAATTTGAATCTATAAAGTCTTCTCAAAGAGAAAACTACATATAGCTGTGGCTTCGCGGGCTCATCCTACCAAAACCGTAATGAGAAAAAAAATCACCAATTTTAAACAACCTCTTCCAGAGAAAAGTCAAGGAAGAGCAAGGGTCTCGTTTGTTTTAAGGGCAGTGTCACCTGAATTATAAAATCTGGAAAAGGCACTTTGAGAATGGAAAATTATAGGCCACTCTCAGTCGTAGAATCAGAAGAAAGATTAGCTTAGCAAACTAAATCCAGGCAAGCCGAGCCAAGGCCAGAGGACCCGATTGTCTACCAGGACGGCGTCCATGATGCCACGCATGTGCGCTTTCTTTAATGCAGGGGCAGCCGGTCTGATTTACGCAGTAGCAACAGAAAGGGGAAAGAAAGGCATCGTGGTGCAGGAAATGGATTTGATAAAATTCAGCATCCACTCGTGATTTTAAAAAATGCAGAACCTAAGAATGCTAGGGACAGCCGCAGTCTCACCAGGGGTAAATAACTGCAGCAGACATGCTTGCTGGGATTGTGAGCCCCCTTTCCTCTGACACAGAAAGAAACCCTCATTGTTCCACATCGACCCGAGGTCATAGCTAGTCCAGTCTGCAAGGAAAAGACTAGTTCCGGTGGTGAAGGAGCTCTGACTGCAGCGTCCAAGGTCTGCAGACAAAAATCCGTTGTATTTCAGAATACCAAATCCAGTAGTTTGACGAAACAGGCCAGCAGGTAGCGTAGTGGTTAAGGCACTGAACTCTCACATGGCCAGTTACGGTTTGAGCCTCAGACCCAGCAGCTTGAAAATGACGCTGCGTATATGCATGTGTGCCCAAAATCCCAGGAAGAAGATGGAGGAGAAAGGATTGCTGCATGACCATCCCCCTGAGTTGTGATCTCTCACTTATCACTGTCTCTTTATCTCTCTGGCGAGTGCATGCGCTTTGTGGCAAAAGCCTTTTTTAAAAAAAGAAAAAATTATGCAACAAAACAAGGTCAGCTTTAAAATCTATGTCATTTTAAGTATCATCAAGATACAGGGCCAGCTAGTGGCATGGTGAGTAAGGTGGCTGGTTCCCACTTGGCTTACTTCAGAGTTTAAGGCCTAGACCTGGCAGCCTGAAAAACATGCCAGGTGCATGTACATGTGTACCCTAATCCAAAGGAAGTGGAGAAGAGGTAGCAGCACGGCCATCCTCTCTGGGAGGTGATTTCTCAATTGCATCATTAAAGCCACACGGTCTCAACTGCCAAAATGGATATGTAGTCTAGGGAACAAAACGGAGAGCTCAGAAGTGAATCCTTATATCTTAATACGTTTGATCTATGACAGGTGGCACTTAGAGGAAGTGGAGAAAAGACACTGTTTTATAAGTGATCTTGGAATGTTTACAAGGGCGCAGGGCATATCCCGATCCCTACCTCACGCCATATATTAAAACCATTTTCAAATAGATTGTTGATCCCACTGCTACAGGCAAAAGCAGAAAGCCTCTAGAAAATAATACAGGAAAATCTATTTATGACCATTCAGTAACCCAAGTTTTGAAACACAACAACTACAACAAATCATTGTAAAGGAAGAAGACTGGGTGTGGTGGCTTAGGCCTACAGCCCCAGCTCTCTAGAAGGCTAACAGGAGGATGGTGATTTCAAAACCAGCCCTGGCCATACAGCAAGACCCTGTCTTTAAAAGCAAAAACAGAAAAGCAACGAAACACGACTAAGGGAGTAAAAAGTGAATCCATCTTCATAAAAGCCTGCCAGACAGAAGCTTGTATCTCTAATATATCAAAAAAAAAAAAAAAATCCTTCCATAACACTAAGACGCAGTGTGATGGAGAGATGGGCACACCAGCTCCATCGCATGGTCAAGGCAACCAACCCGCATGACTGACGGCACATTTCGAGACCTGGACCTGGTGACTTGAGATGGAGGGCGTGTGCGCCCAACATCCCAGAAGGAGAGAGGGAGGGGCAGGGTCGTGGCAGCACCATTCTCCATGTCCACGTGGCGTGCTTGCTTTGGCTCCCCCCCCTTTTTTTTTTTTTTTTTTTTAGGAGTTTTGCTATAGGGCGCATGCACTTGCTAGAAAGAGAGAGACACAGAAACAGCGAGAAATCACACCCCCCCTCCAGGGGATGGCCATGCCGCAGTCCCGTCTCCTCCATTCTCTTCTTGGGACCTTGGGCACTCACACACATGCACCTGGCCTGAGTTTTAAGCTGCCGGGTCCAAGACTCAAACTGCAGTCAACTACGTGGGAGTCCAGCGACATAGCCATTATGTCATTTGCTGGTCCCTGCTTTTTCTCTCTCTGGTGATCACAGGCACCCTCCAGCAGGAAAGAAAGAAAAATGGGTGAGATATTTGACTAAGCACTTCACCAAAGAAGATAGCCAAAGGGTCAGTGGGAATAAAGGAAGATGCTCACTCTCATTTCTTGGAGAAGTGCAGATCAAAACTGCAAAAAACCGGGCCCGGCAGATGGTGCAGTGGTTAAGGTGCTGGACTCCCACATAACCGACTGGTCGCTTGCTTTCTCTCTCTCTCGAATGCTCTGTTCCTCTCTGGTCAGATTAACAATAAATAAATAAATGTTAAATAAAATAAATTAAAAAAAAAACCTGTAAAACCCCGGAAAACAGACCACCCTCTAGAATGGCTAAAAGAGGCCCACTGCAGATGTGAAAGCGGGCAGCAGGAAGCCAGGAACTCTCCTTAGACCCGCAGTCCCGGCTGCTCGGCAGGTGTGCCTAAGGCACGTGCCCACATGCATTGGCTCCGAGCGTGACACGGTGACAGCAGGACCCTAGAGACAGCCAGGTGTCGGCCACGAGCTCCAAAGCTCAGGCAGCCATGTGGCAGGGCTGGGAGCCTGCTGCGGCTGCGCACCCCCAGGACGGCCCTCAGGGACATAGCGCAGACCCAAGAACCAGATGCCAAGTCCCTTCTGTGTCGAAGGGCCCTGGGGAGAGCGCCATGAAGTGGAGGCACCCAGTGCGGGGCAGTGCCAGGCAGATGTTGGCTGGGCGGCGCCTCCCCAAGGGGTGCGGGTCACCGTGGAGGCCTGGCCACAGCCCTTGGCAGGTGGGGCGTGCTCAACTGCGCCACGATGGCGCTCTGTGCCGGCCTCGTGCGAGCTGGGGGACGCAGACACTCCAGGTCTCCCCTCAGTCCTCGGAAAAGCAACGAGCGAGGGGTTGCTTCTGTTCTTGCCGTGGAGCTGGAATAGGGAGGAGCTTTTGTTCCACTATTCTAGGTTTTTTCCACAAGGCTGTTCAATATTCTTACAGGTTATGAACATTTTGGAAGGAAGTTCGACTTTTCAATACGTGCTTTATATGGCGCTTCGGCACCCAAGCCAGCGCGGCAGGCCGGCGGCTGGCGTGGCAGAGGCCGTAGAGGTGGTTGGGGGCCACGCCTCAGGGTGCCTGGTTCTGCTGTTGGAGGAAGCTAGGTTTTCCCACCTGGCCCTGTGTCACCCTCGGGGTGCTGGCCGCTTTGTGGTCCGAGCTGCAGAGTTGGACCGCGGCTCTGTTCCCTCCCAGGAGAGGGCACGCATTTTCATCAGCTTTCTTGAGACACACGCCATCTACACGTTCTCCCCCACGTGAAGGCTGCAGTCCACGAGCCATCGGGACGTCCGCGTCCGCACAGCTGCGCCTCCCGCCGCCCACAGTCCACCATGGAGCCCCTCAACGCCTTTCAGCAAGAGGAGTCACCCACCGTGACCCCGCCACATCCTGGGAAGGTGGTGTGTCTGCCCAGGTAACACCGCTGTCCCCACTGTCACAGGTGTGACAGCACAGACAAGCTAAGAGCCCTTCTGCCACGGCTGGAGCGGGAGCTGCAGGACACCACAAGATTTAAGGATTTCTATCAGTTCACCTTCACCTTTGCCAAGAGCCCTGGTCAGAAAGCTCTAGGTGAGTACGAGACCCAGCCGGTCTCGCAGGCATGGGACTGGCAGCTTCGGGGCCCCGCCTGTGTCCTTGTCATCCCGTGGTTCTCTCTGCAGTCAACGGCTGGTTTGTAGTCTGCGCCCTGAGGCCGCATTGCGTACTCGCCCCGCTGCGGGTGGTCCGTAGTCCACGCGTACTCACCCCGCTCTGCGCCTCCGTCGTCGCTGCGAGTGTGCCCGATTGCAGGTCGGAGTCTCGTGTGGTGCCTTGTCGGACAGGCCAGGGGTCAGTGGGTGGCCAGTGCTGTTAGGACCACGTTCCCACCGTCGGTGCTGCCAGGCCAGGGCGGTCCTGTGCGGCTACGGCTGGCTTGGAGATGGTGCTGGAGCCGACCCAGCAGAGACCAGTCCTGCTGTGCGTCCAGCTGCCGCTTAGCACTTTCAGAGAGTGTAACTGCTCCCCAGTAGCTTATGTTTTACCACATGTTAAGTGTGTCTGGAATTTTGTTTTTAGGGGAGAATTTTGCCGTAGGGCATGTCCACTCGCTGGAGAGACAGAGACAGACAGCGAGAAATCACCCGGCAGAGGAGATGGCCACGCCGCAATCCCTTCTCTGTTCTCAGGACTTTGGGCACGCATGCACAGGTGCCCAGCGTGGGTTTTAAGCCTCCGGGTCCGGGATGGGAAGTGCAGTCAGGTACATGGGAGTCCAGCGATGTAACCACTGTGCCATCCAGTTCCACATCTGGAGGTTTCCTGCCTTGAACTTTCAGTTCGAGGTGTGGGTCTGAGAGTCCCGTGTGCTCCTTAGACCCAGAACTCATCTCTGACGTACCTCCTGCACATCCGTCTGGTCCCGTAGCCTGCACTCGTGGCCCCGTGGCAGACTGCGTCGTTTCGGGGGCTCACGCTCTGCCACGCGGGCTGGGCGGGGAGTGAGGCTGCGTGTGGGAGGAGAGCAGCTGTGAAGGGTAGTGTCTGAGGTGGCTTACACGTGCAGGGATGCTGGAGAGGAGCTTGGACCGCCCCCAGAGACACTGCCAGACGTGTTCCTGCGCTGGCACCCCACCGCCGCACGCCCGTCCCGCTGCCACGCCCACTGTCACACTCGCTCAGGCGGAGGGCCGGCCTGCATCTCGGAGCAGGGAGGCCGTGCTACTCTCAGTGCAGAGCCCTGGCCCCTCCTCTCAGTGTCGGGGTTGCTCTGTTGCAAATGTGGTCACGGACCCACAAGCTTCCTGCTGGCTCCCCTCAGAGGCCCTGGGTGGGCTGGCCCACGAGGCAGCCATCCTCCCCAGTGCGCCCCGCAGACCAGTGCCTGCACTCAGGAGCTGGGAGCTCATGCCGGGGCGCTGTGCTGGGCCTCTCCTGTGGGTTAGCAGAGGTGCCAGCAGGCAGGGTCAGTGCTGGGCTCGGAGCCCCACGGTCCGTCCTCAGGACAGAGCTGGCCCCTGACACCCTTGGAATGGTCAGAGTTTGTGTCCTATTCAGATAACCGCAGCCTGGCTCATCAGAAGGTGCCCGACGCTACAGGCCCTGGCCTAAGTTCTACCAGTCCGGGATGGGAAGTGCAGTCAGGTACATGGGAGTCCAGCGATGTAACCACTGTGCCATCCAGTTCCACATCTGGAGGTTTCCTGCCTTGAACTTTCAGTTCGAGGTGTGGGTCTGAGAGTCCCGTGTGCTCCTTAGACCCAGAACTCATCTCTGACGTACCTCCTGCACATCCGTCTGGTCCCGTAGCCTGCACTCGTGGCCCCGTGGCAGACTGCGTCGTTTCGGGGGCTCACGCTCTGCCACGCGGGCTGGGCGGGGAGTGAGGCTGCGTGTGGGAGGAGAGCAGCTGTGAAGGGTAGTGTCTGAGGTGGCTTACACGTGCAGGGATGCTGGAGAGGAGCTTGGACCGCCCCCAGAGACACTGCCAGACGTGTTCCTGCGCTGGCACCCCACCGCCGCACGCCCGTCCCGCTGCCACGCCCACTGTCACACTCGCTCAGGCGGAGGGCCGGCCTGCATCTCGGAGCAGGGAGGCCGTGCTACTCTCAGTGCAGAGCCCTGGCCCCTCCTCTCAGTGTCGGGGTTGCTCTGTTGCAAATGTGGTCACGGACCCACAAGCTTCCTGCTGGCTCCCCTCAGAGGCCCTGGGTGGGCTGGCCCACGAGGCAGCCATCCTCCCCAGTGCGCCCCGCAGACCAGTGCCTGCACTCAGGAGCTGGGAGCTCATGCCGGGGCGCTGTGCTGGGCCTCTCCTGTGGGTTAGCAGAGGTGCCAGCAGGCAGGGTCAGTGCTGGGCTCGGAGCCCCACGGTCCGTCCTCAGGACAGAGCTGGCCCCTGACACCCTTGGAATGGTCAGAGTTTGTGTCCTATTCAGATAACCGCAGCCTGGCTCATCAGAAGGTGCCCGACGCTACAGGCCCTGGCCTCTGTGAAACTGAGCTGTCCCCTCTGCTGGTGGCACCTCCTGAGGTTGGCACCGAGTCCTCTGGTGTGGCCCTGGTCAGCCGATTGCCCCCTCTTATCTGAGGACAGGGTTTTCCAGGCTCCTGGGATGTGCCCTGCCCAGGCCTGGCCTCGCCTCTTCTCCCGGGGCCCTGTGGGAAGTGGCACCTGAGACCGTGACCTGGTCCCTGTGCCGCGTTCATTCTGGAACGCCTTCACCTCCACCTCCCCGTACTGTCCTCCGTGTCCCCACCTTTCATCTCCATCAGTGCCCCGCGGAGGGACCCCACCTGGTTCTGGTTTATTTTGCTATAGGGCGCATGTGCTCACTAGAGAGAGAGACAGACAGAGAAGGGCAGTGAGAGATCATCCCTGAGGGGTGGCCACACTGCCGTCCCTTCTCCTCCAGTTACCCCTTAGGGTTTTGGGTGCATGCATACACCTGGCGTGTTTTTTCAAGCTTCTGGTTCTGGTCCTCGAACCATGAAGTCAGCCATGTGAGATCAGCTGCCTTAACCACAGACCACCTGCTGGCCTCAGACAGGGTTTGCCTGTTTTGTGACTGACCTGTCTGACTTAGCACAGTGTCCATGCCTTACTGTGTGGCCGAATTCCCTTCCTTTTTTTTTTTTTTTTTTTTTTTTTAAATACTATCAGGCATGTGCGCAAACCAGAGAGAAATAGCAAGAGGGGAGTTGATTTCTCACCTCCCAGGGGATGACCACACCAACCCCTTCTCCTCCATCTCTTCCTCCTTTCAAGATGTTGGACACACATTGGCATGTCTAGTGTGTTTTTCGAGCCACCAGGTCTGGAACCTGAACCGTGCAATCGTGGGGTCCAGCCACCTTCACACCTCGACGGCCACTCGCAGCTCCACGGCGAGCTGTGCACTAGCGTCTCTGCCGATTGTTCAGTGCTGCCTACACGCTGCCTCCTTCTCCGGGCGTGTCCAGGAGAGTTCGGTGTGAAGGACCAGGCACCGAAGCGCTTGCTCACGTGGCTGTGTCTGACGGCGGAGTTACCCGTCCCGCAGCTGCCCGGCGACAGGAAAGGCCACAGCAGATTGGTAGTTTGTCCCTCATCCCCCATAGAGCACAGGATTCTCTTCTCACTGTATTTCTGTGAACAGGTAAATTGTTTTCCAGAAGCATTCACTAGGGAGTCAGCCACTGGCGGTGTTTCTCTGCTTCAGGAGAGTAAAAGAGAAAATGAGTTATATTAAAGGGAACCAGCAGTCTCTAGAAAATGATGTGACCGTGTGAGTATTTCAAATGGATTACACACTATTTTAGAATTAGAGAGTTTTTGGTTTTTTTTTTTTTTAAGAGATTTTTGCTATGGGGCACTTGTGCTCACTAGAGAGACAGAGACAGAAAGCGAGAAATGAATCCCAGGGGGAAGGCCACACCACAGTCCCTTCTCCTCTCAGGATTTTGGGCACACATGCACATGTGCCCAGCGTGAGTTTTAAGCTGCCAGGTCTGGGACCCGAACTGCACTCATCTACGTGGGAGTCCAGTGACGTAGCCATTATGCCGTTTGCTGGTCCCAAACTGGAGAACTTTTTAAAAAGAGAGAACAAGAGTGACTTTATGACTATGAGGCAAAGCCGTGTCCAGGTGTCCACATGTGTTCGTCACGCAGCCTGTCCCTGGAGCACCCGCGGGAGCTCAACTGTTGATGTTCCTAGAAAAGGCGTGGGCGGCGCCGACCCCAGCGACTAGCAGTGAAGAGAGTTGTGTCCCACGTGGCCGCTGTGGCTTGAATCCTGACCCCAGCAACTTGGAACACTCCAGGCCCATGTTTGTGCCCGAACACCTGACAGGCTGGAGAAACGCAGGAGACTGCAGTGTGCTCATGCCCACGGGTGTTGTGGCGTGGCCGTGCCCTCATCACCAGTGAGCCCCTGTGCTTGCGCCCGCGGGAAGCATGGCCAGCCACAGAGAAGTGGGACGAGGAGAGACCTACCCTTCTGTCCCACACGCTGACATCCAGGCCCTAGAGCCAGCCGGCTTAGAGACGGCCCTGAGGAAGTGGAGTCTGACCCCTGCTGAGCTTAACGTCTGCCCCAAGACGCTTCTTGCTGGGCCAGCAGGTAGTGTGGTTAAGGGCGCTGGACTCCCCCAGGGCCAATCACAGTTCAAGCCCTGGACCTGAAGGCTTGCTTTCTTACTTTCCCTCCCTCTCTCTCGCTCGCTCTGTCCCTCTCAGGTCAAATAAAAATAAATCAAGTTAAATAAAATACTTTTTAAAAAAATAATAAAAGAAGTTTTAGAAAAGATCCCTCTTGCAGTCGGGCGCGTCTTCTCCGTGTGCCCCGACCAGGCATCGCAGACAGAAACACTCAGGTGAGTGCCACTCCCATCCCTCGCAAGGCAGGGCTTGGGGCCAGCGGGTGGTGCGGTGGGTAAGGCATCTGCCCACATGGCTGCCCACATGGCTGCCCGTGGTTTTAAAATCACGCAAAGTGCACGTGCGTGCATTCCCGGAATCGCGAGGGACGAGCAGAAGGGACTACTGCGGGGCCCTCCCCGGGTGATTCCCTCTCCCCGCACTGTCGCTCTCTGGTTCTCTGGCGGGTGCAGGCACCCAATAGCAAAAGCCTTAGAGGAAAACTGAGCTGAGAGACCCACGTCAGTGTCCAGAAGCTGTTTTCTCTCCTCCTCGGGCCATCCGTATCTCCCAGTGGGAGCTCACCCTCAGGAGCTGAGTGGGTGTAGATTTCCATCAAGGCCTCCCTAAGGGGTGCGGATGTAGCCTTAGCAGCAGGGCCAGTCCCCTCAGCCGTACACCAGGGCCCCACAGGTAAGGCCGAGAGCCGCCTCAGGCCAGTCGCAGACCGCCGGCCGTCCTGGGCAGGCCCCGGTTCGGACTGGGAAGTGTCGTTGAGAGCTGCGCTAGGCCGCACCCGCTGTCTCTCAGTGCTGCTGACCCTGCACCCCCAAGGCAGAGACCCAGCTTAACAAGTAGGCGTGTTCCGGTGGGGCCAGCCGGAGTTAGTGGAAAGCCCCTGAGAAGTGCTGTGTGGAGTATTTGCATATAAATTATTAACTCACTCTAACGCTGTTTAGCTGATGCAGGCACATAAACACGTCGGGGGTCACCTCGCTTGCCTGTTCTGTGGTGGTCTGGTTATTTTAAAGAGAGAAATGGCGAATGTGTTCACTGGAGAGACAGAGAGTAAGAAACCACGCCCTGGGAGATGGCCATGCCACAGTCCCCTCTCCAGTCTTCTCCCGGGATCTTGGGCACACACACACGTGCCCAGCATGAGTTTAAGCCACCGGGTCTGGGACTCAAACTGTGGTCCACGAGGGAACCAGCAGTTAGCGTAATGGCTATGTCACTGGACTCCCACGTAGTTGACCGCGGTTCGCGTCCCGGACCCGGTGGCTTAAAACTCACCCCGGGCGCGTGTGCGTGTGTGCCCAAGATCCCGAGAGGAGAATGGAGGAGAAGGGATTGCGGCGTGACCATCCCCCCTGGGGGGTGATTTCTCGCTTTCTGTCTCTATGTCTCTCTCTGTCTGCCTGGCGAGTGCACACGCCATATAGTGAAAACCTCCCAAAAACAAACAAAAAAACAAAAAAGCAAACTGCGGTCCACGATGTGGAAGTCCAGTGACAGCCATTATGCCGCCCAGTGGGCCCCGCACTTGTTCTTCATTGCCTAATTAGGGGTCGGTTGTGTTGTGTTGCCAGAGGGTCCATGTGCTCACCAGAGAGAGAGGAGGAAGTGAGAGGTCACCCCAGACAACAGCCATGCTGCAGTCCTCTCTCCACTGCTCCTGGGCTTCTGGGCATGCAAACATGCACATGTGTCTGGTGTGACCATCAAGACGCCGGGTCCCGGGCTGGAACCACAACCAACCACATGGGAGTCCAGCGCCTACCACACCACCTGCTGACCCTAAGGTGGTTGGTTTTAAGAAAGAAGCCTCTGAGCTCCTGCAGGTACTCCCATGTCGTGCATGTAAAGACGCAGGACCGCCCCGAGCTGAGCGTGCCGGTGCCCAGAGGGGACGAGGGGACGAGAGGATGCAGTACCGCCCTGAGCTGAGCGTGCCGGTGCCCAGAGGGGACGAGAGGATGAGAGGACGCAGTACCGCCCTGAGCTGAGCGTGCCAGTGCCCAGAGGGGACGAGAGGACGCAGTACCGCCCCGAGCTGAGCGTCCTAGTGTCCAGAGGGACTCCCACGTGGTTGGCCGCAGTTCAAGTCCTGGACCCAGTGGCTTGCTTTCTCACTTTCTGTCTTTCTCTGGTCAGATTAAAATAATAATAAATAAAGTTAAATGAAAAAATTATCGAAAACATAAAATAAGTGATCTGTGTTAATAGGGCCCCAAGCAGGCCAAGTTTGAAAACCCCGCCGCAGGGCTGGCAGCTGGGTCCCACATGGCTCACTCTGAGGCTCGATCCCGGACCTGCTGTGTTTGTGCACGCGTGTCCCAAATCCCAAGGAAGACCAGAGAAGGGATTGCAATGTGGCCATCCTCCCTGGGGGGGATTTCTCATTTTCTCTCTCCTTCTCGCTATCTGGTGAGCACACACAGCATATAGTAAAGAAAAAAAAAAAGCCCAGTGTAAATGAAAGTAGGGGTCTCCCCCACGATGAATTGGAGCAGTTCCATGCATACCAGATAAGCCCCCAGTCTGTGAGGTCAGGTGACACGAAGCGCGTGGGCCACGCGGGCCACTGCAATTAGGCCTCCTGCGCTTTTAGAGGTGAGGGGCTGTGTGCTAAGAGGCTGTCCATGCAGTAGACAAGAGTGGGCTCATTTCTCGTCCTCCCCTCTGCCAGACCTGGACATGGCCGTCGCGTACTGGAAGCTGGTGCTGTCTGGGAGGTTCAAGTTCCTGGACCTCTGGAGCACGTTCCTACTGGTGAGTCGCTGCCTCCGCCCTTTGCGTGGCGAGAGGTGGGAGCTTGGCTGCCATGAGGCCTGAGTCAGGCCCGTGGCAGTTCAGGGAGGTGAGAACTCAGGTCAGACAGGGCCGCCAGCTCCACACCTTGCTGGAGGCGGTACCCACCCGGTCTCAGGGGCTGGCCCCCGCCCG
>NW_006160165.1:6952557-6956440 GCF_000334495.1 Tupaia belangeri chinensis | reverse complement strand
TGGTTGTCCGCAGTTCAAGTCCTGGACCCAGTGGCTTGCTTTCTCACTTTCTGTCTTTCTCTGGTCAGATTAAAATAATAATAAATAAAGTTAAATGAAAAAATTATCGAAAACATAAAATAAGTGATCTGTGTTAATAGGGCCCCAAGCAGGCCAAGTTTGAAAACCCCGCCGCAGGGCTGGCAGCTGGGTCCCACATGGCTCACTCTGAGGCTCGATCCCGGACCTGCTGTGTTTGTGCACGCGTGTCCCAAATCCCAAGGAAGACCAGAGAAGGGATTGCAATGTGGCCATCCTCCCTGGGGGGGATTTCTCATTTTCTCTCTCCTTCTCGCTATCTGGTGAGCACACACAGCATATAGTAAAGAAAAAAAAAAAGCCCAGTGTAAATGAAAGTAGGGGTCTCCCCCACGATGAATTGGAGCAGTTCCATGCATACCAGATAAGCCCCCAGTCTGTGAGGTCAGGTGACACGAAGCGCGTGGGCCACGCGGGCCACTGCAATTAGGCCTCCTGCGCTTTTAGAGGTGAGGGGCTGTGTGCTAAGAGGCTGTCCATGCAGTAGACAAGAGTGGGCTCATTTCTCGTCCTCCCCTCTGCCAGACCTGGACATGGCCGTCGCGTACTGGAAGCTGGTGCTGTCTGGGAGGTTCAAGTTCCTGGACCTCTGGAGCACGTTCCTACTGGTGAGTCGCTGCCTCCGCCCTTTGCGTGGCGAGAGGTGGGAGCTTGGCTGCCATGAGGCCTGAGTCAGGCCCGTGGCAGTTCAGGGAGGTGAGAACTCAGGTCAGACAGGGCCGCCAGCTCCACACCTTGCTGGAGGCGGTACCCACCCGGTCTCAGGGGCTGCACCACGCCAGCCTCCAGTCTCCTGGCACCACGCAGCACCCTGCCAGACAGGGTCCCCTAAGACCTGCCCCACGGCCCCCCCGCCCTCACTGAGGCGTCTCCCGGCCCCTGCACTGGACACCATGCTCCGGTCCAGGCCTCTCGGCAGCCCAATTGCACACGGCTGACATGCATGTCGATGGCTTAAACGTGTTGGGGACGTGCGTGTGTGTGTGCCCAGAGTCCTAAAAGGGGGGAGAGGAGGGGGTAGTGGTGTGCACACTCCCCACGGGGGTGCTCTCTCGTCGTCTCTCTGGTGAGCACACGAACCCTCTAGCAGCAAAAAAAAAAAAAAAAGAAAGAGAAGAAAGGGCCGCCGGCGGCGGCCCTGCCGACAGGGCTCGGCCCGCCTGTCACGTGCTGCCGGACGCTGCCGGGAAGCAGGCCTGTGGGCCCTCCAGGATGGGCCTGCAGGGCGCCGCCTGCCTGCCGAGACGCCAGGGCTAGCCGTGTGCTCTAGTGACTGCACAGGACGGCACACGCCGGTGGACAACAGGGCCCAGGCCACGGCGGAACAGAGTGTCCCTGGCCATTCCAGCAGTGCTGAGTACAGGGCGGCCTGTAGAAGGCCACGTGCGATTGGTGCCATTGCTATCTTAGGGTGGGGCCAGCCACACGTGGGCTGCGAGTGTCCGTGCGAGTGCCGGAGGACCAGCTGGGTGAGTGCAGGCGGCCCACAGCAAACCGTGTGCTACAGACGGCGGGCGGTGGCCCTGCTGCCCGGCCATTGCTGAGCCAGTGCGGCAGCGGATGAAGGAGAGAGCGCTGCCCGGAGTTAGTCAGCCCGTGCACGTTCGTCCCCCGTCTGGGTCAGTCCACCTGCCGCGTGTGGCTGGAGGTGCTGTCGTGGCTCTCCTGTGGAGCGAGAGAGGGCTAGGTGCCGTCGCTCTCGCGAACGAGCTCGGCCTCGAGGTCTGACAGTCCCCTCCGCACCGGACTGTGGTGGCTTGTTCCCTCTCCTGCACCAGGAACATCATAAAAGGTCGATTCCAAGGGACACCTGGAACCTCCTGCTGGATTTCGGGGACGTGATTGCGGACGACATGTCCAACTACGACGAGGAAGGTACTGGGCACTACGGCACTGACATGGTGGCCAGGGAGGCCCACGTCCGGCCCACCGTGCTCGCCTGACCCCAGGCGATGGCGGCGGCACAGCAGAGTCGGTCCTGGGCATGGGGCAGCAGGTGGGGCCAGACTGCCCAGTCAGCAGCCCGGGAACCTCCTGGACATCACGGTGGGTCACACAGAAGAAAAGCCAGGCTCTGTTCCACGTAGGTCCAGAAGACAGTCCTGAAAATGGGGCGTTTCGGGTCAGATGCAGAGCCCGCCTGGCTGAGCCCAGACGAGGGGGTGGTTGGACATGGCCACTCCCCCGTACCCTGCCCCAGGAGGTCGCAGGCCAGCCGCGCTGTGCTCCTGACGCCTGCCGAGGAGTCCAGCTCCTGCTTACAGACACGAACGTCCCCGTGCCTTGTGTCCCCAGTGTTGAGGAGAGGCAGACCACACTGGGCCCCTGCTGCAAGGCACTCTGGCCCTGGAGGAGGGACACCCTGGGGAACAGCCACTCTGCACCCCCTGGCAGGCAGCGACCTCCAGGGGGACAGCGGCCTCCTGGCGCCCTGGAGTATGCAGGCTCTCTGGCACAGGCTCCCGCCTTGCTCAGTCGCGGGCGGTCTGCGGTCTGCTTGCTCTTGCTTGGAGCTTGCACCTGTGTGTTCTCGGCCCCACTGCAATGCTGAGCTGCCAGGCGAGGGGAAGACTGCGGCACGTCCCGGGGCAGCCACTTCCATAAGGAGGGCAGGACACGAGGGCACAGCGCAGGGTAGACCACACCCCAGCAGGCCCAGGGCTGGCAGCTGAGTCGGCAGGAGCCCAGGGAGGTGCTCTGGGTGAGGTGTGTCCAGGCCAGGCTTGGGAATAGGTCAGGCTCGGGATGTCCTGGTGGCGAAAGGCACACACAGCACAGTAAGCCCTGTGGGCCACGTGGCTCGTGGTCATCGGGACAGAGGCACCTGCCCACGTGCACATGGGTGAGAGCCAGAGACTCGGGTGAGCTCGGCCGGGCAGCAGGGTGTAGGCCAGGCAGGCGGGTGGGTTAGGTCTTGCAATGTGAGTGGCAGGTTATGCAGCAAGCGCTTCGCATACAAGCTGACGTTCGAGACCTGCTGCTCTGTTCTCTGCAGGAGCCTGGCCTGTCCTCATCGACGCCTTTGTGGAGTACGCTCGGCCGGTCGTCACCGGCGGGAAACGCCGCCTTCTCTAGGCGCCAGGGAGGATGGAGGCGGCGAGGTGAGGGCCCCGCGAGGAGGCACTGTGGCACCTGCTGGACATCTGTCGCCTATCAGAGGCCGGCCCTGGCCAGGCATGGAGCTGCAAGGGCGGGACATGGTGGCCCTGGGGATGACAGGCGATGCTGGCCTTCCCATTTCCGGCGGAGTCATCGAGAGCCTGCTCGCCGGGCCGCAGTGTGTGCCCGTGCAGTTGTGTCCAGGGGTCTGGCCCTCCTGGGCCCGCGCGTCCCGTGACCCAGTGTGCTGGCGCCGGGCCGCTGGACGTGAGCTGAAGCTGCCAAAGTACCCGGAGAAGCTCTTGCTGTTTTCTGGACCGCTGCCAGGCTTCGAGATTTCTGTTTTGAATGATCAAATGCCCAGGTTTAGCCGGTCTAGTTTTGCTCTCATTTTTTTAGATGTCACCTGCACGTGGCTTTGTGCTTTAGGGCTGTGGTGGCTCTGGTGACAGCCTGTGCTGCACAGCCCGTCCAGCCCAGGGGCTCCGCACTGAACCCCGGGACTGTAGGAGTGGTCCCGTGACACATCTCTTCTTAAATACATCTTGTCACGTTGGAAAGACATTTTTTCCACGGAAAGTATTTCTTCCCTCAGTGACAAGTTTTGGGCTGTCCCCGTCTGTCACCCGTAATGCCAGCACCCAGGCCCGTGTGCCATTGCACACACACACATCCTTTTCCCACCAAGGCTGCCAGGTCACCTGCA
>NW_006160165.1:6943952-6951546 GCF_000334495.1 Tupaia belangeri chinensis | reverse complement strand
CCCTCTCCCCCCAAGGGCGGCAGGGCCCCCGGAAAGCCCCAGCCGTGTCCGGGAGTGCAGCCACGTCCAGCCGTGCAGTCGTGTGTCCGGGCGTGCTGCCGTGTGTCTGGGCGTGCAGCCATGTCCAGCCATGCTGCCGTGTGTCCGGGCATGCTGCCGTGTGTCCGGGCGTGCTGCCGTGTGTCCAGGCATGCAGCCGTTGTCCACTATGCTCCTGTGGAGGACGTGGCGCAGCCTGGGTGGGGCCTGGTGGCCCTGCCCTCTGCATCCCCACGCTGACCTACCTCGTGACCTCCAGACCCTCCCTCGCCTTGCTGCCTGCCTGTGACAGACGGGGCTCCAGCAGGCAGTCGGCCCTCCCTCCCGGCTGCTGCCGCTGCCTGCTTCACAGAGGGCAGCACCCTACCTTCAGGCAGCTGTGCAGAGCCTGGGCTGTGTGTCCCGCACGGAGATGAGCCGCTGGTGCTTCAGCATCATCTGCCCAGGGCTGCGATGGCAGGGCTCAGTGGGACGTGACGGGGAGTCATGCCACCCTCCGCAGGCTCTGCTTCTCATCTGGAAAAGGAAAACCAAGCCATCGCTACCTGGGCAGTCTCACTCTCAGAAAGCGTTTGCTCATTAAAGTAGGAATAGAAGCGCTAAGGTGTCCTGTGGGCTTTGTGGGTTTCTCTTTCACTGCCGGCGGGGTTGTGTGCTCAGCAGAGAGCCAGAGACGGGCGGGCTGGGGGCACCGCGGGCGTGGTCTTGCTGTGCCCTGCAGTCCTCCACCCAGCGGGTTCGGGGCACACTTGTACATGCACCTGATGTGTTGTTCAAGCCACCGGGGAGGGAATTCAAATTGCACAGCCAGCCGTGTGGAAGCTGGCTTCATGAGCCCTCGACGTGTAGCTGTGCTGCCAGTGACGGTTCTAGAGGTGGCAGTGCTGTGAGTGTCTAGCCCTTCACAATCTGAGACCCAGAGCCATCTCCCCGGTGGGCGGTGCCCGTCCCTGTGGGGGTGATTCTTAACCCCGTGCTGCTGGTATCAGCTCTGGGTCCAGCTTCCACCCCTGCACTGAGACTTGTGCAACACCATGCCCACCACCCTGGGAGCGGCAGTGACAGGAGCTGATGAGACCGTGTCCCAGACACCGGTGTGCACTGTCATACAGTGAAATGCCCAGCATTGCGGAGAAGGCTCATGCCTGCGACCCCCAGGAGTGTCTGCCGGTGTGGTCACTGCGCTCCTTTCAGCTTGGTGGAAGTGTCGATTTCTTCCCAGCTCCCTGGGGACACAGCTGCCTTTCTGGTTCATCTGGTCGCACCCACAGGTGGGGCTCCGTAAGTATTCATCAGGGACGATGCAGTGACAGAGGCCAGCCGTGTGGAGGTGTCCCCAGCATCCCCACTGAGGTTCTGCGACCGCAGCGTCAGCTGGAGCGTGGCCTGAGCAGTGCTGCCCTGCCAGCACGTGGCAGTGTCCAGCGACCAGGCTGTCCTCACACCTGCATGTCCCCGGGTCTGGGCACTCCATGGGGCCTACCTCCCTGCCGGTTTTGAAGGGCTGTGTTTTGGAATCTCCAAACTGCACAGGCTGGATCAGCAAGTGCCAGTGTGCGCGGTGTCCGGAGCAGCTACCGCCTCGCTGGCACTTTGAGGTGGACTCAATGGTCCACGGGTGCCTTCCTACTCCTGGGTCGACGAGACCAGGCCCCAGGGCAGATGGACGGGTGGAGCCACACCTCCTGCCTCGGCCCAGCCTGTGTGGCTGAGACTCGTCACGCACTGGCAGGGGTGCTGGCGTGCCAAACAGCGCGGGCATGCCGTGGCCACCCGAGGGCATGAACGGTGCCCGCGCTCCCGGCCTTCACAGTGTGTCTGCTGCTGGGAGCTCGTGGGAGTCTCGTGCAGAGCATCACATGGTGAGGAACTGGCAGTCTTCCACACGGGTGCAGGGCGGCTGTCCCCGACACCACACCTGCAGAGTGTCTCCACGTACTTGGCTGCGGGGATGTTCCTGCAAGAAGCACACCTCAGTGTCCGCTGCGAGGGCAAGGGCAGTGGCAGCGTGTGGGATGCGGACACCTTTGGTGGCTCCATGGCTGCATAGCATCACAAAGCACTCACAGAGGCCTCGTGGCAGGGCCTGCGACCCCCGTCATCGTCCATCCATGGGCTGTGTTGGCAACCCCGTCTGTCACACGTGCTGCAAGGCCCCACTCGAAATTCCTAGAATGTCCCTGTAGTGGGCAGCAACACAGAGGAAGGCGAGCTGCCTGCCCAGAGATGTGGCTAGGGGTGGGGAGGGGCGGAGTCACTGGTCGGCCCTCTGCACTGCACGCCCCCTGCACTGCCCTCCACGCCCCTCCCAGGAAGTCTGGGGCAGCGAGAACAGCGGGTTCCCAAGGCTGCCAGCCCCCACGTGGTGTGACCTGGAGGCTCTCATTGGGCCCCTGCCCAGACCAAAGAGGAGCGCCCAGCGGCTACAATGACCTGTGCCCGTCAGCCAGCAGGTGGCTGGGTGCAGGGCAGGGAGCTGCCGCCCCAGATGGAGAAGTTCCAGGCAGCGATGGTTCTGGGGAGTGTGGGCGACGCTTTGGGCTACAGGAATGTCTGCAGAGAGAATAGTGCCTGCGGCTCAGATATGCAGGAGTTGCTGCAAGACGGAGGCCTGGGCCACCTCGTGCTCTCTGCTGAAAAGTGGCCCGTAAGTGACAACACCCTGATGCACATTGCCACCGCAGAGGCCCTCACCACAGGTAGGCTGGGCCCGGCGTGGAGCTGAGCACAGAGCTCATTACCGTGTCCCCCCTCCCGCCTCCCCGTGGTTATCCAGGTACCTGCACCGGTGGGGTGGGGCGGTGGAGGCCGCTGACAAGCGCTTGCCCTGCAGGTTCGGGTCTCAGAGCCAGCGCCTTCCTCTGGCCCCCGGAAGGTGCTCCTGAGAGGCAGCCAGGGAAGCCTCTCGCTGTGAGCTGTCCGGGCAGCAGGGCAGGGCTCCGGGCCTCACCGCAGAGCCTAAGCCGCCGTGTTCTGAATTTATTTCTAAAGGATATGAGATAGTAAGCCAGTTAGAAATGTGGGCCCATAAAGGTAATGTCGCTTCGGAATTGTGTCCACAGTCCAGTGAGTCGTGTTGAACACATCAGCTACCGAAGCGACTCGGTGTAGACAGCTGCTTATGCCGCGTCTCCCAGGGCATCTCTTCCTGAGGAGCACGTTGGCTTTAGGACAGCGAGCTCCTCTGGGTCTCGGGGAGACAGGTGTGTGCACAGCCGCGGTCTCCCCCAGCCGTGGGCTCTCAGACCCCGCAGGGCGCGTCGATCCTTGCTGGGCCGAGACCGGCAGAGCTGGGAGCCAGGAGTCTCGGTGTGCATCCAGGGCCCCGTGCCCTGCTTTGCAGTGAGCGCTCAGTTTAGCTCTGCGGTCACCACAGAGGAATGCCCGACTTTGTCCTCGGTCCCGGAATAACCACAGAGATAAGATAGGGCAGCAGCTTGCTGCAGGAGCCCGACCCGCTGTGGCCACAGCGCCGGGAGAGTGTCCACAGCCAGCACCGGAAGAGCCTCGGGCCCCCGGAGCATGGGCGCTGTCGGCCTCAGCTGCATGGCCAGCCGCGCTGCTGCGAGGGCTGCTCCTCCACGCCCGGGCTGCGGCTCACGGCACACGCCCCCTCCACGTGTCCTGCGTGTCACCTCACGGTAGGCCTGTGTGCCCGCTGCGGTTAGATGGGGACAGTGGGCGGTGGCCATGGTGACGGCCCGCGCCTGTGGGCCTGGAGGCACACGTGGCCCCCTGTCGCTGTCACCCTCCAAGCTAAAGCGAGTGCACAGCCCTGACCACCTGTGTGGGGCTCCGCGCCGGCTCGGACAGTGCAGTGCTGCCCGTAACCGCTGAGGCCCGGACCCGCGGGCCCGGCACAGCCTGCCTGCGTCTCCCAAGGACGGGACTTGGAGAAGTCCGAGGCGGACTTCAGAGCTGGCGTTCATTTTGGTGCCGTGTTTTCAGACCCACGCAGACTTCTGTGATACGTGTTCCCCGTGCGCGCTGAGAAGACCCGCATGCTGCCCTGTACCCGGGGCCTGCCCGCTCTTGCTGACTTCACTCTGCCGGGTTCCAGATGCGGGAACTGACACAGAGAGGGCAAGTGTCTTGCCCTATGCCACACAGCCAAGAGCACCAGGGCACAGGAGGCCCCCAACAGCCTGGCCCAGCCCGTGTTCTCAAGCACCCTGAGGACCCGCGGTGCTGTGGGTCTGTTCACCGTCCCCAGGGGCCACGGCAAAGGCTTTGTGTGGTTTCCCACACAGGCAGATGACAGGGGCTGCATCTCTGGGTTTCGGGAACTGCCGCTCTGCAGCCCCTCACCCTGCTCCCTGGCAGACCACGGCCTGCTGCTAGGGGGTGCCACAGGGGGCAGGTTAGGTGTGACCAGGAGGACCCCTGCTCAGGTGCATCTGACCGGGGCACAGAGCGGACACTGGGCCAGGCCGCTGAGTCACACGGCACAGGGCGGAGCAGAGCCCTTGGCCGGGGCACTCAGGTCCCTGGCCGCACCCCCTACAGGGGCGCGGGCACCAGGCCTGGGGAGGCCGCTCGCCCTGGGGGAGCACCTGTGTCCTGCACTCCCTGCGCCCGCTCACCACTGCACCCAGGGCTCTGAGGTTGCTCCTCTGCGCAGTTCTCCCTCAGGGCAGGCAAGGACAAGACAGGGACACTAGGAGGCCCGAGGAACCCCCTCACCACAGGCTAGCGTGGGGCAGGGCTGTCCAGTGGGCCCGGCCTCCCGAAACGCCCCTTGCAGCCCCACGGTCTCTGCTGACCTGGGCTGGGGGCCAGCAGGAGAGCGGAGTGCAGCCTCAGTGCCAGCTGGCACTCCTCCGCAGGATCCTGGCGGCAGCACTGGAGGTTGCGCCCTGGAGGCGGGGCCCTGTCCCCACGTGCTCTACCTGGTGACTTACAAGGAGGATACCGGCTCTGGGGACATGTCCTGAGGAGCTCTCGGCAGGCCAGTGGGTCCAGGGCGGTCTGTCCAGGGCTGCCTTTACCCCTGCTCCAGCTCCCACCCCATCTCGGGAACCCTTCACCTAGGGAAGGGACGAGCCACCTCCCCGCATCCCCCCAGAGGCCTCTAGGGGGGAACAGAGTGAGGGGCGTCAGAGGCTGGGGGGGGGCATGACGCCCTTGGCCCCCCATGCTGCAGCCCGCCTGCTGCAGAAACTGGGCTTGCCACCTGGCCCTGACCTGGGGTGACACGCGGCACCCCGAACCTGGCCTGGAGAGTGCCCAGGAGGAGGAAGGGCACGAGGCTGTGGTGAGGGCTCCACCCAGATGGCACCCGGGCTTGGGCAGCACCTCCTGCTCTCATGCCCAGGCCCTCCAGGGCTCAGCCACTCTCATCCCAGGACGCCTTTGCTGGCCGGGCAACAGTGGAGCAGGGCAAGCTGGCCCAGAGCAGCCACACGCCTGCAAGTCCACACACCAGCGCCCCATCCGGTCGGTCACAGGCCCAGCCCACACGCCTGCGCTGTGTCCCCCTCCCCACAGGCTAGCGTGGGGCAGGGCTGTCCAGTGGGCCCGGCCTCCCGAAACGCCCCTTGCAGCCCCACGGTCTCTGCTGACCTGGGCTGGGGGCCAGCAGGAGAGCGGAGTGCAGCCTCAGTGCCAGCTGGCACTCCTCCGCAGGATCCTGGCGGCAGCACTGGAGGTTGCGCCCTGGAGGCGGGGCCCTGTCCCCACATGCTCTACCTGGTGACTTACAAGGAGGATACCGGCTCTGGGGACATGTCCTGAGGAGTGCTCGGCAGGCCAGTGGGTCCAGGGCGGTCTGTCCAGGGCTGCCTTTACCCCTGCTCCAGCTCCCACCCCATCTCGGGAACCCTTCACCTAGGGAAGGGACGAGCCACCTCCCCGCATCCCCCCAGAGGCCTCTAGGGGGGAACAGAGTGAGGGGCGTCAGAGACTGGGGGATGCCATGACGCCCTTGGCCCCCCATGCTGCAGCCCGCCTGCTGCAGAAACTGGGCTTGCCACCTGGCCCTGACCTGGGGTGACACGCGGCACCCCGAACCTGGCCTGGAGAGTGCCCAGGAGGAGGAAGGGCACGAGGCTGTGGTGAGGGCTCCACCCAGATGGCACCCGGGCTTGGGCAGCACCTCCTGCTCTCATACCCAGGCCCTCCAGGGCTCAGCCACTCTCATCCCAGGACGCCTTTGCTGGCCGGGCAACAGTGGAGCAGGGCAAGCTGGCCCAGAGCAGCCACACGCCTGCAAGTCCACACACCAGCGCCCCATCCGGTCGGTCACAGGCCCAGCCCACACGCCTGCGCTGTGTCCCCACGCCCGGCACCCCACCTGGTCGGTCACAGGTTCCTCCCGGGCTGCAGGCGTCTGCCCAGTCCGATTTCACGCGCCAGACTGGCCGCAGACGGCCAGAGGTGGTTCTCTCTAGACTGCTGTGTGCTGTGTCCCCGGGCGTCTGAGGCTGGGGCACAGGCCGCGAGGGGCACGTGTGCGCCCAAGTGCCGCAGGTGGCTGGGTGTGTGCGACGCCCACCGGGTGGCTCCCCACCGGCCACATGGCCTCCTCTCTGGCGGGGTGGCCATGTGCTTGGCCTGCTCTGACGTCTGCCCCTCTCCCTGCAGACTACTGGTGCCTGGACGACCTATACCGGGAGATGGTGAGACGTTACGTGGGTGTGCTGGACAAGCTCCCAGAGCGCCGGCCGGACCCTGCCACCATCGACGGCTGCGCCCAGCTGAAGCCCAACAACTACCTCCTCGCCTGGCACACGCCCTTCAATGAAAAGGGTCAGGCCTCCTTCCTCTCCCAGTGCCGACTCTCAGGGCCCCGTGGGCACTGACCAGCGGCCTCCTGGGTGCCAGGGCACGGTGGGCTCCTTTGCGGACTGCCCCTGGTCAGCAGCCCCTGCTCTGGCCGGGCCCCGGGCCCCCAGCAGGGTCACACCGCCAGCCCCTGGCTCGCTCCAGGGTGTTCTCTGCGTGTGCGTGTCCTTCCGTGTGCCGGTGCTGCATCTGCCCCACTGCTCTGCGGCCTCAGGGCCTCCGCTCCGAGCCTGTCGCCTCTGTTTGTCCTCCCTGGGATGCTCCAGGGGAGAGCGGTGGCTACGGCGTCCCTCCGCAGAGGCTTGGGCTGGAGAACGGGTCCCCTGTAGACGGAAACGCCCGGTGGGAGGAGCCGCGTGAGTGGGTCTGTCCCTGACCCAGTGGTGGAGATCCAGGTGCCCTGAGGTCAGAGCAGCCGAGCAGCTCCCCAGGAAGTGCCCCGGCGCATGGGACAGGCAGTGTGAGCAGGGTGGCCTGGCTGCCAGCCACCAGGCCTCGAGGCTGGCTTCTCCGTGGGGGGTGGGGAGGCGGCAGCACTGGGGACCCACGGTCCCCTACCAGAAGGCTGGGTGGCAATTCGACTGCAAGGAGTTCTTTTTCTAAGTTTGTTTTTCCCTTTGGACAGAGACAGCATGTGAGAAGGGCACGGGCAGGAGTGAGGGCAGTGGTGGGGACAGCTCCTTGCAGGGTCTTCATGCCACGGCTGGCCCCAGCCCCTGCCCCCGCCCCCGGCATGCACGGAGCGTCAGGGTGCGAGCCGGGGGCCTTCTGC
>NW_006160165.1:6934955-6942897 GCF_000334495.1 Tupaia belangeri chinensis | reverse complement strand
CCCCCAGGCCTCGAGGCTGGCTTCTCCGTGGGGGGTGGGGAGGCGGCAGCACTGGGGACCCACGGTCCCCTACCAGAAGGCTGGGTGGCAATTCGACTGCAAGGAGTTCTTTTTCTAAGTTTGTTTTTCCCTTTGGACAGAGACAGCATGTGAGAAGGGCACGGGCAGGAGTGAGGGCAGTGGTGGGGACAGCTCCTTGCAGGGTCTTCATGCCACGACTGGCCCCAGCCCCTGCCCCCGCCCCCGGCATGCACGGAGCGTCAGGGTGTGAGCCTGGGGCCTTCTGCATGGTCCCGCTGCAGACCCGGCCCTTGGGCAGTTCTGAGACCTGATGAAAGGCGACGACAGGGAACTGTGAGGGAGGGTGCGTAACGGGCGTGCGCCTCTGTAGGGCGGACTGGACCAGGGAGGGCACCGCTCTCACCACGAGCAGCTACGTGGAAGGGATGCTGAAGAGGGCGGCCCGGGGCTAGGACGTGGCCGGTGCCGCGGCGCACCTGGAGGCACGTGCTGTGGTCTCTCCCTCCCGGTCATGGGCCTCTTCATAGTTTCCTGTCTCGGTTTCTACAACTCCGCCTCACGAGCACATATAACTACTATTTGTCAATTAAGATAAAATAAGAATTTTAAAATAAATAACAAAGTTTTATGAGGAAGAAGTTAAACACCCAGGAAATGACGACCTGCCCACTAAGTGCCTGAACCAACATCTGTTCTGCTGTAGGCAGGTGCACTCGCCAGCGAGACTGGTGCAAGGAGAGAGGTCACCCCAGAGGAGATGGCCACAGCGCGGTTCCTTCTCCGTTCTCCCCCTCGGGGTTTTGGGCACATGCATGTGCGTGCACACCCAAACCCACATCACTTGCGTGGGCCCCCAGCGTTTTATTGAACAGTCACACAATAAGCGTGTAGAGACTCAGCGAAGGGGTGAGACTTCAAAAATGAAAGACAGTATAGCTCGGCTGCTGCGCTTTGAACTGCCGCAGGGCTTGTGCGGGCCAGAGCGCGGGGAGGGGAGGAAGCACCCAGAGGCGCGGCCCCCCTCTCTCTGTCCTGTCTGAATTTGGGGCACGCATGCGTGCATGCCTGGCACGTCTCACGTCCCTGAGGCCAGGGTTCAAACCACATACAACGGAAAACCGTGGCAACCAAACGCTGTTTCACTGTACTCCCCACAGGTCACAGCAGGGCGGGCAGGTGGAGAGAAGGTTGGGGCGCAGGACCCTAGCCGGCCACAGGTCCAGCCCCCTTGGCCCCCGCGGCCGGCCCTGGCTGGCTTGCTGCGGTGCGTCTGAGTTCTGTGGCACTTGTCTAGTGAGAGTGAGTTTGAGGCCAGCCTTCAGTGACGGCCTGGACCCCTCAGCTGAGGCTGGCAGCCTGGCCTGGGGCTGCTCGATGGCTTCTCCAGGAGCCCGCTCGGCGTCCAGCAGTGGCCGCCCTTGACCTCTACCCTGTCCAGACAGCACCTGTCACGCCGCTGCTGGGCTTTTGCTGTGGAGAATCCGAGACCCCGCCCAAGCTTGGCGTTGACAAAGGCAGCCCTCGGCGACCCACAAGCACCCCCACCAAGTCCGCCCGTGAGCCGTGGGTGCAGGGCCACACAGCGTCCCTCCTGTCCTCAGGGTGCCTCCCCTCCCAGCCACAGCCCACTCTGCTCTGACCCTACTTCTCACCCTGCGGCCCGGGACCGAGCTAGAGCAGACCCAGGGCACCTGCCGAGCCCTAGAGGGTAAGTCCCTCCCGGGCGGGCCATGCTGTACCGGCCGCAGGAGCCAGATCCCATGTGGCGGGCCGCCATTGGGGTCTTGGCCCAGCAACTTGGAAAGCAGGACACACATGTGGGTGTGCCCAGACCCCACGAGATGGGGAGGTGGACGGAGGGGCTGGGCTGGCCACGCCCCACTGGGCCACTCGGTCCTGCCCCCTCTCTCTGTCGCTCTCTGGTGTGCACAAGAACCTTCTAGTAATTTTTGTAAATCATTTTTAAGACAACTACTGTTTAACTTTTATACCTAAAAAACGGATCATGATTTCACTGCAGTCACTTCAGTCCACGTTGACATTCCCTTTCGCCTTTGGCAGTTTTTCACTTGCTCTCGTCACCCTGTCCACGGCGTCTTCCCTTCCCGTGTCTGATCTGGCCCACGTGGGCGGGCTGTACGGAGTAGCCACTGCTCTGACTGTGGGCGGCATTGGCCGTGCCTTGCAGTGGCCTGCAGTGTGGCCTTGGTGGCCACGCAGGTAAGGGCCACTCACCCCACGTGCTGTGGCCCACGCATGGCCTGTCTCAGTGCCTAGGTGGGATGGAGGGCCTCCTTCCTGCAGAGCCTCTGCAGAGTGGCTGCGGGACCCTGCTGGGAGGCCCTGCACTGCCCTGTCACACGCTCACTGTGCCCTGTACTGGGGCCCCACAGGGCTGCGCCCCTCCCAGCCCACGTCATCACAAGCCTGGCCTGCCGGACGGACGTGGGTACGTGGAAGCATCTGCAGAGATCGGCCTGAACGAGGTCCCCACGACCACCTTCTGTAGCCCCTTATGTTTTTTAAGAGTGATTTTTACTATAGGGTGCATGTGCTCACCACAGACAGAGGCAGAAAGTGAGAGATCACCCCCAGGGGGATGGCCACGTCGCAATCCCTTCTCCATTCTCCTCCTGTGATCTCGGACATGCATGCACACGAGCCCAGAGCCGGGTCCAGGACTTGAACTGTGGTTGACTACGTAGGAGTCCAGTGACATAACCATTCTACCATCTGCTGGTCCCACCTCCTTATTTCTTTAAAGGTTTTTGCCATAGGGTGCAAGCACTCATCAGAGAGAAACAGTGAAAGGGAAAGTGAGAAATCACTCCCCAGGAAGATGGCCACGTCGCAATCCCTCCTCCTGGGATCTTGGTCATGCACACGTACTCTCCCACTGTAATTTTCAAGCCACTGGGCCTAGGACTCAAACCATGGTTGGCCACGTGGGAGTCCAGTGCCTTAAGCAGCGCGCCACCTGCTGGCCTCACCCCCACGGTACTTCTGAGTAGGGTGATGCAGCTGCTCTCGCCCCATCTTGCATAGACAGAAGACAAGGTCTGGGAAATTAAGAAGGCTTTTCTGCGACCCAGCGGCATACTACCCACACCCCTGCTGGCCAGGTACCGGCCCACGTCCAGGGCTGACCTCCCACGCAGCCTTCCCAAACGCCGTCACTCACCCCCTAGAAGCACGAGGGACTTGCCCCTTGGCAGCAGGAGGGGATGGATCCGTGCGACACCCAGGGCGAAGGCTCGTCCGTGCCAGCTGGGACTAGAGGCGCGGGGGGACAGGAGGGCGTGAGATTAGGCTGATGTCAGGATTGTGCTTGATGCTGCTTATGACGTCCTCCGGGTCGGAACCATGAGGGCCTGGGTTTAGGCACGTGCAGGTCCTTGTGCGTCACCTGCAGCCTGCGACTGCTGTCTGTGAAGGAGCACGGCGTGAGGGAGGCTCGCTCCGTGGGCACGGCTGTCTGCGCACCGGGAGCCCCACCACGGCAGTCTCCTTCCGACACCTGGATGTGCCCCACTCGCGTCTGCGCTGGCAGGTCTCGGCTCTGCTCAGGCACCACGGCCCGCCGGAATGAGCGTCAGGACGGCTGGCGAAAGCTGAGTCTCCAGAGGTGGGCTCTCCGAGGAGACGCCAACCTGCGTTCCCCTCCCTGCAGGCTCAGGCTTCGGAGCGGCCACGAAAGCCATGTGCATCGGCATGCGGTATTGGCAGCCGGAGCGGCTGGCAACCCTGGTGGAGGTCAGCGTCGAGTGCGGCAGGATGACCCACAACCACCCCACAGGTAGCTGGGTGCGGGCAGGCCGTCGGCACAGCTGCTGAAACCACCGGGGACCCCGGGCAGGGGCCAGGCTCACGGGCCGGGCCGGGGTCACCAGCTGGGAGTCGGGTTCGTGTTCAGCTCTGCCCTGGTCTGTTCTCAGCCTACCAGTGGGATCAGTGGCAGGTCGACCGTGTGCGGGAGAAGCCCTGGCCCGGGCTGCACTCAGGAACTGGGTCTAATGACCTGTCCCCAGCCCCGTGAGCCTGCGTCCTCACCTGTGATGTGGGGCCGTGGGGGCCGTGGCACTTGCCCACTGGTCGGGTGCTGTGCCACAAGCCATGCACCCTGATGCCGCCAGCTGCTCCCAGGCCACTGCACGGCCCCCAACCCGCCGCCCGGAGGGAGACCGACGGCCTTGGGGTGGGCTGCCCACAGCCACTCCGTTTTTCTTGGCTGGCAGTCCCTCCTGCAGCCAGCCCTGGAATCACGGCAAGGCCAGTGACTGCCTGGCCCCACTCACGGCCCCTGGGCCCAGAGGTGGCCCGCTGCCCCAGGGCTGCACTCGCTTGGGTCTGTTTGACTACTCCCCGAGCAGCAGAGGAGCCTACCCGGGAGCCCTCCCGGAGCGTGCGTGGGCCAGGTCGGCGAGTCTCGGCCCAGGAGGGCATGTGGCCCCATGTCTGGGACGGGATGACATCACACGGTCGAGGGACCGCAGCCTGACACAGGGAGGGCGGGGAGCGCGAGGACACGGGCTGAGTGACCTCTGCGGCAGGTGCCAGAGCGCTCCTGCCCAGCACTGGTCCCCGTCTCATGTCCTCGGGCAGTGGCCGGTGTCGCACAGCCGCCCCCCCACCCCCGGGCCGTCGGAGCTCCACTTCTGTCGCAGCCAGTGAACCACCTGACCCCAGAGACTGCATGCCACACACAGGACAGTGAGGTGGCCCCCGCTGGCTCCTGAGGGCAGGGCCATGGCACAACAGAGCCCCAGAGGAGGCCTGGCCAGGGATCTGGGGACAGTGTCCACCAGCCGTGAGCACCAAGCCCGTGCCAGCCTTCAGCCCCCCACCAGACCAATCAGTGGTGCCACCCCCAGCTCCTCCTCCCCCCACTGCTGTCCCCCCTGCCACCCCTAGTTCCCTCCTCCCTCCACTGCTGTCACTGCCGTTGCGGACGGTCACCCTCGAGTGCCCTCTGTGTTTGGACTCACCAGCAGGTTCGCGGCCCACTTCTGCTGTCCTGGCTGTTTTCTGCCCACCATGACGGGGATATTGAGGCGAGACCGCATGCATCCCCTCCCCCTGTCCTGCAGCTGGTGCGTCCTCGCAGGTGCTCAGCAGCTCCTGCTGGGTGAGGAGACCAGGCGTGCTCAGACGGGGCACCCAGGGGTCGGGGGTGCTGTCTGTGGCCTCCTGGGTGCCACCTCTTCTCAGGGTCATTCCTGAGGACGCCGCCGTCTCCCTGCACCCTGGAAAGGTTGACAGCCTTCCCGGGCTCGGCGTCATTAACCGCATCTCCCCCAGAGCAGAGTCTCACACGCTTTCTCCAGTAAACGGTTCCTAAATGCGTTAAGGCAGAGAAAATGAACATGGCAACCCTCTCAGGGTTCACCAGGAGAAAAGGCCCAGGCCAGGTGGGGTGGAGCCCCCGGAGGGAGCCATGGAGTCTCAAGCCAGGGAGGACCCGCCACACCGGGGCCTCGGTAGTGAGATCTCTGCCGTGCCTGCTCCAATGGCTGCGCCCACACGCCCCACCTTGCGTCTCTGCACAGACGAGCAGAGAGTCAAAGCGGGGCCTGTCCACACGAGGGAGTATTCAGCCGCAAAAGGACGTGCCACTGCAGGGTGGCCTCGAGGACAGTGCGCCTCAGAAACAGCCGGACACAAAGGGATGGTGGCTGACAACCCACATCGAGGTCAGGTCTCAGAGACAGGAGGTCGGGAGGGAGCGGAGCTGCTGTCAGCTGGGGAGGGCTCCCATGCGGGAAGGCGAGGGAGTCTGAGCCGGACGGCGGGACGGCTGCCCTGCTGACAGGGAGCAGGCTGTGAGCACACCATGCACCTGAGGGGCAGGTGAGACCGCGGGGCCTGCCCAGGGCACTCAAGCTACCGGGCATCCTGAGCCAGAGCGGACTCGGCCCCAAGGCCTGGTGACTGGGTGGCCTCTGTCCCTCTCCCTCCCGGCTCCAGGCTTCCTAGGGTCCCTGTGCACCGCCCTGTTTGTGTCCTACGCCGTGCAGGGACGGCCGCTGGAGTGCTGGGGCAGGGACATGCTGAGGGCCGTCCCACTGGCCGAGGAGTACTGCAAGAAGACCATCCGGCACATGGCAGGTGAGCTGGCCTCCCCGCTCGCTCCTGCGCTGGCCCGCGGTGGCCGCGTCTGCCGGCTCCTCCACCCGGACAGACAAGCCTCCCCGGTAGGCATGAGCAGAACCGACCTCAAGCAGGCGTCCGGCTCAGCTGGGCCCGGTGGTTCGGGAGCCGGCTTCCACCTGGTCAGCAGTAGGATTCCACGCTTGCCCTGGAGGCTTGGACTGGCCAAAGCACACAGGCCCTGTGGGAACGGACACAGGTGTGAGGCCTCTGCCTGGCCCGAGCACACGCCTGCTCAGGACGGCTCACGAGGCGGGGTGCGTGCCTGCGTCCCTGGAGGCCAAGGCTGCAGATCTGCTGACCCCGGCCCGCCCTCGGCTCGGCTCATAGCTGCAGAGAAACCTCAGCTCCCCAGACCAAGGGAGGCCTGACCTGGAGGAGGCTGAGGCCCGCCGACGCCTCTGCCCGACCTGGGAGACCCAGCCCAGCAGAGCCCTGTGCAAAAAGGCCTCCTGGGCTTCCCACCTGTCTTGGGGACCAAACTGGGCCCCAGCCACTACCCACCATCGTCTGGCTCAGACACAAACGGGCCAGCAGGCCAGAAACCCTGGGGGCCGCCGTTTCTGGGGCCTGGGGGCCACTGTGGAGCCATGGGCTGACCAACACCAGGCAGCAGGCGCCAGTAGACCCCAGTCCACGGAAGCACCCTCGGCTCTCAGGGCGGGTGCCACTCGAGGCCGATGGCTTCGTGCAAACTCGGAGGTTCTCGGTTGCTGTGGAATTTTCTAGAATATCGTCCCAGGGTGTGTCCTGGAGGAAAGTGCTCAGAAGGTCTAGGCTAGATGTCAGGACAGCCCACTCCTAAACACTCAGTGCTGGAGTCTTCCTTGAGGGAGGCTTCTAGAAAAACTTCCAAGGAGGTTTGTCTGACGAGGCCTGGACACCGGGCCCTCCCACCATGGCGCTGCGGGTTCCAGGCCCCACGGAGCTGCCCCTGCTCCAAGCCTTTCACTCTGTCCTTTCCTAAACGGGGCAGTAAGTGGCCTGCTCTCAGTGTAGAAAGACCACGTCAGCCCAGCATCCTAAGGGCTTGGGTCCTAGCTGGTCCCAGAGCCTCATCCTGGACCTGCCCCTGCACCTCCTGGCATCCCCTGGCTCCCTGGGCAGCGCCGGCCCTGCCCCTCCACACCCAGTTCTCCAGGTGCAGAGGGGCAGACTCAGCCACCGCCCAGGACATCCCTCGGGCCTCGGCACCCCTGCAGGCCTGCAGGAGAGCAGGACAGACCAGCACCGCAGCAAGGCCCGGCCCGGACTTCTTCCCTCTCTGAGGACGCCGAGGTGGCCACAGACAGGACTTCACCAAAGGCCTGGCCTTGGGCCTCAAGCTCTTCCCTAGGAATAGGACACATGCCTCCTCGCAGGCCCCAAGTCCAATGAGTAGATGCAGCAGGTTCGGGGGGGTGGGGGCGCGTGGAAAGGACTACAGGTCCTGTCTGGCTTACGGCCGGTCTCCCGCTGCCCCTGTCCCTCCATCCTGTGCAGGGCCCCCAGCGGGGGCGAGAGGCGCCATCACCAGGCAGCTCCTGCTGGACGGCGCGGCCACTCACCTGTTCCCTCCGCAGAGTACCAGGAGCACTGGTTCTACTTCGAGGCCAAGTGGCAGTTCTACCTGGAGGAGAGGAAGATCAGTGAGGACACAGGTGACAGAGCCTCCTTCCCCGACAGCTACGGCGCGGCAGAGCGCGAGAAGGTGAGCCTCCCCCGGGCGGCCCACGCGGGGGGCCAGGAGAGGCGCGGTGGCCGACGAGGCCCTGCCTGTCGCGGCCCTGACCCG
>NW_006160165.1:6929322-6934638 GCF_000334495.1 Tupaia belangeri chinensis | reverse complement strand
CGGGGGGGGCCCGGGGGCCGGACGAGGCCCTGCCTGTCGCGGCCCTGACCGGCGGCTCTCTCAGACCTACAAGAAGTGGAGCTCGGAGGGCCGCGCGGGGCGGCGAGGCCACGACGCCCCCATGATCGCCTATGATGCTCTCCTCGCGGCGGGGGACAGCTGGACCGAGCTGTGTCACCGGGCCATGTTTCACGGAGGTGAGCTCTTCCCTCCTCACTGGTTGTGGGCATCAGGACGTCCCCCTGCCCAAACGTGCCCATTTCTGGGCGTGGCCTGGGAGTGGCAAGAGCGCAGCTCGCCCGCTGGTGTGAGCCTGCAAGTCTGGTGCCCACCGCAGACCCTGGCGGGCCTGGGGGCTCACGTCCACCCCGCTGGGCTCGGGAGGTCTGAGTGGCCGAGTCAGGCGTCCCCCAGCCAGCGCTGGCTGAGGCAGCGGCCCTCTGGGGCTGGCATGTGGGGCCGTCCCCTGTGGTGACCATCACCTTGTCCCCTGCTGCCAGGGCCCCAGGGCAAGGCCACGGCCGCTGTCGCGGTCAGGGTGTGGGGCAAACCAGGCTTCTGTCCCAGCACGCGGCACTCGGCCTGTCTCACGGCGACTGGAGGTGCCAGGCCAAGCACCCCTGCAGCCCGTGCTGTCCTTGTGGCCGGGCCTGGCGGGGCGTCAGCAACGGTGCATGCCTGCTCTCCCCAAGCCACGCTCAGTCCACGCAGGCTTCCGTCTGACTCGACACAGCAAGCCAGTGCCCGCCTGCGACCGGCCCGGGTTCCCGTCAGGTTTCTTCTCCCTCCGATGCATCTCCCCGCTGAGGTGCCGCTCGCCGGTGTCCACACCAGGGCCGCTCCAGCTGCATGCCCACGGTGCAAAGGCGTCTGCCCCACCGTCCCCACTCACACGCTGCACGAATTGCCACAGGCTGAGGGCGGCAGGGTGTGGACACAGACCAAGCAGGGGAAGGGCAGATGGGAGGCCATGTCAGGCCCCAGCAGGCGGGACAACAGGGCCACGTGGTCCCAGGATCCACTCTCCTCGCCCTCTGCACCATGCCGGGAGTGCGGCCTGCCAGGGAGGGCGAAGGCAGAGCCTGGCCCCCAGGAGGCTCCTGAGCCGGCAGAGAAGAGGGCCTGGTCCAGAAGCATGGCCCGCCCTCGGATACGGCCCGCAGGGCCCGGGCTCACTGAGCATGCTGTGCTCGCATTCCAGGCGAGAGCGGGGCCACGGGGACCATCGCGGGCTGCCTGTTCGGACTGCTCTACGGCCTGGATGGCGTTCCCGAGGGCTTGTACCGGGACCTGGAGCACAGGGCCACACTGGAGCGCCTGGGCACAGCCCTCTACCGCCTGTCCACCGAGGAGAAGTAAAGCTGCTTCTGCCACTGCCTCCGGGGCTGCTCTGGGCGCCCTCCGCGCACGCGTAGCCCATAGGCGAGGGTACTGTTGGCTCTCCTGCGCAGCAGACCGCTCGGTGCTGGAGTTGGTGGGACCCCCAGTTTCGGGCCCTCACTGCCCTGTAAAAGGCATGGTGTGTCCCCCCCACCTCCCGCATGACCTCGGGCTCCCAGGCTCGCCCCAACATGGTGTTGACAGGCGCGTCCTGGCCGGCTGGTGTAGCTTCTCTGTTGCTGAGCTAAGGCTGTGCGCTCGCTCCCTGTGCCGAGGCCCCTAGGGCTGCTCGGGCCTGCCTGTGCGCCTTCCCCTCCTGCCCCAGGCCTGCCGCCTCCTTGCCCCAGCTGGGCGCCTCGGCATCTCAGCAGTGGCCACCCTTCCGCCCTCGCGGAGGGAGCTAGCGGCCCAGCACTGTCAGCCTGGCACACCCGGGAACACCTAGCCTGTGTGGCTACTCGTGGTCGCTCTGGAAAGCAGGCCTGTTCTGAACCGACTTGCAGGAAACCAGGTGGGCGGCAGCGCTGCCTCTGGTTAGCCCACCCCGCAGAGGCAGCCGTCCCAGTTGGTACACAGGACGCCTCGCTGTGCCCGGAGTCCTGAGGGAACAGCTGTTCTTGTTCAAAAGAACGCGGACACGCTTTCTTTACGAGCAGTGTCTGGGGAGGAACAGGGCCGGTGTGGCGCTGGGGACCTGGGTGGCCCGTGCCTGTCGGTGCCCAGAGAGCCGGCCCTTGGAGAACACTGGGGCAGGCCAGGACCCCTGCGAGGGGGAGGGAGCTGGGGCAGAGCCCGGCCTTCGTCTGCCTTCCCTGGGAGGGTGTGGGGACCGTGGGGTGTGGGGTGCCCACACCTTCTCGCCAGGAGAGTCACTGGTGAGAGCAGTTGGTGGGCTCTGCAGGAGAGGCCACAGGGGCCTGGGCCCAGAGGCATTGCGTCGGCACCTCCAGGAAGCACCCTTCCTGTCATCCTGACACCTCTCTCTTCCCTCCTCGACCGTGAAACACCCACTGCGTTTGGACGGGAAGCAGCTGTGTCCCCGACGTGGCTCGGCAGCGTGGCCCGGTCGTTTCCTGGGGTGTGTAGTCGGTGCCTGCCCCGAGCACGGCACGCCACTGATTGCCAGCTACCAGCTACTCTCCGCTGGAAGGTTGGAGGGAGCGGCCTTCCCCGCCACACTCTGCTGCCCAGACCCACCGGCAGGGCAGGGCATGGGAGGAGACAGGACTCAAGCTCAGGGACAGACAACCTCACCCAGCCCTGGGAGCCCAAGTGAGTGCTCCCAGCCACCCGCAAAAGGCACGCGCAGCTCAGGGCACCGCGGCGTGAAAGGTGTTTCCTATTCCAGAGAAATGCAAAAGTGGAAAAAGCAAAACCATAGCCAGTCATGAGGTGAGAGCCCTACACCCCTCAATTCTGAAAAAAGTAGCATCTGCTGTTTTTGTTTTTGTCGTAAAAATGACACACGCTCATAGCCTCCACCCGAGGGGTGGCCTGGGGTGTGGGCCCTCCCAGCCCTGGCGGGCTGCCCTCCCAGCCCCAGGTCAGGCCAGCGGGGCCCTCTGTAGGGCAGGCGGGGTGTGCGAGGCGCACAGGGGTGTGCACCGAGCGTGACTCACCCCACGCAGGAGCCAGCGTGGAGCCGGCTGCCAGTCCCGCTCACGAGGCTGCTGTTCTGTCCGCCCCCACTTCCACCTCGCCTTCCTGCCTTGGCGCATGTGCCTGTGCGTGTGTAGCCATGTACCCAGGGCGTCCGTGCCCCACACGCTGCCCCGGAGGCCGCCTCTTTGCTGGAAGGGCTCCACCCCGAGGCTGCGTCCTGCCTGACGTTTCGTGGTGCAGCCTGCCTTCCACTGCGTCCCCGAGTTTCGGGGCAGGCTCCTTCTCCGAGAAAAACAATGAGGCGCATGTGGACCCGAGACCTGACCTGTCACACAGCCTCCTGCAGAAGGCGCCGAGCGACCCGTCACCACCGGGCCGGTCCCCACACGGGCACCTCAGCTGCCCCGAGGATCCAGACGGGCTGGCTCGTGCCCGCAGCGCGCCTCCTGGGTGGCGGACTTGTCAGGAAGACATGCTTCTCAGGCTGCAGGGTGGGCCAGGTTGCGCCGTCTCCTGGAACTCGGTTAGCAGATTCCGTTTTCCGGCGTTTTCTTTTCTGAAGGCGCGAGAGGTGGGCTCGGTGACATCTCATCCCTTTCTGACAGTGAAGGGTCCAGTGACAGGCCAGGCCAGACCCCGCCCAGAGGGGCCAGCAGGATTCAGGCCTCGCCAGGGCTCTGGGAGCCACTGAGCAGGCTGGGGCCCAGCTTCCCCAACTGCCACCCTGCCCCTCCGGGAGCACTGCTTCTCTGTCCCCCCACCCCGCCCCGCGCGAGGCCCAGGCTCCCCCACATGGAGACGGGTGAGCTGGGATGCAAGGGCTTGAGCTTCTCGGCCACAGCAAAGCAGTGAGTGGGGGGTGTCCGGGTGAGGCCGCCACAGTTGTGCCGGTGGGCCGGAAACCCTGTCCTGGTCACAGTGGGGACAGGCACAGGTAAAGGGAACACCAGATGGCCAACGCCCCGTGTCGACCACGGCTGGCTGGCCGGGTTCCCCAGGGCAGGAACAGCCCCTGACCAGGAGCCCCAACGCCATCGCAGCTGCAGCCACACACGTGGGCTTGGGCTGAGGCCTGGCTGTGATGGCCCCATCTTCAGCCCACTTACTCGGGAACACGGACGCTCAGGGGTCAAATGTGGCTCAGAGCAGCCTGGGCTGCCCCTACATCACCCCACGGCAGGATCACGCCCCCGTGGTCCTCTGCTGCAGGGTGCCTGCCTAGGACCGATACGAGGGGACCCAGCCACGACCGCCTTGGGGCCTGGGGCCGGCTCACCACAGCCCCCTTTGTCTCGCACTAGGTTTGCCCACCCACAAATCCACTTAGATTTGTTTGCAAAAGGCTGGGAACCTCAGCCTAAAGGCCCTCTTATCTAAAACATGCCTTCTGTAAGATGGCTCAGGGCCTCGACCAAGCTGCCAGGGCAGTTCCGAGCAGGTGCACTCAGTGTCCCCAAGGGGCGCTGAGCCCCAGAGGGCCTGGGGACTGGGGTAGCATGTCAACTCTTAGCGCAGCACACAGCCCTGGGGGGCGGGCAGCCTTGCCCTAGGCCTGCACTCCGGGTCGCCAGGCCTGTCACGGAGGAGACCCGTATGGACTAGCCCTATCCCACTGCACCCTCCTGGCCCTGACACAGGAAAGGGCCATTTGTCCCCATGCTGGCCGGCAGGACCACAGGAGCCTCTGTCAGCGAGCCGTGGGGGCTGTGTGCTGTAGGCACGGGTGGATGGCGTAGCCCGGTGTATGGCACCCCGCACGTGCTCAGGGCCTGGTGGAAACAGGCCATGATAAAAAAAATGGACACGTTAGCTCGGAGGCTGAGGCCACACAGAGGGGAGGCCAGGCTCTGTCCTCAGCCAGATGCAATGGCACCTTCCCGGGGCTCGAAGGCCGAGGCAGGAGGCCTGGGACATAGCAAGGCCCTGTTTGCGAGTGGTCACTTTGTATTCAACAATCATCCAGTCTGTGCGGGGCAAAGTGGGCAGGAAGACAGCCACTACACCCCGAACCTCGGTTCCGGGAGGGAACGCTGGCCTCACTGCCGGCGTGACTGGGTGTCCTTGGCAGGTGCCCTGTACCACGGAGTGCCACAGGGTACTGGGATCGCAAAGTGGGCGTGAGCCTGTTGTGGAGGGCCAGGGCGTATGAGAGCTCCGTCTGCCGTGCGGCGTCACCACGGGACACATCAGAGCCCCTTCTGCCATGACCGCGTCACCACGGGACACATCAGAGCCCCGTCTGCCATGTCCGTGTCACCGCGGTGCACATCGGAGCCCCGTCTGCCATGACCGTGTCACTGCAGCACACATCGCAGCCCCGTCTGCCCTGACCGC
>NW_006160165.1:6922940-6929286 GCF_000334495.1 Tupaia belangeri chinensis | reverse complement strand
ATCGGAGCCCCGTCTGCCATGTCCGTGTCACCGCGGCGCACATCGGAGCCCCGTCTGCCATGACCGTGTCACCATGGGACACATCGGAGCCCCGTCTGCCATGTCCATGTCACTGCAGCACACATCGGAGCCAGCCCCGTCTGCGGTGACAATGACACCGTGGCACACATCGGAGCCCCGTCTGCCATGTCCGCGTCACCATGGGACACATCGGAGCCCCGTCTGTGGTGACAATGACACCGTGGCACACATCTGAGCCCCGTCTGCCATGACCGCATCACCACGGGACACATCAGAGCCCCGTCTGCCATGACTGTGTCACTGCAGCGCACATCGGAGCCCCGTCTGCCATGACCGTGTCACCGTGTGGCGCACATCGGAGCCCCGTCTGCCGTGACCGCGTCACACGTGTCCCCTGCCCTCCGAGCTGCTCTGACCTGTGACGGGAGGACCCCCAGGTTCACACGGGACTCCAGAGCTGAGGGCTGGGGTGGCCGCGCAGTGGGGGCTTCTGGAGCAGGTTGTGAGGATGAACAGGACTGTGGTCACGGCAGGCGGAGCTGGCCAGTGAGAGGCGCAGCGTGGCAGGCGAGCAGCCGACGCAGAGCTCAGGAGCCAGGGGCTTTGGGCTATAGCACACGGTGCTGAGGGGAGAGCCTGGAGGGGCAGGTGGGGCCCAGCCAGACAGGGCAGGGAGTAAGCCAGACTGAGCACCTTGCCAGAGCCCACTCACCCAGGCAGTGAGGAACAGATGGCGGTCTCAGGCTGCAAGGAGCCTGCTGTGTCCTGGGTTAGCCAGATGGAGCCCACGGAGACGGAGCAGCTTGCCTGAGGTCACCCGTGAGTCTCGGAGAGTGACAAGGACTACGGCAGTGTCCCTGGTACCCGGGTGTGGGCAGGGGAACCTCAGGATGCCCGAGGGCTGCTGGAAGTTCCATGGGTAGGTTGCACTTGGCCAGGGCATGGCGCACGCAGACTCCGAGGTGGGAACGAGGCAGGCGATGGCCCAGGTGGGGTCCAGGTGGTGGCTGGAGTGCTGAGGTTGGAGCGGACGCAGGTGCTTCTCTTGGGGGAGCCGAGCCCCACGGAGGCGCAGCGAGGCGGAGGGCTGCAGTCCCGCGGAGGTGCTGGGAGCCAGTCCTGCAGAGCGCTGGTGGGCAGCCGTGCTTCTGGATGTGCCTGGGGCAGTCGGCTGAGGAGGCGTTCTTGGTTATAGCACTAAAGGGAGACCACGTGGAGACCTGGGTCCAAGTCCCTGCCACAGAGGGTGGCGTAACCGCAGGAGAGGCCTCAGCAACCGGAGGTCAGACAACGGCCGCCATGAACACCGTAGGCACCTCCGCTCAGCCCCACGTCCTGCAAACCTGCTCCATGTCGGGGCCCTGGGCGCGGTAGGCTGCAGGAGGAGGGATGGGGCCTGGTAGTCCGTGCAGCTGCTGTGAGACCCAGCGTCTGGCCAGGGCTCGGCCCCAGTGCGACATCCATGTGGCATGGCACTGCCTGTGCGGCTCTGGGATGAGGTGCTGCCCGTGAAGCCATCCTGGGGCCCACGGGACCCAGGCCACAGCACTGCCTCATCCGGAGGATGTGTGAACCCGCGGCTCCAGCCCATGCCCAGCGCCCGACTGCACACTGGACCCTCCACGTGCCCCTCCTTGAAAGGCGGCCCAGGCCGGGTGGCATGTACTCACATGGGAGGAGGTGCCCTGAGCAGTGTGGCTTCCAGGGCGACGGCCACGTACGGGTGAGGGGCTGGACCCGGACCTCCATGTGGACACAGCCCTGCCTGACAGTCTGAGCGCCCTCAGCATGGGACACACTGACCCCGCGCCCCCCAGATCCCGAGACGCCAGCCGAGGGCTGCTGTCCAGGCAGGTCCGGGAGCATGGTGGCGGCTGCCGGGCAGCTCTCGAGGGTCAGCCCTGGGGTCGAGGCAGCAGCCCTGAGTGCTCCCGGGCCCACCGTCCTGCCCAGCTGCTCAGCAGTGGTGTGCATGGTGCAGGGGCCACTCCGGCAGGGCGGGCCAGCTCGCACCACACCCCAGCATCACGTGGGCCTGTGAGGACACCACTCTGGGTTCTGGCGTCCGTGGGCACTCCAGGGCTACCCAGGCAGCGCTTTCTGCATGAATTCCCTGTGGGCTGGGGCTTCGCAGGGCCGAGGGAGGCAGGAGCTCTGCAGAGTTGCGGCCCCTCGGCGGGCACTGTAAAAGAAACAGTCTTGGTGGCCGGGCCGCCCCCGGTGACAGCTGCAGTGTCTGGCCATGCTGCAGCCATGATGGCAGAGGCCATGGTGTCACTGCCCTGCACTCGCTGAGAGCTTGGGGAAGACCGTTTGCCGTACCTTCTAAAACAGAGCTCCACCTCCGGGGAAGAACACAGGGAGCCATAGGGCTGCTTCCAGCTCAGTCTACCCGACTCTCAGGACGCGTCCTGCCAGGTCTATAACTCACCCTCTCCCTGTGCTCGGGGTGTGCTGACACGTGGCCTCCTCAGGCACGGGGCACACAGAATGATGGAGACCCCTTCGCGCGGAGACTCGCGCAGAACCCCCAGGGCGTGAGGCTGCTCTCCGCGCTTTTCCGCCATTTATTCAAACAAACAGGTCCATTTTTCTTAAGTTTTTGAAGACCCCACACATGCGAGGTGCTTCTCCAGCGCTTTTAGCATGAGCTTCTCAGTGTCCTTCCAGGACAGTGGGGCGGCAGCTCCTGTCTAATCAGCCAATGACCCAGGACAGCTGCCGCCCCACACGCCCACAGCTCAAGGTGGGGCTGGGGCTGACCAACTCCGTCTCTTGGCCCCCCGTTTTGTTTTCCTGCTGGACTTTCAGGGTTCCTGAGAAATGGAATTGCCCACAAGAATAGCTGTAGTCCACGCAGGGCCCAGGTTCGGTTCTGAGTTGTGGTCCCAACTGAGGCGGGAGGCCCGTGGAGCCCAGACGGCGCTCCCCCCGCCCCGGAAGAGAGGGTCTGAGTCCCCGGGGGTGGACCCGATGGACACATGACACTGCTGCTTTCCCTGCAGGCCGAAGTGCAGCCGGGTCTGCAGCCTCTCGGCGTCGGTCGACGTGCAGGGCCTGAGGAAGCGGGCGAGCAGGGCAGCGTGTGACCCGGCTGCCTGCGCCGTCCTGGGCAGCCTGCTGCTGTACGCGGAGGATCGTGCCCACGGGCCGCAGAGGGCAGAGTGCAGGGACGTCTCACGGAGCCGGCTGCCTGAGCCCCAGGACGCCCCGCGGCGGCCCACGCGCTTCCAGCTACTGCAGGCCAAGTTCCTGGGTGCCGGCCGAGAGCCCTACTTCAAGGGGGCCCGGGAGGTGGGCAGGCTGGTCTCTAGGGCCGGGCAGGGGCCGGGCAAGGGCCGCGTGAGCGCCACCATCAGCAAGCTCCTGGGGAAGGCCGCGGACGGGGCCGGCAGCACCGGGCAGGGCTGGAGGCCCCTCTCGAACGAGAAGCTGCGGGGGGGCCACCCCGCTGGGAAGAGCACCGTGAAAAACATCCTGAAGATGTTCTTGGCAGCCGAAGAGAAGGAGGCCGAGGAGAGAGCGTGTGAGGAGGTCCCCGCAGCGCGGCCCAGGGCCCGGGGCAAGAGCTCGGTGCTGGCCAAACTACGCGAGAAGTTCGAGCAGAGCAGCTGCCTCCGCTCCGAGGCTGGCGTGCTGCCCCTGCACAAGGACGGGCGGAGGAGAAAGACCCTGCAGAGGAGGAAGGTCCACAGGCCCGAGGCCGGCGTGCTGCACACAGCCGCCATGGCCAGCACATGCCTCAAGGCGCCCCTGGCCTGGGTTCTGGCCTGCACAGCCGAGCCCCTACCGGCCCTCAGCATCGCCACGGTCGTCTGTGGTCCTGGGCGCTGGCTGTCCCATTGCGCCAAGGTCCACCGCTTGGAATTGAGGTGTCAGGCCAGGAAAGAAACCCACGCGTCCTCTGACTCTGGAAAGACGGAGCCTGGTGGAGACCAGACACCGGGACAGGGGCCATGTCAAGGACAGCGGCAGCTGTCCCAGGCGGCAGCTCGTGGGGGCAGCCGCACTGCCCTGAGCATAGTGTCGCCCTGGGCAGGGCTGGAGTCTGTCCTCCAGGGGGACTCCTTCCAGGCTTCCTGCAGAGCCTCAGCCCTTCCTGCCTCTGTGCCCGCCACACCTCCACCTGGACCCGGGGTGGCTGCAGGGGGCGAGGCAGCGGGCTGCACGACAAGCAGTGGCACAGGACTCGGGCCATGGAGTGCAGGGGAGGCCCCTGACCTCACCTTGACAGTGTGCAGTTCTGAAGATGAAGCAGAAAGGGCAACCCTGGGCTCGGAGAGAGACCCCCTCTTTGCCAGCCAGTCTTATTTCCCAGAAGAGAAAGTTCTAGAACTTGGCCCCCTTCTCAGCATGCCAGCCGCCAGGGCTGCCCCGCGGACACAGCCCACAGTCACGCCTCCACAGATAACTGTCCAGCGTCCGGTTGTCCACGAAATGCCCCCCCTTCCTATGACGCTTCGAAACACACCCGGCAGTGACAACAAAGGTCCTCGCCCCTCCAGAAGTCAGGACGTGGCCGGAGGGACACTCACCGTGGCCGGGGGCGGAGGGCAGGACCAAGACCCTGCAGACCAGAGTGCCCCTGCCAGGACACAGGCGACACCCAGCTCTCGGAGGGCAGAGTCGCCAGAGGCCCGGGGAGCCACTGCTGGTGCTGCTGGGAGCGTCCCGGGGAGGCCCCTGGCCAGCAGACATCAGGGCTCCGGCAGAGCTCCAGAAGACAGCGCAGGGCTCAGGTGTGGCCGGCGCCCGCTGCCGGGGTCAGAAGGAATCCTGGTGCTCACCGACAGCACCACCCCGTGTCACGCCGCAGTGTCGGCACACGGTCCAGGAGGGCACCCCTGCCACCCCCTTGACAGTCAGCAGGTGCTGTCTCCCAGCCAGAGGGGTGCAGTGGGTACCCCCACCTTGCTGGCCCCTGGCCAGGGCTGGGCCGGGCCCGAGAGTGTCACCAAGACAGACACAGACACCCTGTGTGAGTGCGGAGGAGGCGAACGGCCACCAGGGGCAGCACCCACTCGGCCCCGGGCCTCAGCCCAGGGCACTGCAGGCCCTGGTCCGGGCAGGGACTGGCCGTCCCGTGAAGGGCCTAGGACAGCTGTTGACACCTCTGGGCTGTTGGCAGCTGCAGGGAGCGCTGCGTGTCACCCAGAGCCATCCCCAGGTGGCACCCTACACCCTGCAGCTGGGGCAGGAGAGGGGCGTGCCCTGGGCCAGGACTGGGCAGCTGGCCCTGCTGCTGAAGAGAGGAGTCCTGGAGGGGAAGCCCTGCTCCCAGCGCCCGACCACCTCCATGGCATGGCACCCCGCGGACCCGAGAGCACAGCCTCAGACAGGGGCGTCCCCAGAGCCCCGGCCCCGCCCCCGGCTCCACACAGAGCTGCGGGCACCATCCCCGCGTTCCCACCATGCCTCTCAGATGAAGCAGCAGGCAGGGACAGAGCAGCAGCCTTGAGAGCCGGGGTCAGGGCAGCCATGGGGGCTGGGGACAGTGCAGAGGCCGGGGGTAGAGACAGTGCAGGGGTCAGGGATGGGGTCAGTGCAGAGGTGAGGGGCAGGGTCAGTGCAGGAGTGGGAGATAGGGACAGTGCAGAGGCGAGGGGCAGGGTCAGTGCAGGAGTGGGAGATAGGGACAGTGCAGAGGCGAGGGGCAGGGTCAGTGCAGGAGTGGGAGATAGGGACAGTGCAGAGGCGAGGGGCAGGGTCAGTGCAGGAGTGGGAGATAGGGACAGTGCAGAGGCGAGGGGCAGGGTCAGTGCAGGAGTGGGAGATAGGGACAGTGCAGAGGCGAGGGGCAGGGTCAGTGCAGGAGTGGGAGATAGGGACAGTGCAGAGGCGAGGGGCAGGGTCAGTGCAGGAGTGGGAGATAGGGACAGTGCAGAGGCGAGGGGCAGGGTCAGTGCAGGAGTGGGAGATAGGGACAGTGCAGAGGCGAGGGGCAGGGTCAGTGCAGGAGTGGGAGATAGGGACAGTGCAGAGGCGAGGGGCAGGGTCAGTGCAGGAGTGGGAGATAGGGACAGTGCAGAGGCGAGGGGCAGGGTCAGTGCAGGAGTGGGAGATAGGGACAGTGCAGAGGCGAGGGGCAGGGTCAGTGCAGGAGTGGGAGATAGGGACAGTGCAGAGGCGAGGGGCAGGGTCAGTGCAGGAGTGGGAGATAGGGACAGTGCAGAGGCGAGGGGCAGGGTCAGTGCAGGGGTGGAGGATAGGGACAGTGCAGAGGTGAGAAGCAGGGGCAGTGCAGAGGTGAGGGGCAGGGTCAGTGCAGGGGTGGGGGATAGAGACAGTGCAGAGGTGAGGGGCAGGGTCAGTGCAGGGGTGGGGC
>NW_006160165.1:6921013-6922842 GCF_000334495.1 Tupaia belangeri chinensis | reverse complement strand
GGGGGTAGGTGCAGTGCAGAGGTGAGGGGCAGGGTCAGTGCAGGGGTGGGGGATAGAGACAGTGCAGAGGTGAGGGGCGGGGGCACTGCAGAGGTGAGGGGCGGGGTCAGTGCAGAGGTGGGGGATAGGGACAGTGCAGAGGAGAGAGGCACAGAAAACTCAGAAGTGGAGGACAGGGACAGTGTGGCTGTGGCGGGCAGAGGTCACGTGGCTGAGGCAGGAAAGCCATGGAGGAACAGTGTGGAGTCGCAAGGCCCAGCTCCCTGTGGCCCAGCAGGGGCTCCAGGCCACATGCTGAGCGAGTCACAGGCAGCTCCCTCGGGTCCACAGGCCCAGGGTGAGAGGCACGGTAAGCCAGACCAGCCACATTCTGTTGCCAAGGTGTCCCCTCTCCATCCCTCAGTGCCTCCGGGCCTCTGGGCAGGCTTGTCACCTGCAGCCAGTGACCCCCAGGCAAAGAGGTCAGGCAGTGAAGCTGAGCACTATGGACCAGCAGGAGGACACGTCGGGAGGAAAGGAAGTCTCCGGGGTCCAGAGGAGATGGTACCAGGGCGCAGGGGCCTGCAACTGGGTCCACAGCCAGGGAGGACCACGCTGCTGGGCCAGCAGGCTGCACCTGACACCACAGAGGAGCCACTGTGGGGGTTGGCACAGGGCGTGGCAGAGGGAGGGTCCTGTCAGCATAGCTGCTGGCCGGCCGGAAAGCAGCCTAGGGACCTGGCTCGGGGAGACGGCGCCCAGGCCAAAGAGCACCGAGGCGCACCTCCAGACTCTGAGAGCAGGCGGCCCAGGGCCCCTGAGAGGGCACCCCTGGCCGTGGAGGCAGGGGACAGGGACAGCGTTAGCACAGCCCAAGCCATGCCTACTGCTGGTGGCACTGGACCTGGGGGGTCCCAAGGACCGGCCCCCCATGACAAAGCCACTTTCTTGGCACCAGCAAGCAGCCGGGCTGGCCCTGGGGTGCTGGAGACACTGCCCTGTGGGCCTGGGCAGGAGAGGGCCACGAGTCAGACAAAGCTGGGCCCCTGCGGTGCCCAGACACACCCAGCCAAGTACAAGGCCCAGAGTTTCGTCGACCAGAGAGCCTTCGACTTGTCATTCAGGCCCAGCAGCGTCCAGGCTGGCACCCCGCCGCCCCCGGAGTAGGTGCTCTGCTCTGCCGGCCTCACGTCCTCTGCAGCTGCCGTCAGACCTGCGGTGCAGGGGTCCCGCGGGTGCCCCTCCCAAGTTCCAGCAGAGTGGCCGTGAGTCCTGGGGTTTCGGACGTAGATTCCAAGGGCTGAGAGGGGACCGCGACCCAGATCATGTCTGTCACCACTGTCCCCACAGACACAGCAGAGGCCACCCTGGAGCCGGCCATGGGGCTGACAGCACGGACCCTCCTGACTTCAGCTCCTGGCTTTGTAGAGACCATGCCGGGTGGGTCTGACTACGTGGGCGTCATGCAGAGGGTGACAGGAACAATGTCACCTGCAGCTCGGGGCCACCACTTGCTCCGGCGCTGAACCCCACCTGCAGACTCCAGGCACAGCTCGGCACATCCCTGACTCGGTGCTCAGCCTCGGTGCCCCAGCCCGGCTGCCTCCACCTTGCCCAGCAGCCGGTCCTGTGCCCTGTGTGTGCAGTATTTCTGCCCCAGACCCTTGGGCATCCGCCACCTTCGCAGCTCTCCTGCCCTCTCCCCAGGAGGAGCTTCTGGCCAGCACCCCCACCCCCACCCCCGCAGCAGGGTGCGTGGCAGCTGGCTGTGCAGCAGCCCTGTCAGCGTTGGGTGACAGCGCCCTGACCCGCCCCACGTCCTGGGGGCCTGACACTCAGGGTGGGCCCCG
>NW_006160165.1:6920407-6920947 GCF_000334495.1 Tupaia belangeri chinensis | reverse complement strand
AGGGCGCGGTGCACACCCGCCCCAGAAGCCGCCAGCCCTGAGAGTGAGGACTCAGCTGTGGCCACACCTGCTCACGTCGGCGTCTGCAGCCGCCCCTCCCCTGCACGGCGCCCCACGAGGCTGCAAAGGCATGCTGGGCAGAGAACGCAATGGGAACGTGGCGGCCTGGTGCCCCCAGCCCGAGCCGCAGTGCAGGCGTGCTGGTTAGTGGGCAGGGACGTCCCGCGAGCAGGGCCGGGCGGTCTTTGACGTGGTGGGGACGTCGTCAGAACCCCAGATCGACCGCCCTGAGAGGGGTGTGCTGGGTCCCTGCAATGCCAGTGACCCGGGGGTCCAGCCGGCCAGCACGCGCCTGCTCGCGGGAGCTCGCCCCCACTGGCTCACGCGGCTCCCAGAACTGACGGTGCGGGATTCAGCCGCTGGCCACGGTCACGTCCTCCTGAGCCTGTCAGGGCACAGGTCACAGGAGGGGCCGCCTGCAGGTATGGCTCTCTACAGAGGGTCCCAAGCCCAGGGGTCAAACGCCACTGGCGGAGCGGC
>NW_006160165.1:6915637-6920179 GCF_000334495.1 Tupaia belangeri chinensis | reverse complement strand
GGCCCAGGAGTCTGCCGTTTGAGCCTCACGCCTCAGCCCGTGCTCACCTACAGGTGCTCAGCGCGCTCCTGCTCACGCTTCCTCGCACGGGGAGCCGCACGGGGAGCCGCTGCGCGCTCTGCTGGGTTCACTTCCAATTGCCACTGACTTTCCTCAGCTGGAAATGATTTCAGAAACGAAGTAAAATCTGGTCCCCTTACGAGGGTCCTTGTGCGTCTTTGAAGGGCTGCGTGGGTGACCCTGTGGGGGAGCGACTGCAGGCAAGGGGCGGGGCAGGGCCAGGGACACCCTCAGGGCGGGTAGAAACTCATCCTTCCCAGGCCTGAAATGCTGGGAGACACCTGCCAGCCAGCCCAGGTGTGGTGCAGGGTGTGTCTGGAGGGCGGGGCCACCTGGGACACAAGGGGGAGAGAGAGGGAGAGAGAGAAGGAGGGAGAGAGGGAGAGAGACAGTGAGAGAGAGAGAGAGAGAGAGAGAGAGAGAGAGAGAGAGAGAGAGAGAGAGAGAGAGAGAGAGAGAGAGAGAGAGAGAGAGAGAGAGAGAGAGAGAGAGAGAGAGAGAGAGAGAGAGAGAGAGAGAGAGAGAGAGAGAGAGAGAGGGAGGGAGAGAGGGAGAGAGACAGAAAGAGAGAGTTAGAGAGAGAGAAAGAGAGAGAGGGAGAGAGGGAGGGAGACAGTTAGAGAGAGAGTGAGAGAGAGAGAGGGAGACAGAGAGAGAGGGAGGGAGAGAGGGAGAGAGACAGAAAGAGAGAGTTAGAGAGAGAGAGAGTAAGAGAGAGAGGGAGAGAGGGAGGGAGACAGAGAGAGAGTGAGAGAGAGAGAGGGAGGGAGAGAGAAAAAGAGTGAGAGAGAGAGGGAGAGAGAGAGAGGGTCGGGGGGGGGCCAAAGAGTGTGTGCGATGCCGAGAGAGAGAGAGAGAGTGAGAAAAAGAGAGAGAGAGAGAAAGAGAGTTAGAGAAAGAGAGTGAGAGATAGTGAGAGAGAGAAGGAGAGAGAGAGAGAGGGAGAGAGAGGGAGGGAGAGAGCCCATGAGCCTGAGTCCACACAGCGTGGGGCTGTCCTCCCCTCTCCCCCAGCGGGGTCGGGCATGCACACACAAATGCCTGGAGTGTTTCCCAGCCCCAAGGCCGGGATTCACTCTGCATTCACCACCCAGACCTGCCCCATCGCACCCACTTCTCTGTGCCCCAAGGGTGGCCCTGGGTGCCAAGCGGGCACCAGCCCTCCCCTCGTGAGGAATTGCCATTCTACAGGGGCACACCCGCTCTGCTCAGGACATGGCCTCCCTGTGGCTCCTTGCAGTGACACGAGGCCCCGGAGCCTCCCAGAGGACGCTCAGGAACACTCGTGTCGTGCGGTGCTCTTCTGGAAAGAACCCAGGGCCACGGCGCATGGGCAGGGCTCGGAGTACCCGGGGCCTCGGTGTGCAGACGGGGCTCAGAGCACCCAGGGCCATGGCGCGCGGGTGGGTCTCGGAGCACGCGAGTTTCATGGCAGGTCCTCAGCTCTATGCTGCTCGCATCCCAGGTGAACCCCAAACTTGAGGACGAGGGTGCCCAGCCCTCCAGGGTCTGCAACCGTGGGAGAGCTTTCGAACCTCCCAGGAATCAGGCCAAGAAGTGGCAGCTCCTCATAAACTCCATCCCACTGCCTCGTCGCCATGAGCACACCAGGACGACTGCACGATTAAGTCAGCAGGTAACGCAGCGGCCAGAGCAACCCCACCTGGCTGGCCACTGTCCGACGCCCAGCCCTGTCAGCTCGAAGCACGCCAGGCGCGTGTGCGTGGTGCCCAAAATGCCAAGGGGAGAGTGGAGGGGAAGCTATTGCAGCTCGGCCACCCCCCGGGACTCTCGCTCTCTGTCTCTCTCTGTTACTCCAGCTAGCACATGTGCTCTTTGGCAAAAATCTCTCTCTAAAAAGGAAGAAAACTATCTCTGAGCCTGCTTTCTCGATGAGAGCGGGAGACCAGGCAGCTCCGGAGCAAGGCCAGGGCACCGTGCCCTGAGGGGTGGGCCTCTGCGGGCTGTTGACACAGCTCCACACCCTTCCCCCAGGTGGGTCCTGTCCTCTCTGCCCTCACCCCAGGGGAGGGACACACACTTCAGCCACTCACCAGGGTGAGCTGCAGGGAGATGGCTCCGACAGGTCCTGGCCCACGTGAGGGCTCGATCACGTTGGTGGTTCTGGCCCCTGCAGTAAGACCAGGACAGACGTGTGGACACCCATGTGTGGGTGGGGACAAAGAAGACCCAGCAGCTCACAGGAAACAGCCCCTCACTGCTCTGAGAATGGGCTGGGCTGGACATTCTTGAGGACAAAGCTGGGACCTCCCGCAAGGGTCATTTTGTCACCAGCCTCCTTACCTCGGCATCCCTAGTAGCTGGGACCGCGGACATACACCACCATGCCTGGCTCTCCAGAGTAGGTGGGGACTCGAACCTGGGCCTGTGGAGTGGCCTCAGACTGCCAAGGAGCAGCCAGCCCGTGGCTGCAGCTGGGCAGACCTTGCTTTATAAGGCAAGTCGGCAGTAAACGCCAAGACCCTCCAGAAGGCGCAGGTCCTTAGCAGCCACAGCCGTTCTGCGCCTGGATCAGACTGAGGCGGTGCCCCACGCGTTCCCTAAATGTCCAGTGAGTGTGTTCAAGACGGATGTGCACAATGCGAGCCCCAGCCACGGGAGGTCGGCCGCGTGAGCGTGCTCCTCAGAGAGATGCTTCATGGGCTCGGACCACTGCACTTAAAAGGGACAGTGTGGGGACCGGCGGTGCGGTGGTGAGGGCACTGGGCTCCCGTGGGCGGCCGGGGTTCAAGTCCTGGACTTGGTGGCTTCAAATTCACACGGGTGCACCAGCAGGTGGTGCAGTGGTCACATCGCGAGACTCCCACACAGCCGACCGCAGTTCGAGTCCTGGCCTCGGCTTGTAACTCACACCAGGCGCATGTGTGTGCCCGAGATCCTGAGAGAGTATGGAGGAGGCAGGGTTGTGGCATGCACCCCCCGGGGGTGATTTCTCACTTTATGTCTCTCTTTCTCTGTCTCTCTGTCTATCTCTCCAGAGAGCACATACACTTTAAGGGAAAAATAAAAAGAGAGAGAGAGAAAGAAAAGGAAAAAAAACAAAACAAAACAAAGAAAATCACACAGGGCTTGTGTGTTCATGCCCAAAATTCTAGGAGTGTAGGAGGACAGCGGAGCGGCCTCCCGGGGCTGACTGCTCTCCCCCTCTCCGTCTGTGACGAGTGCACGTGCCCCACTGCAAAGCCTTAAAGACCGTTCAGTGAAGGAGTGTCATGAATGCTGAAAAGCCAGCACAGACAGGAGGTCCGGATACGTGAGCGTGCAAAGGGCAGTACACGTGCCTGTGGCCCCGCCTGTCGTGGCTGGCCGGCCCGGAGCCCAGAGCAGGCACTGCTCAAGTGCACTGTGGTGACGCGTACGGCGCCTGGGAAGCACAGGCCTTGCGAGGATGGGTGGGAGCAGGCCCCACGAGGGCTGCCCACGGCCCTCCGCTCCTTCATCCGCCACCATGGGGCCACGCACAGCGACCTCGTCACACGCTAAGCCACACACCAGGACACTGCGAGGAGCCAGTTCACAACGTGAGCAGTCTGTGCCTGAACTCAGGGACGTCTGGCCACCGCCCGCTGAGACTGGTCGGCACCGTGGCTGAGCGGAGAGCTGCTGCCCACCGTGAGGAGCGGCCTCCCTGAGCCGGCCTGCAGGTGCTCCTCTAGCTCTGCCCTTACCCCCCAGGTCAGCTTAAACGCAATGGAAACACATTCTGTTTCCTTTTTTGGAGAGGTCTTTGCTATAGGGTGCGTGAGCTCACCAGAAAGACAGAGAGAGACAGAGAGACAGAAAGCAAGAAATCACCCTCAGGGGGGATGGTCACGCCGCAATCCCTTCTCCTCCCCTCTCCTCTTGGGATCTTGGGCACGCACGCACACGCACCTGGGACTTGAACCACAGTTGACTACGTGGGAGTCCAGAGACATAGCCATTACACCAACTACTGGTCCCTGAAACTCGTTCTTCATCAGGAAACAAGTTCCTACACCTTTAAGTCTCAGGGCACACTGGCGGAAGCTGGATTGAAACCCCAAAGCCTCTTAGGTCACCAGCTGTCTGGGGCTCGGGAGCTTAGTTTGGCACCTCTCCCTTGGGCACAATGACAGTGACGGCTATGAGGTCACTGGGCAGGGCTCATCTGTTGATCCGGCCTCTGTCCTGTCTTCTCGCTGATGCGCTGACATGAAGGGCACTCCCAACGCCCCTCGGGACCCTGGCCCAGGGAGGGCAGGGAGGGAGGTGCACCTGGGGGTGGCTCATGTCCCCCAGCCGCCCCCAGGTGGGAAGGGCATGAGGCAGCTCCCACTGTGATGAGCTGCAGGCGCTGCCACGGTCTGAGAAGCCGTCCGGGCAAAGCTGCCAGTGTGGGGGTGCCACGCTCCAAAGCCAGTGTGCCATGGGTGAGGGTCTCCCGAGGGAGAAGCTGGTGTGACAGGGCGTGTTGGGGAGGGGCCGTGTGCTGTGGGCGAG
>NW_006160165.1:6913210-6915586 GCF_000334495.1 Tupaia belangeri chinensis | reverse complement strand
GGTCTCCCGAGGGAGAAGCTGGTGTGACAGTGGGTGTTGGAGAGGTGCCAGTGTGCCATGGGTGAGGTCTCCCGAGGGAGAAGCTGGTGTGACAGTGCGTGTTGGAGAGGTGCCAGTGTGCCATGGGTGAGGTCTCCCGAGGGAGAAGCTGGTGTGACAGTGCGTGTTGGAGAGGTGCCAGTGTGCTGTGGGCGAGGTCTCCCAAGGGAGAAGCTGGTGTGACAGTGCGTGTTGCAGAGGTGCCACACTTCCCCGAGCCTCGGGGCACCATGGAACCAGCATGGCAGGGCCTCCGCGCGGCCCAAGCAGCAGGTCTGTGGATTGGCATCGGAGCAGGTATGGCGGGGAGAGCCAGGCCCTAGGGTTTGCGCTCACTGCTCTGAGGGAGGGCCACAGGGCGCCCGCATCTGCACGGCCAGTAGGAAGGACAGGGAGCCCCGCCCAGATGCGTCCAGGCCATAGGCGGCTCGAAGCTTGCAATCAGGGGAGGCCTTTTCAAGGAAAAACTGATTCCACTTCACGAGTTGCTGAGCCTTCCCAGGCTCACGGAGGAGCTGCGTGGGGCCCAAAGCGATGCGCTACAAGCTTCACGTCAGCCCACACTGTATGCGTGTTCACACGCACACGCACTCGTGTGCACACCTGCGGCTCCACGACCACCGCTCCAGCACGCCCTCCCGAGGCCGCCGTGCCCTGCCGTGGGCATCAAGCCGGGACCGAGCTGTCCCCTTGTAACTGAAGGCCGTGCATGAGTGTCTTCCTCCCCCGTGACGGAGAGCGCGTGTGAAAGGTGTCATGCTGCACTCCACCTTAGCCCCAGCCGGCCCTGGGTGCACACGGCTCAGAGCTGGGACCTTCCCCGCGGCTTCACTCTGCCCCACTGCCCTACGGCCCAGTCTGCTCGGCTCTGCGAGAAGCACCGCACACTCAAGGTGTTTGCGAATTCCTGGCCTGACTTCCAGGAGCTCGGTCTATAAAGCGGTCCACGGTATGAAAGAGCCTAGAGCAGCAGAGATCGTGTTTTGAGACCGAGAGTGTGCGGGAACCGCCGACAGGAAGGAGCGCCAGGCTGAGTGCGGGTGTGCTGAGGCTCCGCCAGAGCTGGGCCAGGATGGGGCAGCCCACCGAGAGCTGCTGGCCCAGGACTCAGGACCGCTCGTTCAGGGGCCGGGCCGGGGAACTCTCTGCGGGGCACGGTCATGCTGCTGCCCCTTCTGTTTGTCCCCGGAGACTCACATGTGGCCAGCACCGTGGCTTCCAGCTCTCAGTCCAGAACGCCCCCAGCCGCCTGCACAGGTGGGCCAGGTTCTTATTTACAAACTCGACTTGCAGGGAAATTCACAGATCATTTTAAGTAGAAATACCAAATGTATAACATGACCCTAATGTGTAAAATAAAAGTGTGTGTGTACCCCAGTTTTATTTAAAAATATGTATACATGCACATTCACAGGAGAAAGCTTCTAAGGAGTTCAAGAATGGGTTGTTGGGGACTGAGGGGCTATGGGGTCTCAGCACAGCATCCAAGAAAGTAGGCATGCTTTCTCTGTCTCTGTCTCTGTCTCCCTCTGATGAGTGCATGTGCCCTATGGGGAAACAAACAAACAAACAAACAAACAAACAAAAAACAAGCAAAGCCCCTAAAAACGACAGCAGCAAGGATGCTCAGAACCCTCCCGGAGCCAGGCCTCGGGCTTTCTGACGTGAGAGACCAGCTGAGGGAGGGCCTGCGGCTGCAGGCTGAGCCCAGAGCCAGGGGCCCCACCAAGGCCACCCCACCTCCCGGAAGTCAAGGAGCCTCCTGCTTTCCCTCCCTTCTCCCTAAACCGGTTTTTCCTCTTCAGCAAGCCCGGGAGCACCTGCCACTGAGGTGGCCCAGAGGGGACCAGTCCCAAACAGGGCCTGGGTGGGGCTGCGGCCCCGAGGCCCTGAACGCTCAGCACTCAGGCACAGGCATAAGGCCCTTCAGCTTCCTCCCTACCTGTGGCCACCGCCTCGGGACCCTCCGCCATCTTCGGGCAGGCCCCTCCCCCAACAGTCGCTGTCACCAGGTGTCCCAGCAGGGCTCTTCCCCTCAGGGTCCTGGCCCGGCCTCCCACCTAGGGCAGGGGTGTGGGGCCACAGGGAGGCCAGCCCCCTGGCTCCAAGGGGGTGCCCACTCCGAATTGGAGGTGCTGGCAGCCCCACTGTCCCCACAGGGTCATTCTGTCCACACAGCCCCTCAGCCCCCAACAGCCTGTGTGGCATGGCCACTGGGGAGGAGCAAGACCTCGCCCTCACAGGGCTCACGGACCTCGCACAGGCTCCTCTGGGGCAGGACGGCCGCACTGCCCCGGGGGAGCCGCAGGACGGGGGCAGCACGGGGGCAGCACGGGG
>NW_006160165.1:6909880-6911474 GCF_000334495.1 Tupaia belangeri chinensis | reverse complement strand
CGGCCCGGGGGGAGCCGCAGGACGGGGGCAGCACGGGGGCAGCACGGGCGAGAGCCAGTCGGCGTGGTCAGCCCGTGCCCTGCGGGGACACCCGCCAGTTCTCCGGGGGCGGTTTGGATTCCTACTTGGGGGTGATCCGTCCTCAGGATAGTCATGGTGGCAGCTTTGCAGGTGGGGGTTGGTCGCAGAGGAGCCCGGCGACCCTTGGCAACATCAGGGCACAGCAGCCTCCGGTTTCCTGTCCCTGTCGCAGCCCGCACGGGGCAGTGGGTCTGAGAACCTGCAGCCTGGCCTTCCTGGCGGCCCTCCCTGGCGCCCTCGGCCACCCGCCCAGCCCAGCCGCAGAGTCTGCTATGGCCTGGCTGCTGCCGCCTGTGTCTCTGGGCCACTCTTCCTGTGGGGTGTGCTCCTATCTCGCCTGCTCCACTGCAGACACCCACATCCGGTCAGGGCTGGGCCCACACGGCCTGCAAAGCCACCCGTCCAGAGTGAGGCTCCCTAGGCAGTGGCTAGGAAGTGTGAGGTTCTGAACCCCAGCAGGAAGGCAGGGGTGATAGAGACAGGACTGCAAGGCCTCCCGGGCTGGGGCTGGGTAGTTTGGGGTGGGGTGCAGGGTGCTGAACGGCACAGGGGGGAGGCAGGCCATGGGAGTGCTCCAGAAACCGTCACAGGCTGAAACTGGGGTGTGGTCAGAACCGGGCAGGCCAGGGAGCCTAGAAGGGACAGAGACAGAGCAAGGGGCCAGAGAGACCCTTGAGCCGGAGCCAGCCGTTTGACCCTGTGCAGAGGGGCCTGTGTGTCCCGGTGGGCGGCGTGAAGACGTGTTGCCCTGAGGACTGGAGGCCCAGGCAGGAAGGCTGCAAGTCGGGCAGGCCCACAGAGGTCAGAGGGCAGCCTGAGCCGTCCTGCTCTGGGAGGGGCACTGCAGCGACCAGCAGAGGGTGGCTGAGCTGAGTGGAGTTGGACCCCACGCCAGCCTGTTTGGGGCACCAGATGGCACCGGGCGGCCACAGCTGCGAGTTTCCCAGCGCCCTGGGCAGGGAGGGCAAGGCAGGCACACAGGTGTCCCCGTCCAGGTGGGCGGCGGGTACAAGTCACTTTCTGTAGTATTCTGGTGGATACCCTGCAACCCCAGCTAGCACCCACAGGCTCCTTTTCCCGGGGGTGGGCAGGGCTGAGTGCCATCCGTTCTATCCCCCCCCCATGGCTGAGGGCTCCTTTCAGCAGGGCGTTCACAGGAGGTCCAGGAAGGCCCTTCAGCGGATTGGCCAGGGCTGAGGCTGCTGGAGTCCGCAGACCACCGGCTCCCTCCCTCGCTCACACGATCCACAACCAACTCAGAAGGCAGGTCCCAGCCCCAAGAGCAAAGCCCCGTGGACTCTGCAGCTGCCTCAGGACCGCAGGGCTGCCCTGACCCCGGGTTTGAGCTGCTGCTGGCGTGGGTGGGGTGCTCTCCTCCTAGTGAAGGACCTGGGGAACGACTTAGGCCCCGCCGCAGACAGCTGACTGGCTCGCTGCGCAGAGCTGGGAGCGCCCGCTGGCTGCCCCGCGGGGCTCGGCCACACCCGCTGCACGGGGCGGGGCAAGGCCCCCG
>NW_006160165.1:6903870-6909574 GCF_000334495.1 Tupaia belangeri chinensis | reverse complement strand
GGTGGGTGCCTGGTGCGGCGGCCGGCGGTCCTGGCCCGGAGGCGCGCAACCTCCCGCTGGGACCTGGGCGTGTCTGTGTTGCAGGGTCGACCCCTACGGGTTTGAGCAACCGGAGAACCTGGACTCCGCGGACGAGGCGTTCCTCTCCGCCTACCCGGCGGTCCTGGCCAGGAGAGCGGCCAAGTGGTCGCGGCTCCTGAAGGCGCGCGGGGGCGTGCGGAGGAGCCCGACCGGTGAGCTGGCGGGGCGGCGGTCCTGGGCAGGGCTCTGACTGCGCACTTGGCCGCCCCCGCTGGCACAGGGTAGGCAGCCAGGACCCCACCTGGTCGAAGCCCGGCTCTCGGCTTCCGGGTTCCCACCCGGCCTGCAACCCGCCCCCCCTCAGGACTGGGGGCAGGACTGACGCCCGTGCCCTGGCTCCCCACGAGGCTGTCCCTGGTGGAGCCCTGCGCATACCTACCTGCCTGTCCTCTCCTCACTGTCCAGCAGGTGCTATTGACGGATTTAAGGGGACCCAGGAACACCCCCCTCCACTGCCCCCTGTACTGCCCCGGAACAGGGCCGACTCCCTAGGGGAGTTAGTGAGGCCTGTGACCCAGGTGTGCTGAGTGGCCAGCCCAGACCAGCCACTTTAGCCACAGGTGAGCAGGGAGGGGTTAGTGGGAGGGGGAGCAGTCAGAGCTCAGGAACAGGTGGAGGGTGGAGGGGAGGTGGGGGTTCAGGGTTCAGGGATTAGTGCAGGGAGGCTCCACCACCCAGCTGGGCCTGCCTGGGGCCTGCCCTCTTCACAGAGCCCTCCCCCAAAGGCTGTTGGGACAGATGGCGACAGGCCAGGCTTAGCCAGCCAGGACTTGGAGAGGCCTCGAAGTCGGCTTTTCCAAACATTCATGTTGGGGGCAGCAGTGCACGCTGGCTAGGGTGACCGGATCCCACATGGCCAGGTGTGTGGCTTCCAAACCACACTGGTGAGAGTGCGTGCCCAGAGTCTTGAGAGGAGAGTGGAGGGGTCCCTGTGTGCCATCTCCACTGGGGGTTGATTTCTCACTTCCTCTGTCTCTGTCTCTCTCTGGTGAGTGCATGTGTCCTATGACAAAAACAAACAAAATGAGTAGAAAATACCTTAAAAAAACCGAATGATTTATTTAACTTTATTTATTTATTTTAAAATTAGAACAGAGGGACAGAAAGAGAGAGGGAAAGTGAGAAAGCAAGCCACCAGGTCCGGGATTCAAACCATGGTCAGCCATGTGAGAGACCAGAACCCTTAACCATCAAGCCACTGTTGACCCCCAAAATAGCTTTAAAAAATTTCACAGTATAGCACATGTGAGGGGGCACCCTCCACAGGGTCTGGCCACACGTTGAGTCCCCTTCCCGGGCCGGAAGCCGTCAGGGCCCGGTGTGTGTGTGCTCTGCTGTCCCAGGAGAGCCGGGCACAGCGTGGGCCAGCCTGCGCCACAGAGAGGGTCTGTTCTGCGTCCTGCAGAGACGCGGGCAGAGCCTCTTCTCTGCTCAGGGATGGGGCGGGGTCCTAGCGGGCAGGAGCGGGAGGCACCTGGGTCAGCTGGAACTCGCCAGCCTTCCGGGCCTCACTGTGGCTGCGCTCTGCGGCCGACTCGCCCCAGGTCTGGCCACACTGCTTTGCTTCTGCTTTTCTTCTTAGCCCTTTCTCCGTCGAGTCTTTGGAACATTAGAATTTGGCGTCTGCCGAAGTGACAGCCTTCTCTGCTCCCTGTGTCTCTGATGTGTGGGCCCACTGGACTGTGGTTCTGGTTCTGACAGTCCGTGCCATTGGCGTAGACAGCTTTGGGAGCGAGTGTGCCTGGCTCCCGGGGAGGCTTCAGTCCGAGGGGTGGGAGCCACGGGGCCGGGGGCCGGGGGCTGGGAGCACCAGCCAGCGTCCGGCAGGTGGGATGCTGGCTTCTGGGTGGGAGCCGGTGGGGTCCGTGACCCAGGCGTGGCTATAAGTGTGACCAGCAGGCCAGAGCGGAAGAGTTATTCCAGAAATGGGAATCCAGTGTCTTCCTGCCCCGTATTCTAGGCTGACTGTAGTCATCGGGCAGATGACACCCTTGGGGACAGCCCCGTGGCAGGGACGATATGTTGTGGGGTCAGTAACTGAGAGGCTCAGTCCCAGGTCCCCGGTCTTGCGCTTCGGCAAGCCCAGTCCTGAACTCTCCGCTTCGACCCTGCTCTTTAACCGCATCTCACGTTTCCTTTACTCAGATGCAAGGGAGAGAGGGGGAGTAGGAGGCAGAGCAAAGAGACGAGCACCCCGGGTCTGGCCTGCTGTGACCCCCTTCCTCCTGTCCTCTCACCCCTCACTCCGGTGCCTGGAGTGTTTCAGGCCGGCAGTCGCCATGTGAGTGGCTCCTCGTCAGCAGTGCAGCAGCACTGCTCACGGCGCTGGGCCTCCACCCTGCTTCTGTGTCTTCCCGGTGCTGTCCCCCCAGCACGGGTGATGTGTACATCCAGGCCTTCGCTGTGTCTGAGGGCCAGAGCTGTCATGTGTTCTGCTCGGTCATGCCACCGGGGTACAGGGCACACCTCCGGGAGCCCTCTGGAGGTCAGCTTCTCCTTCTCCCCAGCCTGGGAAGACAGCTCAGCGCTGCAGCCATCCTAGCCATCCACACCTTGCTGCAGGGGGGCTTCAGCGGCTTCAGGGCCCGCCTTAGTGGTTTAGCACATCAGCATGCCCTAAAGTTAAGCGAAATTGCAAACGTGTATTTCCAAAGACAAATACCGAAAAAATGGGGATTGCGTAGCTTTGCTGGAGCAGACAAAGGAAGGCGGCCCTCTGGGATGTGGCAGCTTTCTAGAACATTTCAGGGCCAGCAGGTGGCATAACGGTACACTGCACTCCCACATAGTTGGCCGTGGTCAGAGTCTCGGACCGGTGGCTTGAACTCATACCAGGCGCGTGTGTGCTCATGCCCAAGATCCCAAGAGGAGAATGGGGGGGGAAGGGGTTGAGGTATGGTCATCCCCCCGAGGAGTAATTTCTCACTTTCTGTCTCTTTCTCTCTAGTGAGCGCACATGCCCTATAGCAAAAATCTTGGAAAAAAATTAAATGGAAACATAAACCATTTCCAGTTGCCTTTACTACAGACATTAGTGGGTTTAGCCCTGCCCCTGGGGAAGAGTCTGTCTATGAGGACAAATCGACTGCTTTCATTCACCTCTAGAGAGACAGCGAGCAGCCAGCTTACCGGGAGGTGGCAGAGGCCTTCGATCTGTGAGACCGCCACGGGTCAGTCCTGCTGCTGCAGCAGATGAGACCCACTGAGCCCTTGCTCGGTGCTCAGGTGCTGCGCTAAGTGCTCCCCTCTCCATTTCCAGATGAGGAAACGGGGCTAGCAGTCCCAGCGGGGCTGGCCCAAAGTCTGCATGTGCCCTCACTGTGCTTTATCCTTTATTTGTTTATTTTTTTTAAGATATATTAAGTGACGTTTTCAGTTCTCACTACAGCTCACTCCTGCTGGTGTGCCACGCCGGTTCAGCCAAACTGTCAGGTGCCCGCCCCAGTCATGATTTGGAACAGCCCTCACCTTGCAAGGTCCAGCCTTGCCCCTTGTGGTCGGCCCCTCGCTCCCAAACACACCAGAGTGACCTCCGAGCTCTTCCTTTGGTTCCGCCCTTCCCAGGATGCCATCTGGTGACACGCAGACCATAGAGCCCAGCCTCTTTCACTAGTGGCCTGCACGTGAGGGCCACCCGGGGTCTGTGTGCACAGTCCCTTTGCACTGCTGAGGGGTATTTCATCCGCTGAACTGCAGTTCTAAATCTGTGTACCTGCTGCAGACGTTCAAAGTATACGAGCCGACATCACAAACCTTGACATACAGTTTCTGTGTGAACTTAACTTCGTTTCTCTTGTGTAAACACTTTGGAGTGGGATTCTGGGGAGCAAGTGTATGTTTAACCAGGAAGAAATCACTAACTGCCTTTCCAAAGTGGCTGTGAAATTTTGCATTTCCACCACACACATGAGCGTTCCGGTTGCTCCCGATCCCCACCGGCACTTCGTGTCGTCAGTGTCTTATGTTAGCCACTCCTCTGTGGGGCAGTCTGCCAGCGCAGACTTTCCTTTGCACCTTTGCCAAAAGCAGCTCATTACATGTCTGGGTTCTGTGTTATATTCTATTAATCCATTTGTCTAAACTTCCACCAATAATACCCTATTGTGTTTCTTTTCTCTCTCTCTCTCTCTCTCTTTTTGCCACAGGGCATGTGCGCTTCTTGCAGAGAGACCGAGAGAAAGGGAAAGTGAGAAATCACCCCAGGAAGGGTGACCACGGTGCACTCCCTTCTCCATTGTTCTCTTGGGATTTTGGGCACACGCACGCACATGCTTCTAGCGTGTTTTTCAGGCTGCTGGGTCTGAAACTTGGATTGTGGAGTCAGCCATGTGGAATCCAGTGCCTTACCACTAGACCAGCTGCTGGCACCCACGTTGCCTTTTTTTATCATAGGTTTATAGTAAGACTTAAAATTGGTGTAATTCAGGACCAGCAGTTAGTGTAATGGCTACGTCGCTGGATTCCCATGTAGTCGGCCATGGTTCGAGTCCTGGACCTGGTGGCTTAAACTCATGCCAGGCGCGTGTGCATGTGTGCCCAAGATCCCGACAAGAGATTGGAGGAGAAGGGATCTTGGTGTGGTCATTCCCCCTGGGGATGATTTCTCGCTTTCTGTCTCTCAGTCTCTCTCTGTCTTTCTGGTGAGTGCATGTGCACTATAGCAAAAATCTCTCTTAAAAAAAAAAAATTGGTGTGACATTAGAGGAAAGTGACACCGAGTTTTCAGTCTTTGGCACTGAAACAAAGCAGCTGCATTCTGAGTCCCCACAGCAGTGTGAACAGACCATGTGCTGAAGTGGTCTGGTCAGACACGAGCATGCTCCGGAGCCAGCAGAGGTGTCTGGGTCCTTTCCTTGGTGGGCTTCTCTGTCACCCTCATTGTCGCTGTGTATCTAAGAGCATTTCCTGCCTCCCAGGCGCCCTGCTGGGAGCAGGCGGCCCCGTGGGCAGATGGCATGGCTCTGTCCCCTGGAGGCTGCAGTTTGGGCACTCTTGTCAGAGGATCTAAGTTGTGGACACTTGGAATTCAAGGCCTCGGCTTTCACCCTATACACGTGCTCCGTGACTTAAGGCCCCACCTGTGTTTTAACTTCACGGTGCTGTGAAACCTACCCCTTCAGTGGAAACTGTACTCTGAATTTTGACCTGTGCTCGGACTGTGATACGTGGCAGACACTGCCCCGGTGCTGGGCAGTGACAGTGCGTCACACAGCGACACTCCACAGTGTACTGCACTGCCAGCCAGTTTCTACGTGCTGCATCTGCCGCGTCTAGGGAACACCGGGTCTCCTTACGCGTTCATGCCCCACGGCGCTCTCGGGACCTAGCCCCGCCCTGGGGCCTCCGTGACACTTTCTCGAGTGTAGCGGAAAGTTGGTCCCAGCCCGCTCTCCGCACACACAGCTGGTGCCCGAGAGCTCCCCTGTGGCAGCCCGAGCCTCACCGACCGCAGGTTCTCGGCCTGCTTGGTCTTGAAGCGGTTTTCGCTATAGGGCGCGTGCACTCACCAGAAAGAAAGAGAGAGACAGAGAGATAGAAAGCGAGAAATCACCCCCCGGGGGGATGGTCATGCCGCAATCCCTTCTCCTCCATTCTCCTCTTGGGATCCTGGGCACACACGCAC
>NW_006160165.1:6902834-6903498 GCF_000334495.1 Tupaia belangeri chinensis | reverse complement strand
TCGACTACGTGGGAGTCCAGCGACATAGCCATTACGCTAACTGCTGGTTCCCAAGCCCAGTTTCTTTTAAAAACAATGGTATTTGTATTGCGCTCTGAGAAAGCTATGTAAAATCTGGCTTCCGACATGAATAGCTTTGAGGGGGAAGTCATCGAGGGCACAGGGCAGCCTGCCCTGCTCTTGGGACTTGGAGTCAGTCTGTCCAGCTGTCCCATCTGTCCTGGAAGCCACGTGGTGTTGACTGATCAAGGCCGTGAGGACTGTGGCCCTTTCCTGTGTCGTCAGTGAGAACATTCCTACGAGGCGAAGCAGCTCTCCACGACCTGGAAGACTGATGGACACGGGCTCTCGATTTCTGCACTTTGCGGGTACTGAGCGCCCCATGTGGCTGCTCTGCTGGCCCCAGAGCCGCACTCAGCCAGTCTGCAGCCCCTCAGCGCCCATCGGCATCACCCACGGGCTGTGTGGAAGGTTTTCGGTGGTTTGGTCTTGAGTGTTGGGGCGTGGCCCAGTGGCGCTCAGGGGCTGGGGCCAGCCCTCCCTCCTGTGGCTTCTCTGCCGGCCGCTGCCTGGCCTGGCCCATGCTACCATGTGGCTCAGCTCAGTTCTGCTCTTGGCCACAGGCTGTGTCCTCCCGGGTCCAAGCTTTCCCCCCTTGTCCCGA
>NW_006160165.1:6901052-6902362 GCF_000334495.1 Tupaia belangeri chinensis | reverse complement strand
TATGGGGGGAGAGGTTTTCGCTATAGGGCGCGTGCACTCACCAGAAAGAAAGAGAGAGACAGAGAGATAGAAAGCGAGAAATCACCCCCCGGGGGGATGGTCATGCCGCAATCCCTTCTCCTCCATTCTCCTCTTGGGATCCTGGGCACACACGCACACGCGCCCGGCGTGAGTTTAAGCCATCCGGTCCGGGACTCGAACCGCCATCAGCTACACGGGAGTCCAGCGACATAGCCATTACGCTAACTGCTGGTCCTGAAGCCCAGTTTCTTTCTTTTTTTTTTTTTTGGGGAGGTTTTCACTGTAGGGCACGTGCGCTCGCCAGACAGACAGAGACATAGAGACAGAAAGCAAGAAATCACCCCCCAGGGGGGATGGTCACACCGCAATCCCTTCTCCTCCATTCTCCTCTCGGGATCTTGGGCACGCACGCACACGCGCCCGGCGTGAGATTTAAGCTACCGGGTCCGAGTCACGAACCGCGGTCGACTACGTGGGAGTCCAGCGACATAGCCATTACGCTAACTGCTGGTTCCCAAGCCCAGTTTCTTTTAAAAACAATGGTATTTGTATTGCGCTCTGAGAAAGCTATGTAAAATCTGGCTTCCGACATGAATAGCTTTGAGGGGGAAGTCATCGAGGGCACAGGGCAGCCTGCCCTGCTCTTGGGACTTGGAGTCAGTCTGTCCAGCTGTCCCATCTGTCCTGGAAGCCACGTGGTGTTGACTGATCAAGGCCGTGAGGACTGTGGCCCTTTCCTGTGTCGTCAGTGAGAACATTCCTACGAGGCGAAGCAGCTCTCCACGACCTGGAAGACTGATGGACACGGGCTCTCGATTTCTGCACTTTGCGGGTACTGAGCGCCCCATGTGGCTGCTCTGCTGGCCCCAGAACGGCACTCAGCCAGTCTGCAGCCCCTCAGCGCCCATCGGCATCACCCACGGGCTGTGTGGAAGGTTTTCGGTGGTTTGGTCTTGAGTGTTGGGGCGTGGCCCAGTGGCGCTCAGGGGCTGGGGCCAGCCCTCCCTCCTGTGGCTTCTCTGCCGGCCGCTGCCTGGCCTGGCCCATGCTACCATGTGGCTCAGCTCAGTTCTGCTCTTGGCCACAGGCTGTGTCCTCCTGGGTCCAAGCTTTCCCCCATTGTCCAGCAGAAGCTGGAGGCAGGTGGCATGGAGGTGGTTTGAGGGAGCATAGGGCCAAAGCCCAGGGCTGGCCGTCCCCTGGTGACTGGGTGGCAGTTGTGCCTGAGCCGGTGGCCTGCCTGGCCTGAGCTGCACCAGGCAGAGTGGGGTGTCAAGCCTGGTTCAGCA
>NW_006160165.1:6891333-6900979 GCF_000334495.1 Tupaia belangeri chinensis | reverse complement strand
CAGGTGGAGGGGTGGGCTTGGGCTTGGAGGAGGAGGGTGGGGCTGAGGCTGGGAGTTGGGGTGCACTCGGCGTTGTCTCTTTTGGGTGCAGTGAAGCGCTATGTCCGCAAGGGCATCCCCCTGGCGCTCCGGGCCCACGTCTGGATGGCGCTGAGTGGAGCCCAGGAGCGGATGGACCAGAATCCTGGCTACTACCAGCGGCTGCTCCAAGGGGAGAGGGACCGGAGCATAGAAGAAGCCATCAAGACAGGTGAGGAGCCTGCCGGGCAGCCCGTGGGAGGCCCAGCTCTCAGAGGGCGGAGGGGAATGCCTCCACCAACCTTGGCTCACACTGCATTTTCCAAGAGAGAGTAGAAGCCAGAGCTTCCACAGGGGATGCTGACGTGCTCAGCCAGGGTCTGAGCGCCAGCTGGCTGGCTGGACATGGCAGCGGAAGGACCAGGTCTCTCCCAGGAAGGAGCTCGGGGAGGCTGGGAGGCAGCTGGTGCAGGGGCAAGGTCGCTGCGAGGTTGTGTAGGTTGTGTCTGCCATTAGCACAGGACAGCGGTGGCCACAGCCAGGGGCCCTCCACACCTCCCCGGGGATGGCCATACCATGGCCCCACACTCCCATTCTTCTCTCAGGAATTTGGGAACACACATTCAAGCTCAGTGCGTCTTTCAAGATGCCGGTTCTGGGGCTTGAACCATGCTGTCAGCCATTGGGGTCCAGTGCCTTAACCTTTGCGGCATCTGCTAGCCTGCTGCTAGCTTTCTTGCCCTGTTGCCATGGTAATCACGCATTGCAGGGTATAGCTTTGAGTGGAGCCAAGAGCTAGGATGGGCTTACCCCGATTGGGTAGCGAGGGTTTAGAGACACCTGCCTCTTCGGTTGTACGGTTGGGGACTATGCCTTTAAGAACAAGATATTTGATTGTGAGCACACCCAGCTCCTTTAAAGTGCGGAGAGCTGGCATGATGGGGCCGTGAGGAACGCCTTGTCTCTGTTCGAGGATGGACCAGTCTCAGTGGTGCTGGGTTCTCACACCCCCAGGGCCAGAGCCGTGGGAGAGGCCTGGCTGGTGCTGGATGGGTGCAGAGCTGAGGCTGCACCCTGATCTCAAGTGGCCATGGTCAAAGGCCATCCCCCCACCCCCGGGGGGTGATTTCTCGCTTTCCGTCTCTCTGTCTCTCTCTGTCTTTCTGGCGAGCACACGTGCCCTATAGCAAAATCCTCTAAGGAAAAAAGAAAAAAATACTTTGTGTATGCCCCGAGTCCCAGCAGCAGGGAGGTGGCAGAGAGGGACTGCGGCGTGGCCATCCCCATGGGGTGCTCTCCCCTGCTCTCCTCCCTCCTCTGTCTCTCTGTGGAGAATACACAACAGAAGGTACCATTTTTGTCTTCCCAACTGGAACTTCCCACTCAACACACCGGCCCACGCCCCACCCCGCACCCCAGGCCTGTCGGTCTTGGTGACAGACAACGTGGCCTCATGTAGGTGGGCCCAACAGCCATGAAGAGCGTGGTCGGGGCCTTCCATGCACGCTCACCACGGTCGGTTTCCCGTACTCCATCCATGGCCACGGGTGCCCCGCACCTCACCATGCGTGGCACAGCCAGGAGTGTGGGTGCCCCCGCTGCTCCCGAGCCCTCTCCGGCTCCTCTGCACACCGCCTTCCCACGCAGCATCTCACGGCGGCTCTCTGCAGGTTTTGAGACTTGCAGAAAGTCGTCTTGCAGGGAACCAGCAGTTAGCGTAATGTCTATGTCACTAGATTCCCACGTAGTCGACCGCGGTTTGCCTCCCGGACCGGTGGCTTAGAACTCACACCGGGCGCGTGTGCGTGCGTGCCCAAGATCCCGAGAGGAGAATGGAGGAGAAGGGATTGCGGTGTGACCATTCCCCCTGGGGGGGTGATTTCTCACTTTCTGTCTCTGTCTCTGTCTGCCTGGTGAGCGCACGCGCCCTATAGCGAAAACCTCTCAAAAAAAAAAAAAGGAAAGAAAGAAAGAAAATCGTCTTGCAGGGCTGGGCGGTGGATTCGTGCCCTGCAGACAGACCCAGCCCGTGGGGGAGGGCCTGTCCTCTGCGGGAAGGCGTCAGACATGGGCAGCTCTCACGGCAAAGCATGGCCTAGGAGTGAGCATGGCCGCACGCCCTCGTCTGAAGCAGCCAAAATGCTTCCGTTTCCCCTGACCGATTCCGCTTTTTAGAATCTGTAGAACTCCAGGGAAACCTCTTTTTAAAAACCCACGTGTAAGAATAGGAGTCATAGGAGTTCTGAGACAATGAGCTCAGTGTCCTGCCCAAATCCGTTCTTCTAAGTGTCTTAGTAACAACAGGGTGCACACTTGCACGTGAGAGGAGGGGGGGGCGACCTCGGCAGGGTGCACCGGGTGACCCTCCCCCTGCCTCCAGCTCGCCCGGCTCTCGGGCAAACGCCCTGTGGTTCCCAGGGCTGCGATGTGGTCTGCACTGGTGAGGCCCCAGGCTGGTCCAGCTCGGACTTTGCCACTTTGCTGTGTGGAGATAAGGGCTGGACCGGAGGTGGGGACAGGAGGCCGCCCACGTGCTCCACAGCCGTCCCAGTGGCAGGGCTGGGCTGGAGGCTGGGCTTCCTCAGGCAGGGAGGGCGGGGCGCACGCCTCACTGGGGTCTCAGGGAGAGCCATGGTCAGAGCCTAGGGAAGGGGTCCCGCACAGGACTGAGGAAATGGCCCGCTCTAAGCAGGGCCGGGGACCAGCAGCCGCGTGGTCTTCCGGGCAGCCTGTCTTTTGTCCAGCTCCCGCGGGCTGCCACTCCGACCGCCGTGCAGGTCACGTGGGGCTCGGTCAGCCCACTGAGCCTGAGCGGCATCAGCCCGGCACAGAAGAGACTGCCAGGCCCATGTGGTCCTGGGCTGGGTCGGGGCAGCTGGCAACGGGAGGTCTGTGCAGCCGCGGGAGACCTCGTGCGAGGGCCAGCCGTGGAGCCACTCCATCTTGGTCCTGGTCTGTCTGTGTATCTGTCTGAAGGGAGGCTCTGCCTTCTCTTTTGATCTTCGGACTTGGGAACAGCCCAGGTTTTGCCTTCAGCTTCCCCGTCCCCCACAGGCTCAGGTCAGGAGTCCTGTCTGCAGGGCCAGCGAGGACGTGGGCAGTGAGACGGTGCACCTGGCTCTGAGCGGGCCGTGAGGCCCCGTGCTCACAGCCCGGGTGCAGCCCTGCCCTCCTAGCCAGGCAGTCTTGGTGCGGCTGCACCAGCTGCAGGTACCTTGGACAAGCGGGGCGTGTGACTGCGCAGAGCCGCCCCTTAGGTGGGACATGGACCCAGCCGCCCACCATGGGGCAGACACCCAAAGGGTTGGAGGCAGGAGGAGTGCTAGGCCTCAAGTCATCATTCTCAGGTTTCCTACAGACCTGAACCGGACCTTCCCAGACAACGTGCAGTTCCGGAAGACCGCGGAGCCATGTCTACAGAAGACACTGTGCAGCGTGCTGCTGGCCTACGGGCACCACAACCGCGGGGTGGGGTACTGCCAGGTGGGCTCCGCAGCACGACCGCGGGTGGGCACGGGCAGGTGGGCTCTGCACCACGACCGCGGGCGGGGTACTGCCAGGTGGGCTCCGCAGCACGACCGCAGGTGGGCACAGGCAGGTGGCCTGAGGAGGGTCCCAGTTCAAGTCCAGAGACCCTCCGAGCAGGCCGTGTGTGCACCACTCGGGGCTGAGAGCTCCGGCTGAGAGGCCCTGGGGTTGGGCCACGGGTGCTGCCGCCACCTCCCTCTGCTTTCCTGTCTCTCTTGCGTATGGAAGAAATAAGCACTTTTTTTTTTCTTTTTCCTTTAAGTTTTTTTTTCAGTTTCCAGTGTACTTGTCAGAAAGAGAAAAAGAGGGAGAGGGACAGAACTCCGCCGATGGGGTGGTCATGCCGCTTCCGTTCTCCATTTCTTCGTCCCTCGGGACCTTGGCACACATATGTGCCTGGCGTGCTTCTCAAGCCTCTGGGGCCGAGATTTGCACGCAGTTGGCCAAGGGGGCCTGGCCTTACCCAGCAGGCTATGGAGCTGGCCTGTTTTCCTATAAGGGGGAAGACGGCGGCCCGCAGGGCCTGGGTGCTTGGGGTCCCCGGCCTCAGCAGCCTGGTCTCGGGCACGCCGTGTGCCGACAGCTCACGGAGACCTGCACACGCTGCACCGTCAGCCCCTGACTAAAAAGACCTAGTGACAAGGAGAGGACTAAGCTAGGACGGGCCGTCGTCCGCAGGAGCTCCCGTTGCAGCCCTTAGCCCTGGGGGTAGCTCGCCCTCTGAGAGGCCAGGGAGCAGAAACCTTCAAGCACTGTCCATGGTGTCCTCCGGGTTTCAAGGAAAGCTTTCTCGGGGCTGCCCTGTTGCCCAGTGGTCAGAGAAGACAGATCCCAAATGGCTGCCTGCTTTGAATCCCGGCCTGTGGCTTGAGAACCACCGTGGGTGTGCAGGCGTGTGGCCGGAGCCTGGCAGCACGGGGGGTGGAGGGCTGCAGCAGGGCCGTTCCCTGGGAGGAGCGGGGCTCTCCCCTCGCTCCATCTCTTGCAATTACAGGTCTATTTTTAAATGAGCTTTATTTAAAACACACACGCTGTAGGAGGCAGAGCCCTGCTGTGCTGAGACACAGGCAGGCAAGTGCAGGCTTCCTGGCTACGCAGACGGGGGCTTTGCCCACGGAGACCTGCAGTGCCACAGCTCTGCGGCCACATCTGCGGTGCGGGCTGGCCCCTCTGGTGGAGAGGGAGGCCCCAGCTGGCCTCCCCAGCTTCTGGTGGCATCTGGGCTCGTGGCACCATCCCGCGTGTGCCAGTAGCCAGGGTCCCCAGGCTCGTGGGATCAGACCCCCGCTGCTCTGAGACGCCGCTCACCTAACCGCATCTGCTTGGCCTTCCCCACAAATGTCGTATCCCATGGTGCCCAAGTTCGGGCTTCACGTGGGGGTTTTGAGGTGGAAGGGGCACGTTCACCCCACACGATGCATGTGGCCGTGGCTGCCTCTCCGACGTGCCCACCCACGTGTTGGTGACATGTACACGCGTACTTCCAGTCGATGTCCTCTCGGCACTGTGTCCCCGGGCTCCGTCCCAGCAGGTCTCAGCAGCATCTGCTGCTGCAGTGCCGCCACGTGGCCCAGGTCACCTGAGCTCCCGAGGCAGGTCCTCAGGTCTGTGAGCAGAGGTGCGGTCGGTGCACGTGAAGGGCTCTTTGGGCCCGTGCTCCGCAGCAGCGCATGTGTGTGTGTGACCCGCATGATGGCGCTGCCTTCGCAGTGCTGTCGTGGCCCGTCATCCCTGCAGCTGGTGGTAGCATGCCCTTCCCCCACTACTAGAGGATGGCAAACAGCAGACTGGGAAGCGGAGGCCGTGGAGCGGTCCCGCAGCCAGGCGCACGGCTGCTGTGCGGCCGGCGGGGCCCCATGCGACCTGCACTCTTCCTGCTGGGAGGTGGATGTCAGCCACCATGAGTCCCAGGGACTTGGCCCGAGCTCCGGCTCAGGGCTCCTGCCCAAGGGCCAGGCCACGCCCTGCTGTCTGTCAAATGTTTCCCCGACGGGGGATTCCTCCAGTGCCCGTGTGCGGTGTGTGAGAGACCAGCATGTGTGGCAGAGGCCCTCCTGGCGTCCACCCTGTAGGCAGTGTCTCTGAGGTCTCCTGCCCTGTTGGCGCTCCCCTGTCCCCTCTCCTGCACGCTGCCCCCACGTCCCAGGTCCGGCTGCCCCACCTCGGAAGTGCTGCTGGGCAATTGGCCTCCAGGGGGCGGTGTCCGTGCAGCCCACGGAGCCAGGCTGGGGAAGGGCATGATGTGACGAGACCATCCGTGCCTCCCTCCCTCCAGCGCACGTGTGCAAGCCCACTCCTTGTCACTCAGAACCCTCCAGTATAGAAGGGCGCACGTTCGGGGGACGGGAGGACCCGGCAGCCGGCAGCCAGGCTGCCGCAGGTGCCATGACGACCGACTGAACTCGCTTCTCGTCCTCGCAGGGTCTGAACTTCATAGCAGGATATCTGATTCTCGTGACGAAGAACGAAGAACAGTCTTTCTGGCTGTTAGACGCGCTGGTTGGAAGAATCCTGCCCGGTAGGCGGGGCAGCACCTGCCCGACTCCCGCTCCCAGGGCCGTGGGCGACTCGTGGCGGCCTGGCTTTCCCAGGACGGTCGGTGCTGGGCTGAGCCGAGGCCTCACGAGTTGAGTTGTGGAGGGGAAGCCACCACTCCTGGGCCTGGTGCCACCGTGCCGTCCTCGGGGCTCAGACCCTGAACATGCTCCGTCGGCACCTCCTGAGCCCAGGCCTGTGGGCCGTGGCTGTGCGTGCCGGTCAGAACCAGGAGGCCAGCGTGGGTTAGTGTGTCTTTGTCCACCAGCTCCAGTGAGAAGGCGCTGCCTGCCAGCTCTGGCTACGTTTCGAGGTGCCTTCACCAACGCTGTCCCTTAGGCAGCGGCCGTGGTGATGGCTCGGTGTAGCATGCTGCGGCAGCTGCAGCCCGGGAGCACAGCCCTAGCTGTGCCCTGGGAGGGGCCCGCGGTGCGAGCCAAGCGGCCCAGGGCAGGCGCTGGGTGGCCGGGTCTGAGTGGGAAGGAGCAGCTCGGCATGCCCAGGGGTGCGGCATCGCTCCGTCCCGCCAGCTGCATGTCCATCTCGCATCCTCACGAGAGCCGCGCCATAGTCACGTCATTGAAGCTATTGGCGGGTGAGGGCATCACAGGCCAGGGGGCGTAGTGGGGCTTGGTGTGTCTACAGTGTTAGTCCGTGCACAGATGCTCCGCGGGCAGAGCAAGGGTAACGCCAGAGAAGACATGAGAGAGGACAACCGAGCTGAGCCTGGTTCTCGGGAGCAGCTGGGAAGTGGAGGCCTGGCAGCCCGACGCCGGGCAGCAGAGTGGGTTGGAAAGGCACTAAGGTTCTCGGGTCGTGGGGACGGTCGTGGGGACAGGTCATGAGACGCAGGTCATGGGGCACAGGTCATGGGGCGCAGGTCGTGGGGCAAAGGTCGTGGGGGGCAGGTTGTGGGAGGCAGGTCGTGGGGTACAGGTTGTGGGGGCAGGCGGGGGGGCAAGTTGTGGGGCACAGGCCGTGTGGAAAGGTCATGAGACCTTTGGAAATGAAGGCATATGAAGGAAATGAAGACAGAGTGACTTCAAGAACGGACCCTGGGAACCAGCAGTTAGCGTAATGGCTATGTCGCTGGACTCCCACGTAGTCGACCGCGGTTCGCGTCCCGGACCCGGTGGCTTAAATCTCACGCCGGGTGCGTGTGCGTGCGTGCCCAAGATCCCGAGAGGAGAATGGAGGAGAAGGGATTGCGACGTGGCCATCCCCCCGGGGGGTGATTTCTCGCTTTCTGTTTCTCTGTCTCTCTCTGTCTGTCTGGCGAGTGCACACGCCCTCTAGCGAAAATCTCTCCCAAAAAAAGAAGAAGAAGAACGGACCCTAAGAAAGCTGACAGGAGAAAAACTAGAACACCCGAGTGGGCATGATTTGTCCTCGTGTCAAACCTTGAAGGGAACAGATCATTCCTTTTTTTTGTTTGGAGAGGTTTTTGCTATAGGGCGCTTTCGCTCGCCAGACGACAGACAGAGAGACAGAAAGCGAGAAATCACCCCCCAGGGGGATGGCCACGCCACAATCCCTTCTCCATTCTCCCCTCGGGATCTTGGGCACGCACGCACACGCACCCAGCGTGAGTTTAAGCCACCGGGTTTGGGACGCGAACCGCAGTTGACTACGTGGGAGTCCAGCGACACAGCCATTACACCAACTGCTGGTCCCAGGAACAGAGCATCCCTTTCTTTAAAAATAAATTAGACGGGAACCTGGACCAGGGGCTTAAAACACATGCTGGGCACATGCGTGCGTGCCCAAGATGCTGAGAGGAGAGGGAGAAGGGGCTGCGGCATGGCCGTCCTCCTGGGGGTGATCTCTCACTTTGTCTCTTTCTCTCCCCAAGTACACGTGCCCTATAGTAAAAAGTCTCTCTACAAAAACTAACTAAATAACTAAATGAGATGGGAGGGGAGGCCCAGCAAGTGGCATGGCGGCTCAGCTGCTGACAGGAGGGGCTCCTAGAGCAGGCAGCTGCCCGGTTTCTACTCAGCTTTAATGGAGGGCTCTCCCTTCCAGACCCCAGGGGCCTCACGGCGGAAGGCTCTGTCACTCACCTGAGAAGGAAGGCCGAGCATGTCGCAGGGTGGCCTTCCTCCTCAGAACTCGCTGCCTGCTCTCCGAGCCGGCTGTCCGTAGCTGCCCCAGGGTCGCCGTGGCCATGGCCTCTGGCGTGGGCAGTGCCCTGCCTTAGTGCAGACGTTGGCTGGAGGGAGGCCTCGCTCCGGCCCGTACTGGGGAGTGGGGATGTGCACCATCGCCGGCCCTCCTGCCTGCACACGGGCACACGGGCACACGTCGGGAGCTCGCCCACTGCCCTGCACGCCGCGACCCAGGTCTGGGGAAGGGCGTCAGCCAGGGGTTCCATCCCCCCTCCTCCAGAGCCCCTGCACCCCGCCACCCCAGCTGAACTGTGGTCAGTCACACGGGACCTGCCCCCAGTGCGTACATAGCACCCAGCCGTGGGAGCAGGGTGTGGGAGTGGACCAGAGCTCCCCTCCCAGGCCCTCAGGACAGGCTGCTCAGCTGTCTTCTGTGTCCCGTGCACGCACTTGGCGTGTTTTCAGAAACGTCCGCACGCCCGGGACTCCATGGCGAGGTGCAATCCGCACACCACACAGCCGGCCCGTCTAGGCCCGAGTCGCGGTGCTTGGTGCCTTCGCAGCGCCCCTGCGTCCATTCCCGGACGGGCATAGCTGCTCCTGGCTGGATCAACCTATTAGGCCTCCCTTTAGCTGCTGCTTACGCCGTGTAGGCTGCAGCCCGGCCCTCCTGAGCTCGGTCCGGCTCTTCCAGGCTCATTGGCTCTAGTGGGCTCTCCCTCCCTTCTGCCGGAGCACCTGGGCCCTCTGCCCTGCCCGGCTCTCCACGTTCTGGGTTTCTCAGTAGGAAAGCCTGGTGCCTCAGCCTGGGCCGCTCCTGTTTCCTGCGGCTGGACCCACTCAGGGTCGTGCAGGGATGTCGCTGGGTTCAGGACGGAGCTGTGCCCCGGGGTCCCTGCCAGTGTGAACGCATGGCTTTGACTCAGCAGAGAGCACCAGGATGCTGCAGGCCTTGTCTGTAGAACTGAGCTGTCCCCTCTGTGCTGGTGGTGCCTCACAGAGGCCTCTGACGTGGCCCCATGTCTGAGGACAGCTTCTTTGAGGTTTCTGGGACACGCTCTGCACAGGCCTGGCCTTGCATCTCCACAGGGCCCTCGGCCGTGACCAGGCAGGCTGCCTCGCAGAGGCATGGAGGTGTGGGGATCCTTGGAGACACTCGGGGTCTGGGGACCAGGCTGTGGGCTGTGTCGGTGACTGTCCAACGGGCTGGGTGGCTTTGCCAGTCCCAGAGGCCAGGTGGCGGGCTGTCACACCAGGGCTCTGTGTGGGGAAGACGCTGTGTGCAGGGCGGGGGCGGGGCGGTGAAGAGGTGCATGGAAATGGCCCTCGCTGACCTGCAGCTGGGTCTGGGGCTCCGCCTTGTTCTCGGGGCTCGGCTGTCCGCAGGGGGAGGACAGGTCTCCTGGCCACTACCTGGGGAAGCCTCTGCGGCAGGGGGGGGGGTCGCCCGTCCCCCC
>NW_006160165.1:6880744-6891184 GCF_000334495.1 Tupaia belangeri chinensis | reverse complement strand
GGGGGGCCGGGTCTCCGGGCCACTCCCGGGGGAAGCCTCTGCGGCAGGTGCAGTCGTCCCTGTCCCCGCTGGGGATGCGTCTTCAGGGTCCCAGTACCCAGTCTTCCGTGGAAGGAGAAGTGGACAGCCAAGGGACGGTCGCGGCAACTGTCTTGCCGCATGTGTGACGTGCCGCTCTGTCTTCCCGGCAGAAGCACCCAAGCTAGCTGTGGGTTCGAGCTGGGGCTGGATAGCAGCTCCACGGGCTGCCTGCGGGTTGGGACTGGCTCTGGTGGGATCACAGAGGCCGATTCCAGAGTCTGTCGCAGAAGAGCCCTGCCGAGGCCAGACACTGAGAGCTGGGGCGTCCTGGGAGCTCAGGAGGGGATGGAGAGCTGGCGCGCTGAGCTCCTGAGGGCACGTGTGGGCCACGGCCAGCTCCCCTGCAGTGGCAGCCCAGGGAGCTCCCACTCGTCAGTCAGGCCAAGCCTCCGGCAGCAACAGCAATGACCCGTAGCTCCTTCGCTGGGACGGGCGGTGGGCGCACCCCTGCAGGAGCCCCTCCCTGGTGTGGGCGCGCACCGCCTCCCACCTGTGCTTGCCCTCAGCATGAGGCAGAGTCACTCTGCGGGTCCTGGAGTGCCTGCCTTTGTAGCACGTGTCCCAGGCCAGCGCTGCTGTCACCAGCTCACCTGCCTGCTGCACAGCCCCCACCTCCTGTGACGACAGGTCACATAGGGGCGGGACGCATGGCTCCAGTGCTCCTGCGAGAAGCGCCTTCCTGCCCTCTCAGGTGCCACGACTGAGGCCAGGGAGTCAGACAGAAAGCAGATCGGCAAGAGGAGGCGTTTTAGTGACAGAAGCAAAAGGTGGCTCTAGGAGGCAGGGGGCAGTGGGCTTGTACCTGCACCCCGGGCTAAACTAGGGACCGGACTGGGGCTTCTGGGAGGGGAAGACCCCTGGGGACTGAGCGGTGCTGAGCAGGCAGCCGGCACTCCCTGACAGCTGTCCCTGGTGAGGTTCAGACTCTCCAGAAATGGAAGTGCCTCCCTCCGTGAGCCGTGAGCCGAAGTCTCCCTTAGAGCAGGGACGGGGCCTTGTTTCCAGGCGGGAGGTGCCGGAGAACCGTCCTGGTCGCTGCTTCTGGGTTGCCTCACAGAGGCTGGGCAGCAACACAGCACCCTTGGGTGCCAAAGCCCAGGCCTCCGGTCCGAGCCTCCCCTGGGGCGAGTGGGTGCGCCCTGGCGGTCGGGGGTCTGAAGTGCTGTCCTCGCTACACTCTGGGCTGGATCCCGGCAGCCGCACCTCCTGTCATTCCGTGTCCTTCGAAGTCCGTCACGGCAGGATGGGTGCGGGGACACCGCCGGGAAGAACGTGACTCCCAGGTCCAGATGACTCAGGGAGAGGGCGGGGTGCATCCCCGGGGCGCTGCGTCAACACCTACGCCGCTGTGCCGAGGGCCCTTCCTGGACGTGTGGTGTCACCGTCAGCACCCGCACTCCGGCCGGCCTTTGCCATGTGCGTCTGTCAGCACCGAGGGGTAAGAAGTCTGGAGAAGGCATCCCCAGCCCACTGCCAGTGCCACTAGCCACAGGCTCAGTGGCTCATGGCCACTGCAGGCTCACGCTGAGCTCTGCAGAAAGTGCCGAAGCCAAGGCCAGCCAGGGCGACTGCCTGGCAGAGGAGGCTAACTTGCCTTGGGGCCAGGAGACCCAGCCGCCAGCAGACTCTCTGGAGGACACCAGAGTGTCCCATCTGCTGGGGGGGAAGGGACACTCAGAGACACTGCGTAGGTGGACAAGGCTGTCATGAAAGAAATGAAGACTGTGTCCTTCCTAAAGGGGGAGCAGAGAGGAAGCGGAGGCCCTTCAGGCCTCTTGTCCTGTGCCTCGTGGCCAGAACTCAGGAGATACCCCTCCAGGCCACTGGGGATGTGGCTGAGAGGCAGAGCCAGAGTAAGGCCACGGGGCTGCAGGAACAGCCCTGGGAGGCGGGCCATGGGCGTGGCAGCACCTTACCCTGCCCCCACGTCACTCCTCATTCCAAAGGTTTTCCCAGAGGGAGTGTGCTCACCAGGGAGGAGTGACAGAGACATAGTGAGACATTGCCCACCGTGGGGGTGGCCACACTGCAGTCCCTTCTCCTTTCTCCTGGGATTTTGGGCCCGCACATGCACCCAGCGTGATTTTCAAGCTGCAGGTCTGGGGCTCAAACCAGTCCAGCACACACCACCACACACCTGCCGGCCCCACCACTCCTTTTAAAGGAAAACGCGGTGACACCGGTGACACCGTGAGCAGCACTGGTGGTGGTGGGGGGAGGGCGGGGAGAGCCAGGGAGAGGGCGGGAGAGTGCAGGGAGAGTGCGGAGAGAGGGGGAGGCGGGGAGAGCCAGGGAGAGAGGGCAGCTCCTTAGGAGGAGCCAGCAGGAGGTGCCTGGTCTGTCACTGTCTGCTTTGGGGCAGGGAGCCTGTACTTCCTTAAACTCTGGGGACTCCGACTTGTTCTAAAGTCTAAATCTCATCTATCTGCGGTAAGTCCGTCTGCTGAAAGCCGCAGGTACTATTACCAGGAGTGAGGTTCTGTGACCTTCCTTAGAAAGTGAGCAGCGGGTCCCTGGAGTGAAGCCTGGCCCGTGTGATTGGCTGTCACTTAGTGCAGGGTGCGATTCAGGCTTCTCCGTCAGAACCCACGTGTGGAAATGCAGCCTCTCCGGCCAGGACGGAGTGTAACAAAGTCACCTGCCGCCAGGGCTGGGCACGGACTCAGGCTGCGGGGCTCCTGTGTCTGGCCGCCGTGGAGGGTCCTGGGAACTGGCTGTCGGCTGGTGTGCAGGTGTGGGGGATGGGGCCGGTGCCCGTGCTTCCCGGAGGTCCTGTTGGCATGTCGGCCCAACCCCAAGCTCACTCCCTGCCCCGCCAGGAGTGGAGCCTGTGTGCGGTGTGCCCTCAGAGCCCGCAGGGTTAACTCAGTGCTCCTTGGTGATGGGGACAGGGACAGCTCAGCCCTCTGGAGTCCGGATGATCTGGCCCCTCTATTTTTGGAAGCTGCTCTAAGCCGCCCAGGCCAAGCGCAATCCCTCTCTCAGTGCTCAGCACCCCTGCTGCAAAGCCGCCAGCACCGGCCTTGCCCCTTCTCTGCTGGAATGGGTGGTGGGGCTCCAGGCAGGGTCAAGAGCACAGGGGTTCAAGTGGGAGGGTGCCAGGCGGGACGCCAGGCAGGAACCAGCTCCCGCTCCCTGCTCCGAGCACTTGCCCTGCTGGCCCGGTGCGAGGTCCAGGCTGTGGTGTGTCTGCACCGACCCGATCCGTTCTACCCGGGGCACAAGTCCACAGCACAGCCGCGGGCCACGTGCAGCGTGCCCACTTCCCTTGTGAGCTGGCCTCAGCCAGGCGCTGGGGCTCAGCACAGCTGTCGCAGACAAGCCCGAGGTCCAGCAGGAGCCAGGGGTTCTCGGAGAGGGTCAATGCCCATTCAAAGGAAAGGGAATGGGGGTCTTATTTTTCTTGCTTGTTGAAAAATATTTTGGCAGTTTTTTGTTTGCTTGTTTCTTAATTTGCCAGAGGGTGCATGTGATGCCGGGCAGAGAGAAAGTGAAAAAGCACCCCACGGGGAACAGCCGTGCACCCCACGGGGAACAGCCGTGCCTCAATCCCTTCTCTCTTTTGGGATCGTGGGCACGTGTACACACACCCAACATGTTTATCAAACTGCTGGGTGCAGGACTCGAACCGCATAGTCAGCCATGTAGCATCCAGCAGCCTTAACCATCATGCCGCACCTGGCCCATATTTTACTTTTATTGTGATAAAATTTACTTTTTAAAGTTGTCTTGAGAGATTTTTGCTATAGGGCACGTGTGCTAGCTGGAGAGACAGACAGTGAGAAATCCCCCCCCCCCCGGGGGGATTGGCCATGCCACAATCCCTTCTCCATTCTCCTCAGGATCTTGGGCACGCACGCACATGCACTCAGCATGAGGTTTTAAGACACCAGGCCCAGGACTCGAACTGTGGTCAACTACGGGGGAGTCCAGCAATGTAATCATTATGCCATCTGCGGGTTCCACTTTTTAAAGTTTTGAACAAGCCAAGATTGCATGCAGCAGGGCCTGGTCACGCTGCAGTGCCCTCTCCCTGTCTCCATGTCGGCAGGGTCCTGGGCACGTGTGCATCTGTGCCTGGAACCTGTCTCAGTGCATGGAGCCCAAGCCCTCAGCTGCAGGGTCTGCCGCTTTCTGGGTGTCCCAGCACAGCCCAGGGCCTGGAGTACCCCTGACACCGTGGTGGCCCTCACTGCCGCCTCTCCAGAATGCTGGGTGCCATCCCGCTGGGCTCCCCACCCCTCCTGCGGTATCTGAGGCCTGACCCTGGGGGCCTGCACGTGCAGCCACGCCATGTCTGCCTGTCTGGCCTCGCTCCGCAGCCCAGTGCCCATGGGCAGTGGTGCCAGGGCTGACACTCATGTGGACAGACATGCCGTGTGAATGGCGCACAGTGCACACCGTCGGAGTCCCTGCCTCCACCTCCGGGCTCCACATAGGCCCCGTGGGGCTTGAGCTGGTGGCATCTGGCCTCTGGAGCCCCAGGGACAACCTAGGGGTCTCACTCGGGGAGTCCCTCCCAGGAGCCCCGGCCTGTCCGTCACTTTGGCCTCCTCCTAGAAAGGGGCCTCCCAGCACAGCCATGCCTGCTACCCGCCAGGAGGGGATGGAGGGCTCTGGCCACCAGGTCGGGACATGGCACCGTGTGTGATGCCAGCGCCCGACCTCCCTCCCCACCAGATTACTACGGCCCTGCCATGCTGGGCCTGAAGACCGACCAGGAGGTCCTCGGGGAGCTGGTGAGGGCCAAGCTGCCGGCCGTGGCGGCGCTGGTGGAGGGCTGCGGCATGCAGTGGACCCTGCTCGTGTCCCGCTGGTTCATCTGCCTGTTTGTGGACGTTCTGCCGGTGGAGGTGAGCGCCTGGCCGGGACCCGGCGTGGCTGCGGGGGTGGGGGCGGGGTGAGCAGATGCTGCTTCTTGCAGACTGTGCTTCGAGTCTGGGACTGTCTGTTCAACGAGGGCTCCAAGATCCTCTTCCGAGTGGCCCTGACCTTGATCAAGCAGCACCAGGAGTTTATTCTGGAAGCCACCGACATCTCGGATCTGTGTGACAGGTTCAAACAGATCACCCGGGGGAGCTTCGTGACGGAGTGCCACACCTTCATGCAGGTGGGTGCAGGCGCCGTGCTCCTGCGGGGTGGGTGTGGTGGGTGCTCGGGCCACTTGCCGTCATGCCAGCCTCCTTGCCCGTGTGATGGCTCTCGGCCTGGCCAGGCCCCTCATCGGCCAGCGTGGCAAAGCCAGGAGCAGGCACAGGACAGAGCTACTTCCAGGGGTCCTGGGCCTAGGGTGTGATGGGGGCCACCAGGAGCTTGGCCCGCGGCCCACACCCGGCGGGGGCGGGGCAGCCACGGGGAACACTTGTTACTTGCTGCAGGACAGGACAGGGTGCCGCCTGTGTAGGTGGACACACACATTGACCCCGTGGCCACTGGGCCACCGCAGACTGGCCAGTAGACTCTTCCCTGGCCCATGTGCGGCAGAAGCTGGACTCAGCTTATCGTTTTGAGAGCAGGGAAAGGCCAGGGACCAGCAGTTAGCGTAATGGCTATGTCGCTGGACTCCCACGTAGTCGACCGCGGTTCAGACCCGGTGGCTTAAACTTATGCCGGGCACGTGTGTGTGCGTGCCTGAGATCCCGAGAGAATGGAGAAGGGATTGCGGCGTGGCCATCCCCCGAGGGTGTGTGTGTGATTTCTTGCTTTCCGTCTCTTTCTGGCGAGCACACGTGCCCTATAGCAAAAACCTCTCAAAAAAAAAAAAAAAGCAAGAGCAAGCAGGGCAAGGCTGTTGCCGAGTTGGGGACCGTCGGCTCCCAGGAGTCCTGCATCTGGGGTCCCAGGGTCAGCTACCTGCAATGGCCCGAGATTCAGGGTAGGTTTCTGCATTCTTAACATTGGTGCTTTGGGGCCGGCAGACGGCATAGCAGTTACGTCTCTGGGCTCCCACATGGCCAACCCTGGTCCAAGTCGCAGGCCCAGCGGCTTAAAGCTCATGTCAGGCACGCATGCCCAAGATCCCGGGAGAGAATGGGGAAGGGGCTGTGGTGTGGCCACCCCTGGAGGGTGATTTCTCACTTCCCCTCTCACCGTCTCTGTCTCTGTGATGAGTGAACGTGACTTAAGGAAAGAAAAAAACATTTTAAAAAATGGTGCTTTGCGCACAGGCGAGGCCAGCAGTGTGTCAGAGGTGGGGCAGGGCCTCGGCCTCGGGATGAGGTCACCGAGCAGACGACGTTGGGCCCGTTTGGCTCGCTGCGGCAGGGACCCCCCAGCTGGCTGTGCAGGTGGCATCAAGGCTGGCAGGGACCACCTCCCTTGCCCTGACTCACGCACTGCGACCTGGCCCCCACCATCTCCATAGCCTCGGCCACATCTGGACAAAAAAACCCAAAAAAAAAAAAAAAAAAAGCAAGAGCAAGCAGGGCAAGGCTGTTGCCGAGTTGGGGACCGTCGGCTCCCAGGAGTCCTGCATCTGGGGTCCCAGGGTCAGCTACCTGCAATGGCCCGAGATTCAGGGTAGGTTTCTGCATTCTTAACATTGGTGCTTTGGGGCCGGCAGACGGCATAGCAGTTACGTCTCTGGGCTCCCACATGGCCAACCCTGGTCCAAGTCGCAGGCCCAGCGGCTTAAAGCTCATGTCAGGCACGCATGCCCAAGATCCGGGGAGAGAATGGGGAAGGGGCTGTGGTGTGGCCACCCCTGGAGGGTGATTTCTCACTTCCCCTCTCACCGTCTCTGTCTCTGTGATGAGTGAACGTGACTTAAGGAAAGAAAAAAACATTTTAAAAAATGGTGCTTTGCGCACAGGCGAGGCCAGCAGTGTGTCAGAGGTGGGGCAGGGCCTCGGCCTCGGGATGAGGTCACCGAGCAGACGACGTTGGGCCCGTTTGGCTCGCTGCGGCAGGGACCCCCCAGCTGGCTGTGCAGGTGGCATCAAGGCTGGCAGGGACCACCTCCCTTGCCCTGACTCACGCACTGCGACCTGGCCCCCACCATCTCCATAGCCTCGGCCACATCTGGGATGTAATGCAAGTCTCATCTTCCTGAGGTGGCTTTTCCGGAGTGCATGTGCACTCGCCGGACGGGAGGGAGTGGGCCCAAGGACGGCCATGTCTGCAGTCCTCCCTCTCTCCCTCCCTCCCTCGGGGACTTCAGGCACACACACACTTCAGTGTCTCACGCTGCAGGGCCTGGGACTCGAACCAGCCTCCAAGTGTGCTCCAGCTGCCCGAGTGAGCAGGCCAGGGGCAGCCCTCGTCTCTGTTCGGGCCTCGTTCTGTGAACACTGGCTTCTTGGGCCGCGGCAACGCTGGCTGTGTCCTGTGCTGCGAGACAGGCCCACGTGGAGGGCTCAGGCTGAGCAGTGGCTCCGAAGGCATCAGCACCCACGTACCACGTCCCTGGGCTGCCTGAGGCTGGGGTGGGTCCCAGCAGACCTGGCCGGGAGCTGCCTGTCCCTCGCCTAGGGAAGGAATTAAGCAATCTGACACTGGCTTCTCCGCAGTCGGTCACTCTGCCCCGGCTGGGTGGGCCCGTAGACTGGAGACCCCATTTTCCTTCTCAGAGACCTCAAGTGTGGGCGAGGCAGGACGTGTTCAGACCAGGCAGCGTGGCCCAGGGTCAGGCCACCCAGTGTGCATGCGTGAGCAGTGGTGTGGGCTGTGGCGGCAGGTGTCACAGGCCCTCCACCGGCATCCTGCACCCAGCACCGCTGGGCAGTTGGCCCGAAGCCCCTCACCTGTCTCGCCACTCGCTCAGCCCAGGGAGGACGCGGCGGGCGAGGCAGGCACGAGGGAGCCCTGGAGGGCATGTCTGGACGACGCCAGGAGGGCCCAGATGGCCTCTGCCCTTGGGCTCGCGCTCCTTTACCACGTTGGCGCCAGCCTCAGCTAGATCGCCATGGCCACGGGGTCGTGCCAGAGTTGCACGGCAGACGGTCAGCGGATGGTGCGGCTCTGCCCCAGGCACCCCCCTCAGCGTGCTCCACGTAGGGCTCACCCCGTGTCCGCGGAGGGGCGTGCTGAGCGGCCGGGCTGCATGTAAGGGGCAGATGCTCTCTGGGCGTCTCCCAGCTTGACAGTGGCCGTTCCTCAGGGCCAGGCTGCGCCCTCCTTCCCTCAGCCCAGCACAGGGCCACTCTGGCACTCTGGGCCAGCCAGCATGGGGACTGGAGATGAGACCGAGTCTGTGGCCCGCTGAGCACAGTCCCGGCCTGCCACCTGTCCAGGTTCTGCAAGCTCTGGCTGTTCTGTTGGTGGTGCCGTGGGAGTGCTGGCTGGAGGCCGGGCAGTGCCGTCCTAGAGGGAGCAGGGGGCTCGTCCTCAGTCACCCGCAGCTGGCCTGACAGTGCCGCGCAGCCGAGCCAGAGCCCTGGCTCCAGGCAGAGGAGGTGGTGCCGAGTCGGGTACCCTCGTCGGCACGGGCTGTTGCACCTGTCGGCTCGCCGCCAACCACCTAGCCCTGGACGTCCTGCAGGACGACGGAGGCAGATGGCTCACCTGTCCCTCACCTGCGCGTTCCTGTTCCAGAAGATCTTCTCCGAGCCCGGCAGCCTGCCCATGACCGCCGTCACCAGGCTCCGTGAGCGCTGCAGGGCCAGGCTGCTGGCACAGGGCTGAGCCAGAACCTCGGCCCCTGCCCCCAGCCCACTCGCCACCGAGCCAGCCTTCCTCCTCAGTACCCTGGATCCGCGAGGTCACTGCACGCTCATCGCAGGGTTCTTCGAAGACTGAAAATCACAGCGTGGGACCAGCAGGTGGCTTAACAGTTGGGTCACAGCACTGACATAGCTGACCATTTCGAATCCAGACCTGGTGGTTTAAGACTTACACCAGGCGTGTGTGCATGCGTGCCCCAAAACCTGAGGAGAACGGAGAAGGGACTGGCGTGGCTGTCCCCCACTAGGGGGCGACTTCTCTCCTTCTGCCTCTTCGGTGAGCACATGAGTTGTCACCAAAACTCTTTGAAAAATAATAAAATACCGTTCTACGACTTTCCGATGATAAGCTATGAAGCTGTGATTTTCTTTAGGGGTCTGAGGGGAGAACAAGGGTAGGCCGAGGGACAGCCCTCCAGCTGGCCACCTCCATGGGCGTGGTCTCCACCCTGCACTTCGCTGTGCTTGGGGAAACTCCCTTTCCAGGGCAGTGGCCACCTGGGGCTAAGGTGGGATGCACCCCTCCTTGTAGATGTCCCCCACCACGCCCCTGCTGCCTGCACCCTGCGGCGAGGTGGGACAGTTACAGATGTCAAGAGTGACACACATGGGACCAGCAGTGGCGTAATGGCTGTGTCGCTGGACTCCCACGTAGTCGACCGCGGTTCGAGTCCTGGACCTGGTGGCTTAAACTCACGCCAGGTGCGTGTGCGTGTGTGCCCAAGATCCCGAGAAGAGAATGAAGAAGGGATTGCAGAGTGGCCACCCCCCCCCCACCGGGGTGATTTCTCACTCTCTTTCTGGGGAGCACAGGAGCCCTATAACAAAAGCCTCTCCAAAAAAAAAATAGCGACCTAAGGGAGACTCGGACAGGAAGGCCTGAAAGGGGCCCTTTGGGAGAGGCCTGAGCCTGTCAGGACAGCCCCCATCCCGACCGCTGAACCTGCCCACTGGGCAGAGCACGCTTCCGGAACAGGTGGGAAGGAGGGGCAGATGGGACACGCAGGATCAGCCTGAAGATGGCCTTCCCCGTCTTCCTGCCTGTGGCTCTGAGTTCCTGTGGGCACCTCATGGCCACCTTCCTGTCCTCTTTGTGCCAGTGCCTGGGGACAGCCTGCTGAGGGCTGGGCACAGCAGATGCAAATATGGCCACAGCACAGTGCAAGGCTTGCAGCTCGGCTCCCTGGGGATGCCTTCCAGACAGGCCTGTGCCTGCTGGGGACCACCAGCTGAACCCTCACAGGCATGCGGCCAGCACACCACGCAGACGTCCCCACCACTCCTTCCCAGGGCAGAGAGCAGCCCGCGGTCCCAGCTGGAGCCCGCCTGTCCCCCCTCACGGGACAGGAGAGCAGCCCGCCTCAGGACAGGCTGGCGCTGCGACCTTAACGCAGGTCAGCTCTGGAGGCAACCACAGGCTCCGTGCTGCCTCCTCCCGACGTTCACAGAGGCCGGGCAGCCACAGCCTCCCCAACGGCTGTCCTCTTCTGACTGCCCAGCCGAGTCCTCAAGCTCACCACCCTTGAGGAGGGGCTAGTTGTCTCCTCCATCTCTACCCTGGTCCCCTCCCTCTAGTGGGCCCACTGGCACCGCCAGGGGAGCTTGCCCAGTGACCGTGTCCACCCAGGCTCCACCCCGGGACCCCACGACGGGGGGGGGGGCGGCCTCCCCAAGGCGGCCCCCCCCGGCCCCCACACAG
>NW_006160165.1:6879250-6880301 GCF_000334495.1 Tupaia belangeri chinensis | reverse complement strand
GGGGGGGGGGGCGCCCCCCCCAAGGCTGCCACACCAGTCTCCCAGCACGTGTGGCCGTACCAAGCACCGTGGCGCCCTGGCTGCCCTCGGGAACTCTGGCCTGCTGGCTTGGTGCAGCCCCCATGTCCGGTCCAGAGCCTCGGAGGCCAGTCCCTTCCAGGAGACACGGCCTGACCCAACACAGCTACCTGAAGATGCTCTGTGCTCGTATGACAGCACACACCTCAGCGCGCCTGCCAAGGCCACCTCCCCTGCCCAGGTCGGGGTCCCCTCTCCAGCCTGCGCTGCTGCGTCTGGGACCACTGAGACGTGGGAACCGCAAACACGGCCCGTCAGTATTCACCTGACGTTGAGATGCCTAACCTCTCCCAGACGTCACCACAGGCTGGCAGCGGTCCGCTCTGAGACCGAACCCCTTCCCTAACCTCGTCACAAACTGCCAACGACACATGACCCACACATGCACCCTTCACGCTCGCTCCCGTCCGCAACAGAGGTGCGAGGTCCAGACGAGCAGAGACTGTTTATTAGCACTGCACAGGCGGCGGGCACGTGAGCGGGCCGTCAGCATTGGCCCAGCCCCAGCGGTGAGCCAGGAGAGCGAGTGCACCACCCTGCACAGTGCAGGGCGCGTCTGGGGTCCAGCAGACCAGACAGGAGGAGGAACAGCCATCCCACATTCGAGAAAGTGTGGCTCTCAGGCGCGGAGCGTCACGGCCACGCCAGCAAAGGCCAGGCTGGTCCAAGCTGCACACCCGCGGGCCGGGTCCATGGGTGCTCGAAGCTTCCTTTCAGCGTTTCAGATGTTCGTCTCCTGGAGTGCGTCTGCTCTAAGATCTCCCTTATTTCTAGAAATTTCACAAGCACGTAGCCTTGCAAGAGTCAACCTTCACCAGCCCTAAGTGCTCAGATGCCCCGTGAGGCCGAGACCTTCACCAGCCCCAAGTGCGCAGACGCCCCGTGAGGCCGAGACCAGAGCAGGGTAAAGAAACCAGAGGCGAGTCTGCGCAAGCCTCCGTCGGGGCTGGGCTCCCAGGCCCCGCGCGTCTTG